>NC_069504.1:400571977-400917468 GCF_027579735.1 Bombina bombina
GTAACCATGTACAGTGCATTGTGAAAGTATTCACTGCCTCAGCATTTTCCCTGTTTTGTTGCATTATAACCTGGAATTAGAATGGATTTTTGGGAGGTTTGTATCATTTGATTTAGACAACATGCCTACTACTTTGAAGATGCAAAATATTTTTTGTGTGTGAAACAAACAAGAAATAAGACCAAAAATAAAAGGAAATCTTGAGCATGCATAACTATTTACCTCCCCCCTCCCCCAAAGTCAATACTTTGTAGAGCTACCTTTTACAGCAATTAAAGCGGCAAGTGTCTTGGGGTACATCTCTATAAGCTTGGCATATCTAGCCACTGGGATTTTTGCCTATTCTTCAAGGCAAAACTGCTCCAGCTCCTTAAAGTTGGATGGGTTCCGTTGGTGTATAGCAATCTTTAAGTCATACCACAGATTCTAAATTGGATTGAGGCCTGGGCTTTGACTAGGCCATTTCAAGACATTTAAATGTTTCCCCTTAAACCACTCGAGTGTTGTTTTAGAAGGATGCTTAGGGTCATTGTCCTGCTAGAAGTAAGTAGGTTTTTTGGGCGCTTTGGGAAGCTCTCATATTACAAGTTGAAAGTAAAAAGTGTTCACTCACACGCTAACCCAATGTAAGTAAAAGCCTAAGTTATAATATGGAATAATAACGTATTCCCCCATGGAAGTCAATGAAGCAAAAAAAGTGGGAAGAAAACCCACTACTCGTGCACAAGCACAATGGCATTTTCTTAAGTGTGCTCTGTTGTTGCAGTTTTATCAACTTTAGTACTTCAGGATACTTAGAAAAATAGTCTACTATTACAAGAAATGACGATCCCTTCCACTCAAAAATGTCCACTGCCAATTGCCAAGGCAGGTGAGGAATTTTGTGTGAGAGTAATGGTTCCTTTTGATTTGTTGATAGGTGACTAGCACAAATCTTGCAGGTCTCTACCATCTGTTGTATGTCCTTGGACATGCTGGCAAAATGGTGCAATACATCCAGCAGCAATACTCACAGGTCAGAGCTTCAAGGAGTCACTACAAAACTCCCCAACAATAGTAAAGAAATGTAAAAATGAAGCTCTCCAAAATGCCAAAGTTTCAATGCTTTATTTTAGAAAGTGCAGAGTCAAACAGCCACGACGTTTCGGGGAGCTATGCCCCTTAATCATGTGGTAAGTGATAGTACAGGTACACCTGTTTAAATAGCTCACCTTGGGATTTTAACCCTTACAATCTTGTAATTCACATTCTATAAATGCAACAGCACCATCTGCTGGTGGAAAGATAGGTAGACCATGTACAAAAATTAAAAACAAAAACAGCTATGAAGCCCCTATACCAGAACCACATCTACACAAACAATAAACACTGCAATTTATTTAATAGAGCTTATTTAAACAACATTAGGCTCCATGATTTAAAACCAATACTGCAGAATATAAGAACACAAGAGCAACACCAGATTAGTAGAACACAGACCAGTCTATCTCTCTATTGAGCCCCCTAGGTTCCAGGGTATCCAACTTAAAAATCCAATAGGATTCACGTTGTTTCAAAAGGATATCCCTATTGCCACCTCTACGGGGGGTCCTAATTTGTTCGATTACCTGGAACCTAAGTTGGCTAATAGGATGTCCCATAGCCAAAAAATGATAAGCTACTGGTGCAGTGAATACCTTACACCTGATGTTGCTCTTGTGCTCAGTGATCCGATCCCGTACCCTCCTAGAGGACTCGCCAATGTAGGCTTTCCCACATGGGCATTTGATCATGTAAATAACATAATTGCTATTGCAAGTAAAGTAGTCCCTATAATGAAATTTATAACCACTATGTGGGTGTAAAAAATAGGGACTCTTTATTATAGAGTTGCAATTGCTGCACCCTAAACAGGGAAAACAGCCCAAATTCTTTTTGGTGATAAACCGCTGAGATAGTGTTCTACCAGGGCCAATGTCAGCTTTAATCAAAGAGTCCCTCAAGCTCTTACTACGCTTATATGCTGGCATAGGCATTTGGTCAAATTCAACAACCCCCAAATTGCAATCTTTCAGGATACCCCAATGTTTTCTGATAATTTTCCAAACCTGATCACTTTGTCTGGAAAATTCAGATACAAAAATCATTCTCTTTGAATCTTTTTTAGAAGACAACCCAGGTTTTAACAATGATTTTCGATCCAATTGGGACACCTGATTGATGGTGTCAACAATAAGATCTCTGGGGTACCCGCGTTGCACAAATTTGTCACCCATTTCTGAAAGTCTCAAGGGTACTAACGATTCCTCTGCAACTATGCGCTTAACTCTAAGCAATTGACTTTTTGGCAATGATCTGACTAGTGAAGGATGATGTGCACTGTTATATAATAGCAGGTTATTCCTATCAGTTTCCTTGCTGAAAATATCAGTCTTGAAATTGCACCCATCCTTCAAAACAGTCACATCCAAAAAATCAATTGAAATTTCGCTATAAGTAAGTGTAAACTTGATACTGTTTGTCGAATCATTTAACTCCCTAACAAAAAGTTCAAGGGCTCCAACGCTGCCCAACCATATGCCAAAAATATCATCAATGTAGCGCCACCAGGTGGCGCCACACTGACGAAATAAATAATTTTCAAAAACAAATTTTTCTTCAAAAAGATTCATAAAAATGTTTGCATAGTTAGGGGCAACGTTGGAGCCCATGGCTGTACCCTGTAACTGAAGGTAAAAAAAGTCTTCAAATAAAAAGTAATTGTTAAAAAGTATAATTTCCAACAATTGCAAAATAAACCAAATCTGTGAAATGGAATATAAACCAGAAGTAAAAAGCGCATGTTTAACAGCTCCCAGTCCGCTCTCATGGGTGATTGAGGTATATAAACTTGTCACATCCAGACTGAAAAGAATGAATTTATCAGTCTGGAGTTGCAAGTTGTTCAATTTGACCAAAAAATCATTAGTATCCTTAATGAAAGTACTTGACTGCTCCACCAGGGGTCTCAAAAGTTTATCCAAGAAGATGGATATCCCTGAGAACACAGAGTTAGTTCCAGCCACAATCGGTCGCCCAGGTGGAGCAGTCAAGGACTTATGAATTTTGGGCAGTACATATAGTACTGGCGAGATCGGATCTTTAACAATGAGATATTTAGCTGTTTTATCATCAATGATGCCATTGTTGAGTGCAAATTTAACAGTGACAGTTATCTCTTTAGTAATCTTAGATAGAGGATTAGCAGCAATTTTCTTATATACATTCCCAGTACTTAACTGACGGTAAACCTCAGACCTATAGTCAGTTTTGTTCAAGATCACAGTAGCACCGCCCTTATCAGCTTGCTTTAAAATCACCTTGTCATTAGATTTAAGTGACTTCAGGGCAAGATGGTCAGCTGCTGTGAAGTTGACAAAAGCAGATTTTATCTTATGCCTCTGTTGAGAAACCTTAGACTGCAATTTCTGTACGTCCAAAAGGACAAGTTTCTCAAAAGTAGCTATGCTATGATCAGTGACCACAGGATAAAATGAACTCTTATTAAACAACCCCACATTCTTAATGCTTAAAGTGTTAGTTTTATTGACACATTTCTCAGCAGGGTCAGAGCTAACAGCAGTGGTACAGATATCGCTATTAGACTGTGATAACCCCTTATTCTTATTACAATGCCAGAATTTTAATCTTACATTTCTGAAAAATTTATGTAAATCCTTGTTAAGGTTAAAGAAATCACAGTCACTCAATGGGCAAAACGATAGTCCTTTCTGCAGAACATCCGCTTCCCTTGGATCAAGCGGGCAATCAGATATATTAACCACTATATCTTTTTGCGTGCCCTGGTGATCCTGTTGGTTAACGCTCTGTTGGTCTTGTTTACCTTGGTTGCCTTGCTTGTGCCCCCGATGTTTCCGGCCCCTTCTCCTGCACTGTCGGAGGCCTCTGTTTGTAAAAAATCAGAGGATGAGTCGGAGCTGCTGCCTGACGCTGCATTGCGTCGCTGTTGCCTTCTCCTTGCGCCGGAAGTGACGTAGCGCTCTTTTCCCATAGGGTCGTATACCCAGCGGTAAATTCGATTGGAGGAATAATCATCAGAGTCCCTTTGGAACTTTAACCTCTTCCTTTCCTCGATCGTAGCTCTCATCTCGGTGAGTAATTCTTTATTAGCAGATATTAGTTTGTCCCATTCATCTGTAGAAATACTCTGACGAATTTCCTCCTCCAATGTAGCAATGGCCACTTTGATGTTATTGAGGTCAATCTGTAAATATTCTACTGTGAGGACAATCAGGTCAAAGGAGCATTTGTTTAAAATCTGCTCAAACTTCTTGCAATACTCCTGATTGTCCTTCAACAGTGTCGGTCTAGTATTCATCCGTAAACCCCTGGGAATCCTCTTGACTCTGTGGTATTCAGCCAGAGTAGTGGCGTGGAGGTCATATGCCAGCTGCCTCTTAGTTAATTTCTCATACTCGTTACTTGCCATTTGTTTAGGTGCAGTGTGTAGAAAATTCCGTGATCCTTTCACCAGTGTAGTGATTCTAGAGGCTTCAAATTCTGTGTAGGTAAAAGTTTGTGACCCTGCAGGTTCCTCTTGACTTAACATCTTGCAAACAGGCTTGGTAGTGCACGGATGAAGTAGTGAAAAAGTGACAAAATGGTGCAATACATCCAGCAGCAATACTCACAGGTCAGAGCTTCAAGGAGTCACTACAAAACTCCCCAACAATAGTAAAGAAATGTAAAAATGAAGCTCTCCAAAATGCCAAAGTTTCAATGCTTTATTTTAGAAAGTGCAGAGTCAAACAGCCACGACGTTTCGGGGAGCTATGCCCCTTAATCATGTGGTAAGTGATAGTACAGGTACACCTGTTTAAATAGCTCACCTTGGGATTTTAACCCTTACAATCTTGTAATTCACATTCTATAAATGCAACAGCACCATCTGCTGGTGGAAAGATAGGTAGACCATGTACAAAAATTAAAAACAAAAACAGCTATGAAGCCCCTATACCAGAACCACATCTACACAAACAATAAACACTGCAATTTATTTAATAGAGCTTATTTAAACAACATTAGGCTCCATGATTTAAAACCAATACTGCAGAATATAAGAACACAAGAGCAACACCAGATTAGTAGAACACAGACCAGTCTATCTCTCTATTGAGCCCCCTAGGTTCCAGGGTATCCAACTTAAAAATCCAATAGGATTCACGTTGTTTCAAAAGGATATCCCTATTGCCACCTCTACGGGGGGTCCTAATTTGTTCGATTACCTGGAACCTAAGTTGGCTAATAGGATGTCCCATAGCCAAAAAATGATAAGCTACTGGTGCAGTGAATACCTTACACCTGATGTTGCTCTTGTGCTCAGTGATCCGATCCCGTACCCTCCTAGAGGACTCGCCAATGTAGGCTTTCCCACATGGGCATTTGATCATGTAAATAACATAATTGCTATTGCAAGTAAAGTAGTCCCTATAATGAAATTTATAACCACTATGTGGATTTTTAAGTTGGATACCCTGGAACCTAGGGGGCTCAATAGAGAGATAGACTGGTCTGTGTTCTACTAATCTGGTGTTGCTCTTGTGTTCTTATATTCTGCAGTATTGGTTTTAAATCATGGAGCCTAATGTTGTTTAAATAAGCTCTATTAAATAAATTGCAGTGTTTATTGTTTGTGTAGATGTGGTTCTGGTATAGGGGCTTCATAGCTGTTTTTGTTTTTAATTTTTGTACATGGTCTACCTATCTTTCCACCAGCAGATGGTGCTGTTGCATTTATAGAATGTGAATTACAAGATTGTAAGGGTTAAAATCCCAAGGTGAGCTATTTAAACAGGTGTACCTGTACTATCACTTACCACATGATTAAGGGGCATAGCTCCCCGAAACGTCGTGGCTGTTTGACTCTGCACTTTCTAAAATAAAGCATTGAAACTTTGGCATTTTGGAGAGCTTCATTTTTACATTTCTTGGACATGCTGGGCCAGAACAGGATCACCCGAGCCCGCATTTTGGTTCTCTGTATACCTTGATGGCACTCAGGCAGAATTTCTAGAATTTTCCTGCGAGCATTCCGAGGAACTCCAATCTTTTCACTCAGCAATAGGAGACCATCTTCCATGTGCAGCAAGTGCTTAAATTGCCAATATGACTGCAGACTTGGATGGAGTTGCCTTTTTCTTTGTGGCCAACCTTTAGATAGAAGTTGTTTAAGTTTGTTTAAGTCTACATCTTCTGCTGTGGAAGTTTGTAAATAAGATAACATCTCAGTCCCAATAGATTCTGATGATGACAGTGTATAGACTACCCTTTCTTCTAATAAACTGTCCTCTTCTTGTCCTGGTGGATCAACAGGGGCCCTGGAAAGAGTATCAGAAATAAACATATCACGCCCAGGAGTATAAATGATGTTTAGGTTGTATTGTTGCAGTTGTAAGAGCATTCTTTGGAGTCTTGCTGGTGCTTTGCTCAATGGTTTAGTGAGTATTGATTCAAGAGGCTTGTGGTCAGAATGCACTGTAACTGCTCTGCCGAATATAAACTGGTGAAACTTTTTTGTAGCATATACAATAGCCAATAGTTCTTTCTCAATCTGGGCATAATTTTGCTCTGTGGCAGTCATTGCTCTTGATGCATATGCTATAGGGCAATTGTCTTGAAGTAAGCAAGCTCCAAGGCCTGATTTAGATGCATCTGCCTGAATCACCACTGCTTTTGCTGGGTCAAAAAATCTTAATGTGAAATAAATGTGATGATTCAAAGAGAATCAAAATCAAACGAAATAAAAAGTTCATATAAGGATATGCGTGTTCTTGCTGAGACTCCTCTGATTCTTTGTATCCTTAGGGTTTCTCAAAGAAAAGGAAAGAGAAATAGCAACATAGTGTAATTCTGTAATGATCTCCTGAAATGTATCAAACTTGTGGCCAAATGCCTACTCACATGAACTAGAGCTTACGACCAAGCTCAGGGAAATGCGCACACCCACTTTATACTGATGGGTAAACAGTACTCTCACGGCAATGTAGTGTATAAAAGGATTTATTTAAAATACAAATAAAAGCGTCACAAACGCTATACAAAACACCTTATACAGAGGTTAATAGAGCCATAAATGCTGATTTTAGCTCACAAAAGTCAACTCCACTACAGGATGCAAGCGGATACAGGCAGCAGAAACTTAACCGCTGCACAGTTCAACCTGACCTCAGATGGGAGTGGCTCCTCCTAGCGGTGTATCAGCAAGTGTACAGACGCACAAGAGAGTTAAAAGTTCCAGTTCCGACGATCGTTTCGCTTAGCAAGCTTTTTCAAGGAAGTAAAGTGCGCATGCCTGTGTAGCCTTATGTACCGGTCTTTGGACTTAAAATGGATATCCTGAATCTTCTGTTTCCCTTTTTTGAAAAAGGGCATAGATGTCTTACAGTCCCTTGGTTCGGTCATCATGTGTAAAATTATTATATGCTTATAGCCATTAAGGAAAATATTGACATATCCACAATGACTTGTAATTGATCACAAACCCATAATTATACCTATTACATTATATTATGGTACATGTACATGTTACAATATAACACTGTTGTTTCTTTGTAGTCATATATGTTCTTAGCATTATGATTTTACTTTATTGTATATTCCATACATAGTCATATGCGAAACGTAATTATAATTTGTTCCTATATTTATTAGTGGGAATATACCTCAACAATCATATATCAATGTATGTAGGTAAACATTTTTGATACTTAATTCCGTTAGCACAGAATATATTAACTTCACTACTACATCCAAATACAAATCTCAATTATAAACTATATTATCAAATATGAAAAACTAGTCCTAATGTAAGAGCATACTTCTGTCTTCTCATATTAGTAGAGAATACCGGTGGTATATAATTAATTTTATAGAATTCATCGTTATTCTTATTCTATGACATTATACACGACTATTATTCTTTAAAATATAAATCCCCTAGTGGATGTTTAGGATGTCATATGATATTGTCCTCATTGTAGTTTAGATAGAAACTAATCCTCCCTTACATCTACTGATACAAAAAGTGATGTAGTTCAAAATCTTTATTCAAACCATTAGGTATGAAAGTATCCATAGTGTGTATCCATTTCATTTCTAAACATCCCAAATGATTCTGTATGTCACCACCCCTCCAATTTTGTTCAATCTTCCTTATCCTTCGGAATTCTAGATCACTGATCTTTCTTTTATGTACTCTATCAAAGTGTGCTGATACTGTGTGATTCTGGTAACCCTTTTTAATATTATAAATGTGCTCATTTAATCTTGTTTTTAAAAGCCTAGAGGTACGACCTATATAGATCAGATTGCACGAGCAACGTAATAGATACACCACATTCTTGCTATTGCAAGTAATGAATTGGTTTATCTCATATTCTTTTTGTTATCTGCTGAATAGAACTTATTACATATTTTTGGTGCTTTTTTCATTCTTTGGCATGCATTGCAAAATTGGCATCTTCTAAACCCTACCTGTGGAGGGGGCAGCCAATTTTTGGATGATATTGTATTTTGTTTATTCCTATCAATGTTTTCATGTGATAATTGTAATTTTAAATTTGGTACCTTTTTGAACATAATGTTGGGACCATCCCCGAGAAACTATGTTAATCCCGAATCTCTCGTAAGGATGCCCCAATGTTTATGAATAATACTTCTTAATTCATGACTTTGTGTACTATGTTGAAAAATTAATCTATTAGCTTTGTTCTTGTTCTCTATCTCATTTCCATGTTTACTACTATTTTTGTACTTTAATAATTCGGTTCTATCTAAATTCCTAACCTCCTCTATCTTTTCTTCCAGAAAACCATTTGAATAAGTCTTTTCTAAAAAACATTTTTTTTTAAGACTTTAGATTGAGTATGATATTCCGCTTCCTCCTTGCAATTGCGCCTTAATCTGACAAATTGGCCTTTGGGGACATTTTTTAACCAATGTCGTTGGTGACAGCTATTTAAATTGATGTAATTGTTCACATCTATGCTTTTAAAATGATTTCTTGATTTAAGTACATTCTCCTCAATATATATTTCCAAATCCAGGAATTCTACTTTATCTTTGCTATACTTCCAAGTCAAAGACACTTGGAACTCATTATTTTTTAAATATTCCATAAATTCCAATAACTGACCCTCACTACCTGACCAAATAAGGAACAGGTCATCTATATAGCGGTGATAGGACACCAGATATTGCGCCCAGGAGGAATTGTAGATGTAATTGTTTTCCCAGTTAGCCATATACAGATTGGCATAACTGGGCACAAATCTGGTGCCCATCGCTGTGCCACTGGTCTGAAGATAATATTCTTTATTAAAATAAAAGTAATTAGTTTCCAGTATAATCTTAATGCCTTCCAAAATGAATTCAAGTTGTTTACTATTTAAAGTTTTATCCTCCTCCAGAATATTTTTAACTGATGTAATGCCAAGTTCTTTATTTATAATAGTATACAGCGATGTGACGTCACTTGTGACTAGCCACCAATCTTGGTTCCACTCTATACTCTCCAGGTGATTTAATATACTAATAGTATATTTTAAATAGGATTTAGTGTTTTTCACATAACTTTGTAAGTGTTGGTCTATATAGGCTGAAAGATTGCTAGTTAGGGAATTGACACCAGACACGATTGGTCTCCCTGGGGGATTGCATAAATCCTTATGGATCTTTGGGAGTACATAAAAAGTTGGTGTTCTCGGAAATGGATTATATATATAAGAATATTCCTTTTTGTTAAGAATATTTTCCTTAAGCCCATTATTTAAATATTTCTCTAGTCTTTTTTTAAAAACAAAAATCGGATTAGAGCTTAGTTTGTTGTGTTAGGGTCATTTAGTTGTCTAAGACATTCATTATCATATTTTTCTTTGTCCATTACAACTGTGCCTCCGCCTTTGTCCGCGGGCTTAATTATGATTCTATCATCCTTTTTCAATTCATCTAGTGCCATTTGTTCTACCCTAGTCAAGTTTGATTTATAATCCATTTTTAGATTTTTTATATCCCTATGGACCAGCTCTAAGAAAGTCTCCATGGGGGCTGATTTGTATTGGGTCGGGTTAAATGTGGATTTATTACTTGTTTCCACATGTCTATATACATTTGGTTCCAGGGAATTATTTCTCATGATTGGACTGTTTGCAAAGTATTTTTGAATGCACAATTACGTATAAACTTCTGTATTCCTATATATATATCGAATTTATTAATTCTATAACTTGGGGCAAAATTTAGTCCCCTTCCTAAAACTGATGTTTGTGCTTCTGATAATTTCACACTTGACAGATTGAAGATTCCTTTATGTGTTGTGTCAGTGTTTCCCTTTCCTTTAATACTATTTCTCCTAATACTGTGTGGTTTTTCCTTTAGTAGGCTACTCTGTCCATTTTCCTTCTTCTCTTGTTGAACAGATCTGAGTCTGTGCATGTGTATCTTCTTTTTCCAGTTTCTAAAAAAACCTCCTCATCTCCTGAATCACATCTGTTGAATTCCTCAAACCTATTATAAGTATCGGTCTCATTGTGATATTGTGCTTTCTGTTTTCTGAAGGGATTCTTCAGTTGTTGCCAACCATAATCATCCCTTTTCTGTTGCTCAGGGCGTTGATAATTGCCCCTATTATGTTGATACGTGTAATTCCTAGTGTCATGCTGAAAGTAATTTTTTCTATATCCCACCTGTGGATTATCCTCGTTCCTATGTGTATAATATTGCTCCCTCTCTCTTTGTGCCAGTGAGCTACTGCTATTTTTGTGCACCCCATTGTTCTTATCTAAATTCTTGTGTATATACCCATATCCTCTATCTTTTTGTTGATTGGTCATGTTATTTTTATTGTTACGAGTATTATGTATATTCGTCCTTATGTTTTTAACTTTATAATTCCTTTCCTTCCTTTCTTTGTAGTCCTCATAGTCTCTAAGATATTTCTTTCTCTTAGTTTTTTTAATTTCTTTTTTCAAAGAGTCAATGTTCTCCACTATTGTGTTGGAAAGGTTTTCATACTTGGTGTTGCTCATGTGTGGAATTACTTTCTGTTCTAGTGAATTAATTTCCTCATTTACTTCCTCTAGAAGTTTTTTTCTTTCATTAATAATTAAACCCATTAGTTTTTTTGTGCAATCTTCTAAAATGTGGTTCCATTTTGTCATAAACATTAAGTTGTCTTGACCAAAAGTAGGATTTTTAAAAATTCTTAATCCCCTTGGGGTAATTTGTTCTTTTAAATACTTTTCTAAGGTGACAATTTCCAAATGATATTTTGTTTCTTTGATCATATACTTTTCAACTTCACCTAATAGACCCTCTAAAGATTCACTTGTTGTTTCATTGTTATCGAAGAAATCGTCAGCGCAAGACGCCATATTGCGTCTGCTATTGAATAGTGCCATTATATTATATGAAAACTTTCAAAGTGACAAATATTCCTAATAAACCTATCTAAAACGGCCTAAATAGAGACACTTTATATAACTACAATTGCTAATAATAGTGTTGCCAAATCTCTTATAGAGATCAAATAAGTAAAAATAAAAATAAATCAGTGCGGTGATGAAACCGCATAATAACGGTTTTCCAACCTCTGTGTGATAACAGTTAAGTGTGTACAAAACAGTGCGTGCTATCAAAGAAAATCTTATGTGTCCTCTATAACAATATATAGCGAGATTCTTCATAATTGAGCACCTACATGCAGGGTATTGTAAATCAGTGCAGTAGTGAAACCACGTAGTGACGGTTTTTCAACCTCTGTGCAATAACAGTTTACAAAACAGTGTGTGCTATCTAAGAAAATCTTATGTATCCTCTATATAAATATATAGCAAGATTCTTATTACTTTATAATTGAGCACCTAAATACAAGGTATTGGGAAAAACAACAAATAATATAAAAATACCAAACATCACAATACAAAAACAAGGTGAAATAAATGTGATGATTCAAAGAGAATCAAAATCAAACGAAATAAAAAGTTCATATAAGGATATGCGTGTTCTTGCTGAGACTCCTCTGATTCTTTGTATCCTTAGAGTTTCTCAAAGAAAAGGAAAGAGAAATAGCAACATAGTGTAATTCTGTAATGATCTCCTGAAATGTATCAAACTTGTGGCCAAATGCCTACTCACATGAACTAGAGCTTACGACCAAGCTCAGGGAAATGCGCACACCCACTTTATACTGATGGGTAAACAGTACTCTCACGGCAATGTAGTGTATAAAAGGATTTATTTAAAATACAAATAAAAGCGTCACAAATGCTATACAAAACACCTTATACAGAGGTTAATAGAGCCATAAATGCTGATTTTAGCTCACAAAAGTCAACTCCACTACAGGATGCAAGCGGATACAGGCAGCAGAAACTTATCCGCTGCACAGTTCAACCTGACCTCAGATGGGAGTGGCTCCTCCTAGCGGTGTATCAGCAAGTGTACAGACGCACAAGAGAGTTAAAAGTTCCAGTTCCGACGATCGTTTCGCTTAGCAAGCTTTTTCAAGGAAGTAAAGTGCGCATGTCCGTGTAGCCTTATGTACCGGTATTTGGACTTAAAACGAATATCCGGAATCTTCTGTTGCCATTTTGAAAAAGGGCATAGATGTCTTACAGTCCCTTGGTTCGGTCATCATGTGTAAAATTATTATATGCTTATAGCCATTAAGGAAAATATTGACATATCCACAATGACTTGTAATTGATCACAAACCCATAATTATACCTATTACATTATATTATGGTACATGTACATGTTACAATATAACACTGTTGTTTCTTTGTAGTCATATATGTTCTTAGCATTATGATTTTACTTTATTGTATATTCCATACATAGTCATATGCGCAATGTAATTATAATTTGTTCCTATATTTATTAGTGGGAATATACCTCAACAATCATATATCAATGTATGTAGGTAAACATTTTTGATACTTAATTCCTTTAGCACAGAATATATTAACTTCACTCCTACATCCAAATACAAATCTCAATTATAAACTATATTATCAAATATGAAAAACTAGTCCTAATGTAAGAGCATACTTCTGTCTTCTCATATTAGTAGAGAATACCCATGGTATATAATTAATTTTATAGAATTCATTGTTATTCTTATTCTATGACATTATACACGACTATTATTCTTTAAAATATAAATCCCCTAGTGGATGTTTAGGATGTCATATGATATTGTCCACATTTATTTCACCTTGTTTTTGTTTTGTGATGTTTGGTATTTTTATATTATTCAAAAAATCTTAATACTGGAGCTTCAATCAGTGCCTGCTTTAAAGACTGTACTGCTTTAGCATGCTCTGGACCCTACTGCCAAACAATATCCTTGCAAAGTAACTTCCTCAAAGGAGCAGTAATCTCTGCCTCCCCTGGTATATATTGTGCCAGATACCGGACCATGCCCAAAAATCTTTGCAGCCCTTTTTTGTCCTCTGGGTCAGGTATTTTCCTAATTGCTTGGACTTTCTCTACATCAGGTTGAACTCCTGCAGGGGTGATGACATGTCCCATATACCGGACTTCTGATACTTTGAATTGGATTTTATCTGAATTGAACTTAATGTTCTGTTCTAATGCTCTGTTCATCACCTGTCTCAGGATTTGATCATGTTCTTAATCTGATGATGCAGCAATAATCATATCATCAGCTATGATATGCACACCTGGGATGTCCCCAAAAATCTCCATATTTTTCTGCTGAAATACTTCACTGGCTGACTTTATCCCAAATGGCATCCTGCAAAATCTAAAGCTCCCCCATGGGGAGATGAAAGTGCATAGTTCTGAGGACTCTTTATCTAATTTAACTTGCTAGTAACCATCCTTTTTATCAAGGATGGTGAATATTGTTTTCCCGGCCAGTTGACTCTGTACATCCTCTGCAGTAGGGATATTGAAGTGATGATGCTTTATAGCCTTGTTAAGATCACGGGGGTCCAAACATACCCTCAGAGTACCATTTTTCTTTTCTGTTACTACAAGGCTATTCACCCAATCAGTGGGAGTGTGTACTTTAGCAATGATCTGATCCTTTTCTAACTGCAGTAGAGTCTCTTTAAGCTTGCCCAGTATTGCAAATGGGATTTTCCTGCAACCATGTATGACTGGAGCAACACTTGGGTCCAAATAGATGTGGTAAGTTCCTTTAAATTGCCCAATTCCTTGAAATGCATCAGGGTAACGTTTTACCAGATCATCTTTTGTATAAAGTTTTCGTGTAGATACTGTGTGAACTTTGCAAAGTAAATCCAGTTCCTGGCCTGGCATGCTGCTTTTCCTAATAATGGAAGTGAGGAGCATCGCGTAACAAAGAATTCCATCTCTGCTGTATGTGTGGGGGTGGCTGCAGTGAGATGCACCATACCTTCTGGACGGATTTTGGAACCCCCATAAGCAATTAACATAGTGTTAGTATTTCTGATGCAGAACTGTGCAGGGATCTTTTTTAAGAAAGTGATAGGTAGCACATTTGCCCAGCACCAGTATCCAGTTTAAAGTTAATGGGTGCACCATTGATTTGCACCTCAGAGAACCATGCAGAATGTTTTAGTTCTTGTTTTACATCTTTCAATATTGCTCCTATAAATAAAGTCTCAACTGTTTTTACTCTATCACACTCCTGGCCCTGTGATTTACAGCATTTGGCAAAATGATTCCTTTTGTGACAAGTGTAACAAACACACCCAAATGCAGGGCATCTTTGAGGTGGATGTGCCCTGTCACATCTAGGGCACACATTCGTTTTTTGCTCAGTCCTTGCACTAGAGTGAGGTTTGTTCTTGCGGCCTCTAGTAGACTCTGCTTGGCTAGTGAGTGTGGGTTTGTACTGTAAAGCATGAATAGCCTGGTAGGAACTTGCTGGTGTGTTTGCAGCCATAACTTGAACCTGGGATTTGGTAGCTTCAGCAGCCTGACATATCTCCACTGCTTTTTGTAGTGTAAGGTCAGCCTCTCTGAGCAAACATTCTTTAAGTCTGGTATCTGTAACACTGAATACTAATTTGTCTCTTAACATGTCCTCAAGTATTGCACAAAACTCACAATCTCTGGCTTTTAGTCTGAGTTCTGTCATATACCTTTCAATGCCCTGCCCCTCATAATATGAATGTGACCAAAACTGATGTCACTCAAACACATTTTTCTTTGGAGTACAATGCTCCCTGAACAAAGTCAGCACTGAGTCTAAGGTTCTTTCAGCAGGCAGGGCTGGTTCCAAAGTGTTGTAAATCTCTTGGCCTTCCCCACCCAAAACATGCAGGGCTATGGCAATCTGTGTTTTCTGCTCTTTTTTATAAAGTTCAACTGCCTCAGCATAAATTAAAAATCTTTGCTCCCATCTTCTCCAGTTTTCACTTACATTTCCTGTGAATTGCAGAGGGTCTGGTGCTCTGAACATCTCCATGCTGATGCTAGAGAAACTGTGAATAAAGTCCTTGTTACAATCTCTTTACTCAGACAAGTGACTTTTTCAGCACTTCTGACACCATGTCATGTTTCTTGTGTGGGTATTTAGCAGTAGGAATAAGCACTACTTGATAGTGGGTACACAGAGCAGGTCTTTATTCAGCTCAGAGGTAAGCAACAACACTAACTGAACTAACAGAGAAAACTAACATAAAGAAGATGGCTGCTGATCATAGAGTTCCCTCCCAGCTCCAGAGTGTCTTTTCTTAAAATAACAGTATACCACAAAACCGACATGAAAATGTTAATATTTCACATTCCAATGTTCTTCACATACTTTTCTTTTTCATATTTCTATATATATCTGATGGTATTTTGGTAAAATATATATCTACCTGGAGGGAGAGACACAGAGAGAGAGAGAGATGGAGGGAAAGACACAGAGGGAGGGAGGGAGAGAAACACAGAGGGAGGGAGAGAGACACAGAGGGAGGGAGACTCTGTATGTATTGTATATATATATATATATATATATATTTATATACACAATTATATATAGGTAAAGATATATATATATATATATATATATATATATATATATATATATATATATATATATATATATATACACAGGTGGCCCTCGTTTTACAACGGTTCAATTTACACCGTTTCAGAATAACAACCTTTTTTCTAGTCATGTGACTGCTATTGAAAAGCATTGAGAAGCAGTGCATTTATTAAAATAGCCAGTAGGTGTAGCTGTCTGCTTGTGTTGCAGCAAAGCCAAGCAAGCTGAAATTAATCAGTTTAACCAGACCAGAGCTATCAAGCAGATTTCAAAGGAACAAGATCTTCCTGTCTATAAATCAGTCCAGATTGGAATGCATAGATAGAACTGTTTGCAGAAAAACGCAAGAGAAGTCTGTGTTGTGTGATTATTTTATTAGATTTATAATGCTGTTTAGCAAATGTGTTTGTTCATTTAACTTAGTTTAATTATATATTCTGTGTTGTGTGATTATTTTATTAGGTTTATAATGCTGTTAAGCATTTAAAGTCTTCATTTCAAAGCATTAAAATAATGTATTAGGTGTTACATATGACAATTTTGAGAGGGGCCTGGAACCTCTCCCCCTCACTTACTATTGACTTACATTATAAACTGGGTTTCAATTTACAACGGTTTTGATTTACAACCATTCCTTCTGGAACCTAACCCCGGCGTAAACTGAGGGCTACCTGTATATATATGAATATCTATTTAAAAATACATAGAACACATTCTGCTATGTGCAGAATATTAGAATATGAAAAATTTACAGTAAAGTATAACTATGTATTTATGTGTTTATATGTGCATATATGTCTGTAAATACATATATACACATTTAAATACATAAATATGCACACACACACATATATATGTATATATATATATATATATATATATATACTATGCAAAAAGATGAAAAAGATGCCAGTTAGGCATCGAAATGTCATGTTTTGCTCAAGATTTTAACTTTTTGTATTATTAAAAGCTAAATTTTACTTACAAATGACCAGTGAGTGCTGCCTTTTTTGCATAGTACATACTGGTTTGACATTGCACCCTGGCAGCTGCTACTAAATATATGGTGTGCATTCCTACACAGGACTTTGCTTTATATATATACATATATATATATATATATATATATATATATATATATATATATATATATATATATATATATATATATATATATATATATATATATATATATATATATATATACATAAAAGGGTTGAAAAAGTTGCCCAAGAGTTAGTGGTCCCATAAAATTTCTTAGCGGTCCATTTTTAACTTTGCGTGTTGCTGAATGTGTAAAGTGAAATTTCATGATATATGCTTGTATTACACATTTGTATTAACAAAAATACACTTTCAATACACTTGAAATGAAGATGAAGCTCTAAAAGGGTTCCAGGTCTTGCACCTCTTTAAAACCTCTGCTTAAAGGGAGAGGAAACCCCAAAGACAGAGAGGGAGGGATGGATAGAGGGAGGAAGAGACACAGAGGGAGGGAGGGAGAGAGGGAGAGAAACACAGAGGGAAGGAGGGAGAGAGACACAGAGGAAAGGAGGGAGTGAGACACAGAGGGAGGGAGGGAAAGAGAGAGACAGAGGGGGGAAGGGAGGGAGACAGACACAGAGGGAGGGAGGGAGACACAGAGGAAGGGAGGATGAGATACTCAGAGGGAGAGAGACTCAGAGGGAGGGAGGGAGAGAGACCCAGAGGGAGGGAAGGAGAGAGACTCAGAGGGAGGGAGAAAAATACAGAGGGAGGGGGATACAGAAGGAAGGAGGGAGACACAGAGGGAAGAAGGGAGACTCAGAGGAAGGGAGAGAAACACAGTGGGGGGAGACACAGAGGAAGGGAAAGAGACACAGTGGGGGGAGACACAGAGGGAGGGAGAGACACAGAGGGTGGGAGGGAGAAAGAAAAAGAGGAAGGGAGGGAGAGAGACTCAGAGGGAGGGAGGGAGACACAGGGGGAGTGAAAGAGACACAGAGGAAGGGAAAGAGACACAGAGGGATAGAGGGAAAGAGAGAGATAGAGGGAGGAAGGGAAGGAGGGAGAGAGATACACGGAGGGAGGGAGAGAGACACAGAGGGAGAGAGACACAGAGGGAGGGAGAGAGACTCTGTATGTATATATTAGGGTTGCACCGAGACCGATACTAGTATTGGTATCGGTACCGATACCAAGTACTTGCATGAGTACTTGTACTCGTGCAAATGCACCGATACTTAAACTGATACCTCCACTTACTACCCATATGCTATCTTGTGGTGTTTTTTTCAAACTGCATGTTCCCATTTCATTTAAAGTTGGAGTGGAGACTAAACTAAAAATTGTTTAGTACTGTTCTGCCAATACAAATTGCTCTTATTTGTATTATTGTAGGAGAGATTACTTTACATCGTTTAGACAAACTCCTGAAGTACTGGGCAGTTAATAAACTGAGATTTCCAGCTCAGGCTAAAATGGCCCTAAAATATCTTTATGCCCCATGCAGTAGTGTGGAAAGTTGAAACTCCTTACTGATAGCAAAAACAGACTTATAGCTGAACATGCAGAGATGCTTCTGTTCCTTAAAAATAACTTGCCACTAACTTTTGAAATATTATTTTAATTGCTAGATTGCCTTTTATACTGCTAATTCTCATCTTGCACAATTATGTTCAAAACATACTGTACTCTGAGGAACATCTTAGCTTATATAATTGCAGGAAGAGTACTCATAGGAAAAATTAAGTTAATCCCAATGAACACTCATCCTGCAATTATAGGACTAGATTTAGATTACATTTGATTGGTAAGCTTTACCAATGCTCTGTTCACATTTCCAACTCCATAGCCTTTAATGGAGTAGGACGTGTAATGAGAGCATTGGTAAAGTTTACCAGTCAAATGTAATCTAGCCCATAGTGTTGTTCGCCATGATTAAACAGTATTCTGTTCTATTTTTTACTGTATAGCACTTTTGGTTGGTTGCAATTTTATATTTGTTATTTATTGTTGTTGTTAATATATTTTATAGTAATATTTTTATTTCTAAACATGTTCTGTGAACTTTGTGACAAATAAAGCCTGTTTTATTATTTCATAATGTCTTTAGAGCTACAGTCCTTCATAATTATAAAGAAGGAATCTTAAATAATTAGTCTGTATTGTGCTTGGTAAACTGTCACATGACATAAAAAAAAAGTATTGGTAATTGGTATCGGCGAGTATTTGAAAACAAGAATCGGTACTTGTACTCGGTCTTAAAAAATGGTATCGGTGCAACCCTAGTATATATATATATATATATATATATATATATATATATATATATATTTATATACACAATTATATATAGGTAAATATATATATATATATATATATATATATATATATATATATATATGAATATCTATTTAAAAATACATAGAACATATTCTTCTATGTGCAGAATATTAGAATATGAAATATTTAAAATAAATACAAAGTATAACTATGTATTTATACAAATACATATATATACATTTAAATAAATAAATATGCACACACACACACATATATATATACTGTATATATATATATATATATATATATATATATATATATATATATATATATATACATACATACACACACACAAGGGTTGAAAAAGTGGCCCAAGAGTTAGTGGTCCCATGAAATTTCTTAGTGGTCCCATTTTTAACTTAATATTTTTGTGTTGCTGAATGTGTAAATTGAAATTTCATGATATATGCTTGTATTACACATTTGTATTAACAAAAATACACTTTCAATACACTCAAAATGAAGATGAAGCTCTAAAAGGGCTCCAGGTCTTGCACCTCTTTAAAACCTCTGCCTAAAGGGAGAGGAAACCCCAAAGACAGAGAGGGAGGGATGGAGGGAGGGAGAGAAACACAGAGGGAAGGAGGGAGAGAGACACAGAGGACAGGAGGGAGAGAGACACAGACGGAAGGAGGGAAAGAGAGAGTTGAGGGAGGAAGGGAGGGAGAGAGATACATGGAGGGAGGGAGAGAGACACAGAGGGAGGTAGAGACACAGAGGGAGGGAGGGAGAGACACAGAGGGAGGGAGAGACACAGAGAGAGAGAGAGAGAGAGAGAGAGAGAGATGGAGGGAAAGACACAGAGGGAGGGAGATGCAGAGAGAAGGAGGGAGATACAGAGGCAAGAAGGGAGACTCAGAGGGAGGGAGATAGACACAGAGGGAGGGAAAGAGACACAGAGGGATGGAGAGAGACACAGAGGGAGGGAGGGAGGGAGAGACACAGAGGGTGGGAAGGAGAAAGACAAAGAGGAAGGGAGGGAGAGAGACTCAGAGGGAGGTAGAGACACAGAGGGAGGGAGGGAGAGACACAGAGGGAGGGAGAGACACAGAGAGAGAGAGAGAGATGGAGGGAAAGACACAGAGGGAGGGAGATGCAGAGAGAAGGAGGGAGATACAGAGGCAAGAAGGGAGACTCAGAGGGAGGGAGATAGACACAGAGGGAGGGAAAGAGACACAGAGGGATGGAGAGAGACACAGAGGGAGGGAGGGAGGGAGAGACACAGAGGGTGGGAAGGAGAAAGACAAAGAGGAAGGGAGGGAGAGAGACTCAGAGGAAGGGAGAGAGACTCGGAGGGTGGGAGAGAGACTCAGAGGGAGGGAGAAAAACACAGAGGGAGGGAGATGCAGAGAGAAGGAGGGAGACACAGAGGGAAGAAGGGAGACTCAGAGGGAGGGAGATAGACACAGAGGGAGGGAAAGAGACACAGAGGAAGGAAAATAAACACAGAGGGATGGAGAGAGACACAGAGGGAGGGAGGGAGGGAGGGAGACACAGAGGGAAAGGGGAGACACAGAAGGATTGAGAGCCACAGAGGGAGGTAGGGAGAGACACAGAAGGTGGGAGGGAGAGAGATACAGAGGAAGGGAGGGGAGAGACTCAGAGGGAGAGAGACTCAGAGGCAGGGAGGGAGAGAGACCCAGATGGAGGGAGGGAGAAAAATACAGAGGGAGGGAGGGAGGGAGACACAGAGGAAAGGAGGGTGACACAGAGGGAAGAAGGGAGACACAGAGGGAAGAAGGGAGACATAGAGGGAGGGAAAAAGACACAGAGGGAGAGAGAGACACAGAGGGAGGGAGAGAGACACAGAAGGAGGGAGACACAGAGGGAGGGAGAGACACAGAGGGAGAGAGACAGAGAGAGAGATGGTGGGAAAGACACAGAGGGAGGGAGAGAGACAAAGAGGGAGAGAGGGAGACACAGAAGGAGGGAGGGATGGAGAGAGACATGAAGGGAGAGAGACACAGAGGGAGGGAGATACTCAGAGAGAGAGACTCAGAGGGAGGGAGGGAGGGAGGAAGGGAGAGAGACTCAGAGGGATGGAGAGAGACACAAATGGAGGGAGAGAGAGAAACACAGATGGAGGGAAGGAGAGAGAGGCAGGGAGGAGGAGAGAGAGACACATAGGCAGGGAGGGAGAGAAAGAGAGAGGCACAGAGGCACAGAGGGAGAGAGAGAGGCACAGAGGCAGGGAGGGAGAGGGAGAGGCACAGAGGCAGGGAGGGAGAGAGAGAGGCACAGAAGCAGGGAGGGAGAGAAAGAGAGGAACAGCCAATAGAATGCAAGCTCAATCTGACTGGCTGATTGGATCAGCCAATCGGATTGAACTTGAATCTGATTGGCTGATTCAATCAGCCAATCAGATATTTCCTACCTTAATTCCGATTGGCTGATAGAATCCTATCAGCCAATCGGAATTTGAGGGACGCCATCTTGGATGACGTCACTTAAAGGAACTTTCATTCATCGGGTAGTCGTCGGGGAAGAAGGATGTTCTGCGCCTGAGGTCTTGAAGATGCCGCTTGGATGAAGATGTCTGCCGGTCCGGATGTCCTCTTCTGCCCGGATAGGATGAAGACTTCTGCCGGTCTGGATGTCCTCTTCTGCCCAATCGGATGAAGACTTCAGCCCGGCTGGGTGAACACGACTCAAGGTAGGGAGATCTTCAGGGGGTAGTGTTAGGTTTATGTAAGGGGGGTTTGGGTTAGAGTAGGGGTATGTGGGTGGTGGGTTATAATGTTGGGGGGTGGTATTGTGTTTTTTTTACAGGCAAAAGAGCTGATTACTTTGTGGCATGCCCCGCAAAAGCCCTTTTAAGGGCTGGTAAAAGAGCTGGTTACTTTTTAATTTAGGGACCTTTATTATTTTGGGGGGCTTTTTTATTTTATTAGGGGGCTTAGAGTAGGTGTAATTAGCCTAATATTCTTGTAATCTTTTTTTATTTTTTGTAATTTAGTGTTTGTTTTTGTTTTTAATTTAGTTTAGTTTATTTAATTGTATGTAATTGTAGGTAATTTATTTAATTAATTTATTGATAGTGTAGTGTTAGGTTTAATTGTAACTTAGGTTAGGATTTATTTTAAAGGTAATTTTGTAATTATTTTAACTAGGTAGCTATTAAATAGTAAATAACTATTTAATAGCTATTGTACCTAGTTAAAATAAATACAAAGTTGCCCGTAAAATAAATATAAATCCTAAAATAGCTACAATATAATTATTCGTTATATTGTAGCTATATTAGGGTTTATTTTACAGGTAAGTATTTAGCTTTAAATAGGAATAATTTAGTTAATAAGATTTAATTTATTTTGTTAGATTAAAATTATATTTAACTTAGGGGGGTGTTAGGGTTAGACTTAGCTTTAGGGGTTAATACATTTATTATAGTAGCGGCGAGGTCCAGTCGGCAGATTAGGGGTAAATACTTGAAGTTAGGTGGCGGCGATGTTAGGGAGGGCAGATTAGGGGTTAATACAATTAACGTTAGGAAGATCCCATTGAAAAGATAGGATACGCAATTGGCGTAAGGGGATCTGCGGTATGGAAAAGTTGCGGCTTGAAAGTGAGCGGTAAACCTTTACCTGGCCGACTCTAAATACCAACGGGCGGCCAAAAGCAGCGTTAGGACCCCTTTTTACAGCTAACGCATATTTTTCATTTAAAAACGCCTATTAACGCCTAAACCGAGACCCTCCCGCATCACAAACACTATATTAAAGTTATTAACCCGTAATCTTCCGCTCCGGACATTGCCACCACTATTAAAATGTATTAACCCCTATTCCGTCACTCCCCGACATTGTCGCTACTATAATAAAGTTATTAACCCCTAAACCACTGCCCTCCCGCATCACAAACACTATTTAAATATTATTAACCCCTAATTTGACGTCCGCCCACACCGCCGCAATAATAAACCTATTAATCCCTAAACTGCAAGCCCTCCCCACAACTAGATTACAAAAATAAACTATTAACCCATAAACCGAAAGCCCCCCACAACGAAATATACTATAATAAACTTATTAACCCCTAAACCACAAGCCTCCCACAACAAAATATACTATAATAAACCTATTAACCCCTAAACCGCAAGCCCCCCACAACGAAATATACTAAAATAAACTATTAACCCCGAAACCTAACGACCCCCTAATTTTATATTAAAATTACAATTTTCCTATCTTAAATTAAAACTTACCTGTCAAATTAAATAAATTAATTTTAAACTAACAAAAACTATTATAATTATTTAACTAAAATGAAATTAAACTAACTACCAATTAAATTAAACTAAACTACACATTAAAACACTACTCTAAAAATTACAAAAAGTATCTAATTACCAAAAAAATAAATAACTAAATTACAAAAACCAAACACAAAATTAAGAAAATAAGAAACAAATTATCAAAAATAAAAAAGAATTACACCTAATCTAATAGACCTATCAAAATAAAAAAGCCCCCCCAAAATAAAAAAAACCCTAGCCTACAATAAACTACCAATGGCCCTTAAATGGACCTTTTTTGGGGCATTGCCCCAAAGAAATCAGCTCTTTTACCTGTAAAAAAAATACAAACTCCACCCAACAGTAAAACCCACCACTCAACCAACCAATCCCCCTAAATAAAAACCCATCTAAAAAAACCTAAGCTCCCCAATGGCCTGAAAAGGGCATTTGTATGTGCATTGCCCTTAAAAGGACATATAGCTCTTTTACCTGCCCAGACTCTAATCTAAAAATAAAACCCACCTAAAAAACCCTCAAATAAACCTAACACTAACCGCGAACGATCCACTTACAGTTATTGAAGTCCCGCTTGAAGGATCCATCCAGCCGGCAAGAAGTCTTCATCCGGGCGGCCTCTTCCATCTTCATCCATCCAGAGAAGTCCTCATCCAGGCGGCAAGAAGTCTTTATCCAGATAGCATCTTCTATCTTCATCCATCCGGCGTGGATGGAGCCGGTCCATCCTGAAGCCATCCGGTGCGGAGAATCCTCTTTG
Source organism: Bombina bombina (assembly GCF_027579735.1). NCBI lineage: Eukaryota > Metazoa > Chordata > Amphibia > Anura > Bombinatoridae > Bombina > Bombina bombina. The sequence continues at coordinate 400,596,344 of NC_069504.1, forward strand.
TACGGTTGCCGCTGTAAAATCGAACTTCAATGCAAGTGACGTCATCCAAGATGGCGTCCCTTGCATTCCTATTGGCTGAAAGATTTCAATCAGCCAATAGGATTAGAGCTGCTAAAATCCTATTGGCTGTTACAATCAGTCAATTCTTTTTTATTTTTTATAATTTGTTTCTTATTTTTTGTAATTTAGTGTTTGTTTTTTATGTAATTTAGTTATTTTTCTTATTAGTAATTTTAGTGTTTATTTTTTTTCTAATGTTAGGTTTTAGGCAGGTTAGGTTTTATTTCACAGGTAAGTTTGTATTTATTTTAACTAGGTAGTTAGCAAATAGTTAATAACTATTTACTAACTAGTCTACCTAGTTAAAATAAATACAAACTTACCTGTGAAATAAAAATAAAACCTAAGCTAGCTACAATGTAACTATTAGTTATATTGTAGCTAGCTTATGTATTAATTTACAGGTAAGTTTGTATTTATTTTAAAATAGTTATTATTTAGTTAATAATTGTAACTTTAGATTAGCTGTATTTTAATTCTGTTAAGGTTGGGGGGTTAGGGTTAGGTTTAGGGATTAATATAGTTTAATTTAGCTTGTTGCAATGTGGGGGGCTAGCGGTTTAGGGGTTAATAGGTTTATTTAGTTAATAATTGTAAATTTAATTTAGCTATATTTTTATTATGTTAAAGATAGTGGGTGTTAGGGTTAGGTTTAGGGTTACGTTAAGGTTAGTGTTAGGTTAAGGTTAGGTTTAGGGGTTAATGGATTTATTTAGTGGTAGTCATGTGGGAGGCCAGAGGTTTAGGGGTTAATAACTTTAGTATAGTAGTGGCGACATCGGGAGCAGCAGATTAGGGGTTCATAACATTATTTAGGTGGTGGCGATGTTGGGGGCGGCAGATTAGGGGTTAATAACTGTAGGTAGGTGGCAGCGATGTTGGGGGCAGCAGATTAGGGGTGTTTAGATGTGGGGTTTATGTTAGGGTGTTAGGTTTAAACGTAACTTTTTATTTCCCCATAGACATCAATTGGGCTGCGTTACGGAGCTTTTCTTTCCGTGATCGCAGGTGTTAGGCTTTTTTTTGCCGGCTCCATTGATGTCTATGGGGAAATCATGCACGAGAACGTCAAAGCAGCGCTTGTATTTGGGTGCGGTATGGAGCTCAACCCAACCATTTCGCATGCACAAGCCTGCGTTTTCAAAACCTGTAATACCAGCGCTATAGCGAGGTGAAATAACGCCGCTTTTGTGGTGTTCGTTAAAATCCCTATAGCACTCAAAACTAGTAATCTAGCTGAATATAAATAATTGTTTAGTTTTGGAAATTATCTATCTATATATATATATATATATATATATATAAGAATAGAAAGGAGCAGGGTCCTTTCTATTCTCATTTCTTTTAAGAGGGGTGATAGGTCTCCTCTGCTATTTGGGGTTTGGCGGCTGGATTTATCTTGCTAGATTTTTGTATATGAGGTGCTGGTTATATAATATATACATTGTCGCATAATATTTTCTTGATAGTAAGCACCTAGGAGTGATCCAGTGGATTCTTTCTACTGGTTCATTTTTCTTTTGTATATATATATATATATATATTGAAGTGTTATGGCACAACATTTAAGCGGCAGCACCGGGAGGAGAATTTTGTAAAGAGCTGCATTCTGCATTTCTCCAGCTAGACTGGGGAGCAACAATAGTGTTATTTATTATTATTGGTTATTTGTAGAGCGCCAAGAGATTCTGCAGCGCTATAAACAAAGGCAGAGTGCAACAAAACAATTATATGGATCAAATGGGTAGAGGGCCCTGCCAAGGGTTGCACTGTTGCAGTCAGCTCTTAAGAAGGTGATCTACAAACAGCTGGACTCTTAGGTTTACATGCTAAGGGGGTTCAGGGGATAGCTGTAATGATCAGCAATTCGATTGCTGTTTCTTTAGTCTGATTATGAGTATTCTCTGGTAAATAGTTTGTATGTATCATGTGATTAAGTGTGTCTGCTAGTGAGGAGACAGAGTCTTAATCACCTGGATTAATGTAGCCCGGAATATTCACCTCAAAATTATAAGTAGTAAGATCAGGTGAATTATATCTGGGTCCAGAGATAAGTTTGTACTATGTAAACTTTTAGATAATAAGTAGCAGTTTATATAGGTTTGTGACAGATAAGTGAGGTCCCCTTTAAGGTAATACTGTGCCTTTAAATAATACACCTTGCGGTAAAGATAAGTTCACAGTGTGGAGTATAATGTTTCAGCTTGCTGGCCCTTTAAATAATACACCTTGTGGAAAAGATAAGTTCACAGTGTTAAGTTTACTGTTTCAGCTTGCTGGCCCTTTAAATAATACACCTTGTGGTAAAGATAAGTTCACAGTGTTAAGTTTACTGTTTCAGCTTGCTGGGCCTTTAAATAATACACCTTGCAGTAAAGATTTGTAAACAGTGTTAAGAATACTGTATCAGCTTGCTGCGCTGTTAAACATTACACCATACGGTAAAGATAAGTTCACAGTCTTAACGGCAATGCTAACACTTGTATACGGAACCTGGCTCTAGCAGCTGTGTGCGTGCAGCTTCTCTGATCCTCTCTGCAGATTGCGGCCTGTGTCTGTTAAGCTGGAAGTTGTTAGAGCGGCGTGCGTGCTGCAGTTGCAACAGGTGATTTCTGCTTTAGATGAGAAGTAGCTTCAGTTGAAGGAGACAGAGCTAATCACAGAACAAGTGATACTCTGTTTTAGACAAGTAACAAGAAAGGCTGGAGAGTGAGTGGGTATCAACCTTCAATAAACCAGCAAAGGTGTATGGGAAATGGAAAGCTTTTAAAGGAAAAGAGAGCCAGATAATTGATTCTTAAGGTGGTATGTGAGATGTAGTAACATAAGTTAAGGTGGAACTGAGGAGTTCATGACACATCCCCCCCTCAAAAGAACCTCAAGGAGATGTCAAGGCACTGGACGATCAGGATGCCTACGGTGGAACACAGACACCAGACGGGGAGCCGATAGATTGGATGCCGGCTCCCAGGAATCCTCAGATGAGTCATACCCCGACCAGCGGACAAGGTATTGGAGTTCACCGTGATACCTTCGGGAGTCGACTATAGAATGTACTTCGTATTCGGGGTCAGGTGTAGGAGATTCTGGAGGAGATGGAGAGACATGGGTAGAGGGATCACAGGGTTTGACAAGTGACACATGAAATGTGGGATGTATACGGTAAGTTGCTGGGAGTTATAGGGTAACAGTGACAGGGTTGCTTATAGCCACTATCGGGAAGGGTCCCACAAACAGTTTATTGAATTTCCTACAGGGTGTAGGTAATTTAAGATTTTTGGTGGTGAGCCAAACTAAGTCACCCACTTTGTAGGCGGGTTGGGGACAATGGCGTAGGTCGTAGTATCGTTTCTGGGTGGCTTGTGCTTGCGTGATGTTCTCTTGTATGACAGTATAGGTCTGTTTAATGGAGTTGACCAAGTCATTTACTTGTGGACAGGGACTGTTTGCAGGAGGTAGCGGGTGAAAACGAGTGTGCCTTCCTGAGTTGACATAAAAGGGTGAAAATCCTGTGGATGAATTAGCAGTGTTATTGAAAGAAAATTCAGCCTGGGGAAGGAGCGAAGCCCAAGAGTCGTGTTTATGGGAGCAAAAACATCTCAGGTATTGCTCCAACCATTGGTTGGTACGTTCACATAGCCCATTTGTTTGCGGGTGGTACGATGTAGTCAGGTGTTGCTGAATGCCAAGAGATTGACATAGGGATCTCCAAAACTTGGATGTAAATTGCGACCCTCTGTCACTGAGTACAGATACTGGAAGGCCATGCAGTCGAACAATCTCTTTGATAAATAGATCTGCAGTCTGCTGTGCTGTAGGAAGTGAAGCTGTAGGAGTGAAGTGGGCCATTCTAGAGAACAGGTCAACTACGACAAAGATGACAGTCATGCCACAGGAGCTTGGAAGATCAACGATAAAATCCATAGAGACGTATGCCCACGGATAGTCTGGTAAGGGTATGTTTTGCAATAGGCCCAGAGGGAGTTGATGAGATGGTTTACAGGTTTGACAGGTGGAACAGGTACTTATATATTGTTTTACTGAGTGTCTCATAGAAGGTCACCAGAAGTGCCTTTGTAGAAGGTCATAGGTCTTATGTATTCCCAAATGACCAGCTAAGGAGGAATCATGAGTTATAGATAACACTTTTGTCCGGAGAGATGGTGGTATGTAATATCTTGACTTATTACAGAGGATACCGTTTTGATCAGGGGTGAGAGGGTAAGAAGTCTTTGTTGTATGCAGTTGTTGTTGGTTCTTTAATTCAGTGCTATCAGGTGAGAGTACACCAATTATGGATGTAACGGGAACTATTGTTGAGTTGGGAGGAGCAGTGGAAGGCTTAATATCTTTTTGAGACAGAGCTTCCGCCTTACCGTTTCTTGAACCAGGTCGATATGTGATGGTGAAATTGAATCGTGAAAAGTACAAGCTCCACCTGAGCTGACGAGCTGACAAAGTACGACTAGTTTGAAGATATTGTAGGTTTTTATGGTCCGTATAAATTACTATTGGATGTTCTGCACCCTCCAGCAAATGTCTCCACTGGTCAAATGAAGTCTTAATTGCGAGAAGCTCCTTTTCCCCCACTGGATAGTTGAGTTCAGCAGGTGTAAGGAGTCTGGAGAAGTAACACACTGGGTGCAAAGGATCTTTTGGTAAGAGTCTCTGGGATAGAATAGATCCGATGGCGTATTCGGACGCATCCACTTCCAATACGAATTGTGCTTTGCTGTTGGGAATGTGCAGTACTGGGGAAGTAACAAATAGAGATTTAAGGAGTTCAAATGCCTTTTGAGTTTCTGGAGTCCAGATGAATGACTTAGAGGTCCTAGTCAGGTTAGTGAGTGGCCTAGCAATGGCTGCAAAATTGCAGATAAAGCGCCTGTAAAAATTGGCGAAGCCTAAGAACCGCTGGACTTCTTTTATGTTGGAAGGTATAGGCCAAGTGGTGATGGCAGAGATTTTACTATCCTCCATAGATATCCTGCTATTGCTAATGCGATAGCCAAGAAATGATACTTCATTTACATGGAAGAGACACTTCTCTAACTTGACATACAGCTTATGTGTCTGTAATCTGGATAACACTAACCTGACGTGTTTGACATGTTCAGAGAAAGAGGAAGAATAGATAAGAATATCGTCTAGATAGACCACCAGGAAAGTGTCGAGGATGTCCCTAAAGATATCATTAATGAAATTCTGGAATGTTGCCGGAGCATTACACAACCCGAATGGCATAACTGTATATTCGAAAAGACCATACCTGGTCCTAAATGCAGTCAGCCACTCGTCTCCGGACCTTATTCTTACAAGGTTGTAGGCGCCCCTAAGATCAAGTTTAGTAAAAAATAGTGGCGCCTCTTAACCTCTCAATTAACTCAGGAATGAGAGGCAAAGGGTACCTGTTCTTTTTAGTACGCTTGTTTAATTCCCGATAATCTATTATCGGACGTAAATACCCATCCTTGTTTTTCACGAAAAAAAATGCCGGCACCGGCAGGGGAGGTAGAAGGGCGAATAAAACCTTTTTTTAGATTATCAGTGATATAGGTTTTTAAATGAGCCAATTCAGGTCTAGAAAGAGGATAGATGTGGCCATAAGGAATGGTTGCCCCGGGAAGTAAGTCTATGGGGCAATCGTAAGGCCTATGTGGGGGCAACGACTCGGCTTCTGTTTTATTGAAGACAGCAGAGAAGTCAAGATATTGTGTAGGAATAGGAGATGAGGAAGTAGTGAACAAGTGAGTGTTTGGAAAACAAGTTGAGACACAGTAGGGAGAGGAGAATGAAATGGTGAGGGTATCCCAATGTACCACAGGTTGGTGTAGTTGAAGCCAAGTGATTCCCAGAACAATAGGGTAAATGGGAGAAGAAATAATATCAAAGGAGATAGTTTCAGTGTGACCAGGTGGAGAGGAAACGAGTAAAGGAATAGTCTGTTGAGACACTGGACCAGATGCTAAATGCGAACCATCAATGACTTTTATAGGCAAAGGTGTGCTTTTAAACTGAAAGGGTATTTTATTTAATTCAACCAAATGTAAATCAATAAAGTTGGCGCAAGCGCCTGTATCGATGATTGCGTTACACTCTATCCTGTGTCGGTCCCACTGCAAAAGCAAGGGAATGGTAAGGTAAGCTGTAGCAGTGGTTTTTGTGTGGAAACAATGTTTTATGTTATGGATCTTACCTATCTTCTGCTTTAATAATAGAGGGCACTCCTTAACTGCATGACCAGTACCTGCGCAGTACATACATAAATTTGCAGTTCGGCGTCTAGCCTTTTCCTGCGGGGTAAGTGGACCCCTAATAAAACTGATATCCATGGGTTGGTCGGACCGTGGACCAACATTTGGAGGAGTTGGCAGTACCCTGCGAACAGGTGCTGTAGATGGGCTTCTTTCCTGCTTCCTCTCTCTAAGGCGTCTGTCAATTGTAATCATGAGGGCATAAAGGTCGTCAAGACGATCCGGTATACCAATCCTGGCGAGCTCATCCTTGATCTCCTCTGCAAGTCCAAGACGGTATTGGTTTTTTAGAGATACCTCATTCCAGAGGGAATCTCTAGCCCAGATTCTAAATCTGGTAATGTACTCTTCTACCGGTGCTTTAGACTGCTTTAAGTTCCTGAGTTTACTTTCTGCAGTTATTTGACGGTAGGGGTCATCGTAGAGGCCTGATAATGCCTTTAGGAAAGCATCCAGGGAATTTAGAATGGGGTCCTGGGTCTCATAAAAGGAGTCGGCCCAGGCCCTGGGTTCTCCCCTGAGATAGGAGAGTATGGTTAGAACCTTGGACCTATCAGTTGCATATGTCCTAGGACGAAGGTCAAAAAGCAAGAGGCATGCATTCCTAAACTGCCTAAATGTGGAACGATCTCCAGAAAATTTCTCTGGGTAGGAGACTTGGGGTTCTGCTTGATGATCAGTTCCAGAGTTCCTATTTGACAATGCTTCCCTTAAACAGGCTTTGAGACTCTGGTTTTCTACCTGCAGCTCTCTAAAAGCCTGTGTCAGACTATCCAAACGCTGATTTAGGGTATGGATTTGTGATGTCAGGTCACTGGGCTCCATTATCAAATATAGATTTTATGGCTGGTTTATTATGTAATGATCAGCAATTCGATTGCTGTTTCTTTAGTCTGATTATGAGTATTCTCTGGTAAATAGTTTGTATGTATCATGTGATTAAGTATGTCTGCTAGTGAGGAGACAGAGTCTTAATCACCTGGATTAATGTAGCCCGGAATATTCACCTCAAAATTATAAGTAGTAAGATCAGGTGAATTATATCTGGGTCCAGAGATAAGTTTGTACTATGTAAACTTTTAGATAATAAGTAGCAGTTTATATAGGTTTGTGACAGATAAGTGAGGTCCCCTTTAAGGTAATACTGTGCCTTTAAATAATACACCTTGCGGTAAAGATAAGTTCACAGTGTGGAGTATAATGTTTCAGCTTGCTGACCCTTTAAATAATACACCTTGTGGTAAAGATAAGTTCACAGTGTTAAGTTTACTGTTTCAGCTTGCTGGCCCTTTAAATAATACACCTTGTGGTAAAGATAAGTTCACAGTGTTAAGTTTACTGTTTCAGCTTGCTGGGCCTTTAAATAATACACCTTGCAGTAAAGATTTGTAAACAGTGTTAAGAATACTGTATCAGCTTGCTGCGCTGTTAAACATTACACCATACGGTAAAGATAAGTTCACAGTCTTAACGGCAATGCTAACACTTGTATACGGAACCTGGCTCTAGCAGCTGTGTGCATGCAGCTTCTCTGATCCTCTCTGCAGATTGCGGCCTGTGTCTGTTAAGCTGGAAGTTGTTAGAGCGGCGTGCGTGCTGCAGTTGCAACAGGTGACTTCTGCTTTAGATGAGAAGTAGCTTCAGTTGAAGGAGACAGAGCTAATCACAGAACAAGTGATACTCTGTTTTAGACAAGTAACAAGAAAGGCTGGAGAGTGAGTGGGTATCAACCTTCAATAAACCAGCAAAGGTGTATGGGAAATGGAAAGCTTTTAAAGGAAAAGAGAGCCAGATAATTGATTCTTAAGGTGGTATGTGAGATGTAGTAACATAAGTTAAGGTGGAACTGAGGAGTTCATGACAATAGCGATGGAGGAGAGGAACTGGTATAAAGAAAGGTTAGTATAGGTTGTATGCATTCCTGAACAGTACAGTCTTTAGGGAGCGCTTGAAGCTTTCAAAACTAGGGGAGAGTCTTGTGGAGCGAGGCAGAAAGTTCCACAAGATGGGAGCCAGTCTGGAGAAGTCCTGTAAACGGGAATGTGATGAGGTAACAAGAGGAGGAGGAGAGTAGGAGTTCATTAGCAGAGCAAAGGGGACGGGAGGGAGAGTATCTGGAGACAAGGTCTGAGATATAGGGGGAGCAGTGCAGTTGAGCGCTTTGTATGTCAGAGTGAGAATATGGTGTTTGATCCTAGAGGCAAGAGGAAGCCAGTGAAGAGATTGGCAGAGAGGTGCAGCAGATGAAGAGCGACTTGTAAGGAAGATGAGTCTGGCAGAGGCATTCATTAAGGATTGTAAAGGAGCTAGGCGGTAGGTGGGGATACCAGAGAGGACAGAATTGCAGTAATCGAGGCGGGAAAGGATGAGAGAGTGGATTAAAATCTTAGTTGTGTCTTTTGTAAAAAAATGTCTAATTTTAGAGATTTTTTTAAGGTGGAAGGGTCAGGATTTAGCCAAGGACTGAATGTGAGGGGTGAAAGAAAGATCTGAGTCAAATGTGACCCGAAACATCGGGCATGCAGGGTAGGGGTAATGATGGAGTTGTCAACAGTTATAGAGAGATTGGGGGTGGAGATTTTAGAAGAAGGGGGGAAAATAAGGAGCTCAGTTTTGGAGAGATTTAGCTTGAGGTAGTGAGAGGACATCCAGGAAGAGATGTGAGAAAGACAGTTAGTGACACGGGTTAGCAAGGAAAGAGATAGGTCTGGGGCAGAGAAGTAGATTTGGGTGTCGTCTGCATATAAATGATATTGGAAACTGTGGGACTTTACTAGGGAACCTAGTGATGACGTGTAGATTGAGAAGGGAAGGGGATCGAGGACAGAGCCTTGCGGTACTCCGACAGAAAGTGGTGATGGGGCAGAGGAGGCCCCAGAGAAGGCTACACTAAAGGTACAGTTTGACAGGTAGGAAGAGAGCCATGAAAGGGCTGTGTCACAGATGCCGAAGGATTGGAGGGCTTGGAGCAAAAGAGGGTGGTCAACAGTGTCAAAGGCTGCGGACAGATCAAGGAGGATAAGCAAAGTGGCATTTTGATTTTGCTGTAAGTAGGTCATTGGTAACCTTAACAATTGCTGTCTCTGTGGAGTGATGGGGACAAAATCCAGATTGCAGTGGGTCAAGGAGGGAGTTTGATGTAAGGAAATGGGATAGGCATGCATATACTAGTTTTTCAAGAAGCTTTGAGGCAAGAGGTTGGAGGGAAAAAGGGCGGTAGTTGGCTGGGGAGGTAGGATCAAGGGAAGGTTTTTTGAGGATAGGTGTGACTAGTGCATGTTTCAGAGATGAGGGAAATGTACCAGTGCTGAGGGAGAGGTTGAAAATGTGCGTGGGTATAGGGGTAATGGTAGCAGAGAGGGAGGGGAATAGCTGTGAGGGGATAGGGTTAAGGGGACAGGTAGTGAGGTGAGAGCACAGTATAAGTGCCAAAACGTCTTCCTCAGTAACAGGGGAGAATGAGCTAAGTTTAAGGTTATGTGGGTTGTGGTTGATTGAGAGCATTTGAGGGGGTGATAATTTATACCATAATGTCTAGCTTTGAAAATGTTATATACCTGCACAAGTGGAAGGAGCCTTCTGTACCAGATTGAAAGTGGAACATGCACATTGGTCCCACTAGCTAGCCCGCAAACTCTATTTACTTCTAATCTTTAGCAGAAGTGTTTTTTTCCTGGCCGTTACAGAAGGACCTCCAACTCCAGCCCTCTCTTTAAGAAAAAGTGTTTAAAATGGCTTGTGCACAGCAAGTAAGCTTAAAAAAAAAGAAAATTAATAAAATTGGAAAATACATTTTTTTAAATTACACATATCTTAAGAAAAAATTCCTAAGTCGTCCCTGCAAATTCCTAAGTCGTCCCGGACTACTGGACGACTGGGTTTTTCAACCCCTGTATGTAATATTTAGACATGTATATGTATGTATCTCAATGTTAAAGTCTTTTCCTGCCTTTTTTTCTAACACCTGAGACCTCATATCTTTGAGCCCTTATAACTTTTTTGTGCCATTTTTTTCTTCAGATTTTTTTTATTAGATAGTGTTATTATGAGTGTAACTATACTTTGTAATGTATTTTTTATGTTTAGTGACACTTTTGCAAAACAATTAACCCAGTGGCGTATTTAGGTTTTGTGCTGCCCTGGGCACTAAAAATTCCGTTGCCTCTAAACCCCTGCCCCAGGTTTTATAATACACCGTTGAGTTAACCAGAGCTCTGAGGATGCGGTAATCATTCTAGTGTAAATTGCAATTGTGCTCACGCATTCACATTTACTTTGAACTTGTAATACGAGTACTTAAAGTGAATGTTAAATTTGATGCTAAAGTGCCCGGTTTTTAAAAGTTCAATTAAAAACAGGGGCACTTTAATTCATCAAAATTTACATTTCACTCCTGTTGTGAAAAAAACTTACCTTTTAAACTTGACAGCAGCTCCAGCTTCATCCGGTCGTCCCAAGCCATTTCTGATGTCAGAAATGATGGATAGATCACCCTCCAATCATGGCTTCCCCCCTGGGGGAATCAATGTCTGATTCAATGCCGTGATTGGAGGAAGCCAGATTCCTTATTTTAGACCCAGGAAGATGCTTTGCGATGGGTGGAGGAAGCTGGAGCTGCTGTCAAGATTAAAAGGTAAGTTTTTTTTTCACAACAGGAGTGAAATGTAAATTTTGATGAATTAAAGTGCCCCTGTTTTTAATCAAATTTTTAAAAGCATCAAAATTTACATTCACTTTAGGCCAAAGTCCACAAACACCTACAATAAGACCCTTTTCGTTTGTGCGCAACTGTTAGCGTGCCACTTGTAATCTGGCCCAAAGTGTCTGAATGTTTAAACGTATTACTTAAAAATTACTTTAAATTATATGAAATTGATTGTAATGTGATACTGCTGTTCCTTATAACATTTCCATTAGTTTTTGTGTGTGGAAAACTAGATGTTGCTCTTATGTTGTTTCCTAATTCAATTGTTTTTAAATTGAGAGACTTGACTGAAATTGGTTTAAATTCAGCAATTCTTTGCCTAAATCAAGTCAGATGGAGAACATATGGTGCACCAATAATTATTATTGCAACAAGATTCTTATCAGAGAGTACTCACTGTTATCCTAATGCAGTACATTTTTGTGGGTGCAATGTCTCTTTAATACAGTTCAGCGTGTTCCGATGCTCACCACTGCACCAGAGATACTGTTTCTTTCCCCTCACTAGGGTCCCGTCTTTCTGTGCACGCCTTCACCACGCTCCTGTAGGAGTATCCCAGCTCAACAAAAATTATTAAGGAGCCCGACTCTTAGGGGCCGATTTATCAAAGCATTAATCTGGACGCATTCGCGATGGGCTCTACGCTCGCCATACATCGCTGGCGTGAATCTACATTCTACGGCCTCATTTATCAACAAGTCTGTCAAAAACAAGCGCGTCAAGTCCGACGTGATTAGCATCGGACTGTTGATAAATAAGAGTCATCTATGTTGCGGATATCCTTATTCATTAAATGATCTACCCTGAATGTCTATCAAATGAAGACAGTTTTGACTATGTTTTCCAACTTTATTTATACCATTTAATTACTGTCCATGAACAAGCACATTTTTCTAACGCTAATCTTTTATTTTTCATCTGTTAATGTCCAAGTAATAGCTAGATTTATACCTGAACAAACATTAATATCTTATAGAAAGTTATTTTCAATTTATTTTTTATACAAAAAATCTGAGATATGATATTTTCACCCAAATTAATGATTATTAATTGTAGAATTTGTACATATATATTTGCACATACTTATATAGATATATATATATATATATATATATATATATATATATGTGTGTGTTATGTCAGAAATCTTTTGCAAACATATTTACATGTCCCTAAACTATTATTTTTTTGTTCTAAACAATGTTGTCTTTCATATCTCTGTGTTTATTTATACCACTATATGAATATAGTGAAATATATTATTATTCTGAGCAAGAATAATTGTGAATATAACATAATCAGGGTATCATATGTATTTATTTGCAAACAATAATTATTTTAAGAGTTTGGCCGGTTTTCTTTCTGCACCTGTGTATCACTTCCTGATTGCAGTCTAGTTTTAAACACCACTCCTACACATGTGTTAAAAATGGGCTTTAAGATGCCATATTTTAATGAAAATGAAATTCAAGAGAAGGAAGAATAACACTGAAAATAGGATGACATTAAAGAGGTGATTTTCATTTCTGCTGTATCTGATTCATGACAGTTTAATTTTAGGTAAACTATCCATTTGAGCTATCAGCTTAAAATTATATTGAATCAAACATCATTCGATTGTTAAAATCATTGTCAAAAATATTATACTGTGTGTCCTAATGTCATCATCAATGTTAATCTTTAATACTAATTTTACATATATATACTTTCAAAGTATAATACACAATGGGGCCTATTTATCAAATGTCTTGCGGACCTGATCCGACAGTGCTGATCAGGTCCGCAAGACATTGCTGAATGCGGAGGGCAATATGCTCTCCATATTCATCATTGCACCAGCAGCTCACAAGAGCTGCTGGTGCAACACCACCCCCTGCAGACTCTTGGCCAATGGGCCGCCAGCAGAGGGTGTCAATCAACCCGATCATACTTGATCCGGTTAAATTCCGGCGATTCCTGTCCGCCTGCTCAGAGCAGGCGGACAGGGTTATGGAGCAGCGGCCTTTGTGACCGCTGCTCCATAACTTGTGTTTCTGGCGAGTCTGAAGACTCCCCAGAAACACGGGCCGTCAGGCTCCATTCGGAGCTTGATAGATGGGCCCCTATGTAACAAATGGCACTTACAAGTTCTGATGAGTGATCAATGACACAAATATAGAGCAATTTAAATTGTTAGTGATAGTAGAAAATGTATATTTAAATCAGATTTGCTGATTTCATTAATCATGTGATTATGCATTTCCCAATAAAAAGAGGTGGGACATTTTACTAATTTGTGGGTTGTTTAGGAGATTGAGTATTGCGTCAAATTTGGTTCGAAGTATTGCTCCAAATTTGGTGCAATGTATTGCTCCAAATTTGGTGCAAATTATTGCGTCAAAGTTGGTGCAAAGTGGAGAGTGGGACTTGTATTCCATGCGTTAAACATGGTGCAAATAGATTTATCAAAGACAGGAAGATAGCTATATTATGTAAAGTATTTATTTCATTTTTATCCCTATATCTACTAGTGCTGCTGCCAGACAGGCATCACCTGTTATTTTACGTGGTTTAGTCATTATACACTTAAATGACAGGCTAAAATGATGGAAAAACAAATAAGAATAAACCAAAGATTTTGAAATAAATCTGTCCCTTGAAATTACATGTGATTATAACATCTCCCTACTTGATTGTATTTAGTAATAAGGGCAGATCTTAATATATTTTGTTATCACAAAAGGTTAAAGGGACTTAAAACATTTTAATTAGACTTCATGATTCAAAATGTTTATTAATATCCTCCTTCCTCGTCGTATTGCAAATTTAGAAATATTCTGCATGTTTATTGTTAACTGTCTGCGATGACAAACAGCATAGAACAAAACCTTTTCAGACTCCCATTGATTTCTATGGCATAAGCGGCCTCAGAGGTGGCTGCTTGAAGGATAGGTATGCTGCGTTGGGAATAGATCCGAGCGTACATGTTGAATGTTTGATAAATTGGTGAGAGGATCAAATAGAGTCGAATGTGAATGCGGATCATCAATAATATGCTTGAATAGAGTCTAATGTCAGGGCGGATGATCTGTATTACTCTCAAATAACGCAAGCAACGATTTGCATTGGATTGATCTCGCGGGAGCGTATGTTATGTCTAACATTTCAACATTGACGCTGTGTTAACTAGGGAGAATCAACTTTGCGTCTAATTTGACGCAGTCTTCCAGCGCATTCATAGTTGATGCTTTGATAAATCAGCCCCCTAGGCTCAAACGCTAATTTCCTTTATTGTTGATAACAGGTACAGCAACATTGTGCTTGTAGGCATTACAGCAACACTGTGCTCGTAGGCGTTTCATGCACGTAGATGCTTCGTCAGAGATATATATATTCTATAGATTATTTAGATTTTTTTACAGTATGTATAATTATTTTTAATAATTATTATTATAATTTAATATTTCAAGAATGCCCTTTAAGATTGCTAATTCTTCATGTGCACTAACCCAACACAGCATTAGACCTAAAGTGTGAAACCTAAAGAGTGTTACCTATAGTTTACATTACTATGTTCTTCACATAGGAAAAATTAAATTTTTATATTTTTCCTATGTGAAGAACATAGTAATGTTAATGTAAAATAGATATCTATACTTATATCTCTATAGAAATATCAAAATAACAAGAGTATTGCATTAAGAAATGATGCTTTTTTATTGGACTAACTATACATTTATAAGTTGACAAGCTTTCGGAAGGATGTTTTCCTTTCTCAAGTCTTAAGCAATACTGACCAATTCAATGGAATTTACAGATTATATCTTAAAACACAGGTCTGAGTGCAGATCAAGAGGGAGGTCTATAGGAATACATATATAGGTATATACAGATATATATAGGAATATATTTTTTACAATAAATAGCATTTTTCTGTATGTGAAGAGCATTGGAATGTTAAATATGTACAGTAAATATACAGTAAAACATAAATAAATACATATGTACACACACACACACATACAGTGGGGCAAAAAAGTATTTAGTCAGCCACCAATTGTGCAAGTTCTCCCACTTAAGAAGATGAGAGAGGCCTGTAATTTTCATCATAGGTATACCTCAACTATGAGAGACAAAATGTGGAAACAAATCCAGACAATCACATTGTCTGATTGGGAAATAATTTATTTGCATATTATGGTGGAAAATAAGTATTTGGTCACCTACAAACAAGCAAGATTTCTGTCTCTCACAGACCTGTATCTTCTTCTTTAAGAGGCTCCTCTGTCCTCCACTCATTACCTGTATTAATGGCAACTGTTTGAACTTGTTATCAGTATAAAAGACACCTGTCCACAACCTCAAACAGTCACACTCCAAACTCCACTATGGTGAAGACCAAAGAGCTGTTGAAGGACACCAGAAACAAAATTGTAGACCTGCACCAGGCTGGGAAGACTGAATCTGCAATAGGCAAGGAGCTTGGTGTGAAGAAATCAACTGTAGAAGCAATAATTAGAAAATGGGAGACATACAAGACCACTGATAAGGTCCCTCGATCTGGGGCTCCAAGCAAGATCTCACCCCGTGGTTCAAAATGATCACAAGAACGGTGAGCAAACATCCCAGAACCACACGGGGGGGACCTAGTGATTGACCTGCAGAGAGCTGGGACCAACGTAACAAAGGCTACCATCAGTAACACTCTATGTCGCTAGGGACTCAGATCCTGCAGTGCCAGACGTGTCCCCTTGCTTTAGCCAGTACATGTCCGGGCCCATCTGAAGTATGCTAGAGAGCATTTGGATGATCCAGAAGCAGATTGGGAGAATGTCATATGGCCAGATGAAACCAAAGTAGAACTGTTTGGTAGAAACACAAGTTGTCGTGTTTGAAGGAGAGAGAATGCTGAGTTGCAACCAAAGAACACCATACCTACTGTGAAGCATGGGGATGGCAACATCATACTTTGGGGCTGTTTCTTTGCAAAGGAAACAGGACGACTGATCCATGTACATGAAAGAATGAATGGGGCCATGTATCGTGAGATTTTGAGTGCAAACCTCCTTCCATCAGCAAGGGCATTGAAGATGAAACATGGCTGGGTCTTTCAGCATGGCAATGATCCCAAACACACCACCCGGGCAACGAAGGAGTGGCTTCGTAAGAAGCATTTCAAGGTCCTGGAGTGGCCTAGCCAGTCTCCAGATCTCAACCCCATAGAAAACCTTTGGAGGGAGTTGAAAGTCCGTGTTGCCCAGCGACAGCCCCAAAACATCACTGCTCTAGAGGAGATCTGCATGCAGGAATGAGCCAACATACCAGCAACAGTGTGTGACAACCTTGTGAAGACTTACAGAAAACGTTTGACCTCTGTCATTGCCAACAAAGGATATATGACAAAGTATTGAGATGAATTTTTGATATTGACCAAATACTTATCTTCCACCATAATTTGCAAAAAAAAAAAAATCCAAATCAGATTTGTTTCCACATTTTGTCTCTCATAGTTGAGGTATACCTATGATGAAAATTACAGGCCTCTCTCATCTTCTTAAGTGGGAGAACTTGCACAATTGGTGGCTGACTAAATACTTTTTTGCCCCCTGTATATATATATATATATATATATATATATATATATATATTTGATCATAGGAGAGCACTCTCACTTAATAGCACAACTGCCAGGGTGCTAGTACGAAATAAGTATAGTGTAAGAAATAACTTGCACTCACTGGTCCTTTTTCAAACAAACTCTTTTACTGTAAAAAGTAGTAACATTTCGGGGACAAGGAGGCCGAATTATCAAGCCGTCAACTATGCTGCATTCGACGGCACCAATACTCTCGCCTAACATCGCGGACCTGAATATGATCTCCATGTTTATAAAAAAAGCTGCGCAGCAAGTATGGGGCGATGAGCAGCGGACTGTTGTTAACTAACAGTTATTGATCTCGCTGCTATTCAGCTTTTTTCCAACTTTATTTATACCCTGTCACTAAACACCGCCACTAAACTAAACGTTTAACTCCTATCCCGCTGCTCTCGGACCCCGCCGCAACTAAATAAAGTTATTAACCCCTATCCCGCCGCTCCCGGACCCCGCCGCAACTAAATAACGTTATTAACTCCTATCCCACTGCTCCTGGACTCCTCCACAAACTAAATAAATGTTTTAACCCCTATCCCGCCGCTCCTGGACCCCTCCGCAACTAAATAAATGTATTAACCCCTATCCTGCCACACCTGGACCCCTCTGCAACAAAATAAATGTATTAACCCCTATCCAGCCGCTCCTGGACCCCTCCGCAACTAAATAAATGTATTAACCCCTATCCCGCCGCTCTCGGACCCCTCTGCAACTAAATAAAAGTATTAACCCCTATCCCATTGCTCCCGGACCCCGCTGCAACCTAAATAAATGTATTAACCCCCTAAACCCCTGACCTCCCACATCACTACCACTTACTAAACCTATTAACCCCTAAACTGCCAGCCCCCCACATTGCCATAAACTAAATTAAGCTATTAACCCCTAAACCTAACAACCCGCTAACTTTACATTATAATTACCTCATCCCTATCTTATAATAAATTTAAACCTACCTGTAGAATTAAAATAAACTATATTAAACTATTAATTAACCTACCCTATTATACTAAAATTACATTAAACTATATTAAACTATTAATTAACCTACCCTATTATACTAAAATTACATTAAACTACATATTAAATTAACTATATTACATATTTAAAAACCTACCCTACTCAAATTATTTAAATCTACAATTAAAAATTACTAAGTTACAAAAAAAATAACAACTAAGTTAAAGAAAATAAAAAACACTAAGTTACAAAAAAAAAAAACAGTATCAAAAATATCAAAATAAAAAAGCCCCCCCCAAATAAAAAAACCCTAGCCTACAATAAACTACCAATGGCCCTTAAAAGGGCCTTTTTTATGGGCCAATGCCCCAAAACAATCAGCTCTTTTACCTTTAAAAAAAATACAAACACCCCCCCAACAGTAAAACCCACCACCCACACAATCCCCATTGTCCTGAAAAATGCATTTGTATGGGCATTGCCCTTAAAAGGGTATTTAGCTCTTTTACATTGCCCAAAGTCCCTAACCTAAAATTAAAACCCACCCAATAAACCCCTAAAAAAAACTAACACTAACCACTGACGATCTACTTATAGTTTTCGAAGACCGGACATCCATCGTCATCCAAGCGGCAGAAGTCCTCAGCAAAGCCGGCAGAAATCTTCATTCAAGCAGGCTGAAGTCTTCATCCAAGCGGGCAGAAGTCTTCATCCAGACGGCATCTTCTATCTTCATCCATCTGGCGCGGAGCGACTCTATCTTCCAGACATCCGGCGCAAAGCATCCTCTTCTTACGACGTCTCTTGAAGAATGAAGTTTACTTTTAAATTACGTCATCCAAGATGGCGTCCCTTACATTCCGATAGGCTGATAGAATTCTATCAGCCAATAGGAATTAAGGGGGGGGGACCCTTTTGGCTGTTGCAATCAGCCAATAGGATTGAGCTTTCATCCTATTGGCTGATCCAATCAGCCAATAGGATTGAGCTCACATTCTATTGGCGGATTGGAATAACCAATAGAATGCAAGCTCAATCCTATTGGCTGATTGGAACAGCCAATAGGATGAAAGCTCAATCCTATTGGCTGATTGCAACAGCCAATAGGATTTTTTTTCCTTTAATTCCTATTGGCTGACAGAATTCAGCCAATCGGAATGTAAGGGACACCATCTTGGATGACATACCTTAAATTCGTCATTGACCATCGGAAGAAGAGGATGCTCCATGCCGGATGTCTTGAAGATGAAACCGCTCCACGCCGGATGGATGAAGATAGAAGATGCCGTCTGGATGAAGACTTCTGCCCGCTTGGATGAAGACTTCAGCCCGCTTGGATAAAGACTTCTGCCTTCTTCGCTCAGGACTTCTGCCGCTTGGATGAGGAAGGATGTTCAGTCTTCGAAAAATGTAAATGGATCGTCGATGGTTAGTGTTAGGTTTTTTAAGGGTTTATTGGGTGGGTTTTATTTTTAGGTTAGGGACTTTTGGCAATGTAAAAGAGCTAAATGCCCTTTAAAGGGCAATGCCCATACAAATGCCCTTTTCAGGGCAATGGGGAGCTTAGGTTTTTTAGATTTTATATGGGGGGGTTTGGTTGTGTGGGTGGTGGGTTTTACTGTTGGGGGGAGTGTTTGTATTTTATTTTTACAGGTAAAAGAGCTGATTTCTTTGGGGCAATGCCCCGCAAAAAAAAATGGTAGTTTAGTGTAGGCTAGGGTTTTTTTTTATTTTTGGGGGTCTTTTGTAATAGGTTTAGTAAGTGGTAGTGATGTGGGAGGCCAGGTGTTTAGGGGTTAATACTTTTATTTAGTTGCGGTGGGGTCCGGGAGCAGTGGTTTAGGGGTTAATACATTTATTTAGTTGCGGAGGGGTCCGGGAGCAGCGGATTAGGGGTTAATACATTTATTTAGTTGCGGCAGGGTCCAGGAGCAGCGGGATAGGGGTTAATAACTTTATTAAAGTTGCGGCGGGATCCGGGAGCGGCGGCATAGGGGTTAAACATTTTAGTATAGTGGAGTTTAGTGACAGGATATAAATAAAGTTGGGAAAAAGCCAAATAGCAGCGAGATCGATGACAATTGTTAGTTAACAACAGTCCACTGCTCATCGCCCGTACTTGGTGCGCAGCCTTTTGCCAGCTTTTTTTATAAATATGGAGATCGTATTCAGGTCCGCGGCCGCGGTTAGGCGATGTTGGGCATGCGTATTGGTGCCGGCGAAAGCAGCACAGTTGACGGCTTGATAATTCGGCCTCTTAGGCTCTTTTTGGATTCTGGCCATAATTTCTTAGGAGGGTCAGTTATGTAATGACCAGATTTAGAGATGGAAGAAATGGATAAAAAAAATTAAGGCTCTTTACTTAACAATTATGCAAGAAATCTAAAGGATGAGGTATCTACAGACAGGTTGGGTGGACTTGAAAAAAATATTTAGATAAAAAAGAACAATAAAATGTATAAAAATAAATAATATGTATTAACCAAACATATAGAAAACCAAAAAATATTACAATAAATTGTGATGTCTTGAAATGTTAACTCAGTAGATATACTCTGTATATGATATGGTATATTTTATATTTAATTATTAATTAAATAAAGATATTAATAAATAATATAAGGTTAAATTAGAAATTAAATTCTTTATACAATGGAGAATTAAAACATTTTTTTATGTTGATTTTCATTTATGCCTAATTTATTTTACTTTGTGCATCCGTATGCTAGTTAATGTGCAAACCTGTACAATCTTTTAGCAGTTTTTTTCATAATATTAAAGAGCAGATAAAGATAAAACAGATTACTACTGCAGTTTTCCTTTACTGTTCTATAAATGTACACTCACTAAGCATCAGTGAAACAGTTAAAATAAATATTTTGCACTGCTCTAAAAATGTGCCTTTGTATATCTGTTTGAGGTGAGAATAATCATTTGCTATGTTATTTTTTTTTATTTTATTTTTTAAAGTTGTTTTTTTCTAAGATGGAGATCTCCCTTTACAAAACCACATAGGCTATCCTAAAATCAGTTGTTACTAAATCACATTCGCTATAGGTACGTGACTCAGTACTCATACTTATCAATGTTCTTGACATAGAACAGACCTTCTGTCTGCTGGTCATGTTCCTTGTAAGTCCTTTGCTGGGAAGAAGTGGGATGTTAGCCAGTCTGCCAGTCGGCGTTACATAATATACTAAAACTAAAAAATACTTTGGTTTACTGACTGTGTATTTATTTTCTTTATTTGAAAAGTTTCAGATACACAGGTATTACTACATTAAAAACAAGACAAAACTAAAAAACTTCAGGAAAAACTTCTGGGCTACAAAAAATATTCTATACAGCAAACCTAATATATTTTAGGTATTAATGCAAAATATATATCAAGATAAAGTAGTATTAAACAGGGCATTGGGATTCAGTATAAAATATATAATACTAATGTATTAATGAAAATGACATAACAACCATTACATGTTAATTTGCATAGTGCACCACTTGCGTTTTAAAATATTTTAGAGTTCAAACCCATTATGGGATGCATATCAACCCAATAATACCCATTTGTGTAATGTTTCTCCAAAGCATTCAAGTTATGTAAACATAATCAATAAATTGCATGGGGACAGTTTGACACTGCTATTCCAATCAATCAGAAAACATGTATGTGGCTGTTTGTATGTTTAAAAGGAAAGTAAAGTCCAAAATAAACTTTCATGATCCAGATAGGGCATGTAATTTTAAACAACTTTCCAATTTACTTTTATCATCACATTTTCTTTGTTCTCTTGGTATGCCTCCTCTTATCTGAATGCATTTGACAGTTTTTCACAGCTAGAGGATTTTAGTTCATGTGTGCCTTATAGATAACATTGTGCTCATACCCATGGAGTTATTTAATAGCATGAAATGCCTAAAATGTGTGTCTGTCAAAAGATCTGAGATAAGGAGGCAGTCTGCAGAGGCTTAGATATAAGGTAATTACAGAGGTAAAAAGGACATTAATATATCAGTGCTGGTTATGCAAAATTGGGGAATGGTAAATAAAGGGATTATCTATCTTTTTAAAGAATAACAATTTACTATCCCTTTAATTCACATTTTTTTTCTTCCCATAACAAGCTTTATTGTAAATAGATATCCAACAATACAAAGGCAGCATGAATGATACAATAAAAAAATATTTTGAATTATAACACAGATTGTTTGTTCTGCCCAGTGGCTTAGCGTCAGTCTTTTGCCATATGATCTGTAAGTTCCAACAAAAGAATGAGGCCTAAAATTCTGGCAAGTTTGAGCTTGTCATGTTAACTTTCATTTTATGACATATAACCTTGATAATGACAATATCTCTTAGAAGATAATACAGGTGTCTCATTAAAACTTAAACAATAATATAGCGATAGATCAGATCCCTATTCTTTTTTCCATAGTGAATTGGAAATTCATGAAGGTTCAATGCATACACCTATTGAGGAAATAAAAGTGATCAGAAAGAGGGAATAGAAGAGGAAGGGGGAGAGAGAAAAAATAGGAAAAGAAAAAAAAATGGATTAATGAGGAATTGAAGGCGGCCCTCGCTTACATGTGTCCAATATGAGGGGTAGATAGTATCTAAAACAATACAAAATTAAAGGGGTCCCTCGTGCATTTTTGAAATATGAGGAGTAAATGGTATATGAGTAGGTCGTTGAGGACTCTCTAGTGGTGCAGACCCAAAGGGTCTTCTGCCATTATTAAAGGTCTTTACCTTCCCATGTTAACCGCATTGCTTTGTGCGTAGCTATTCTGCCCATTTTTATATAATGGTACCTTTCCAGCTGGAGAAGGTCTCCAACTCTGGCCTTCCACTTCCGCAGGCTTGGAATTTGTTGGGACTTCCAATATCTGGGGATAAGCCATTTGGCTCCATTCAGCATCAAGAGGAATAGACGCTGTTTGGCATCTCCCACTACTTTGGGAAGTTAATGATAGATTAAGTAATTTGGATTAACGGGAATCATGATTTTTAGTACTCTACTAATCTCTGCAAATGTTTCATCCCAAAAGGATTTATTGCATGAGCACTTCCACCAGACATGCAGAATAGTGCTCTTCACCACAGCCTCTCCAGCACTCCCCATTAGTATGTGGGTATATTTTCTTTAGTCTTTGAGGAGTCAAATACCAACGACTCAAGAGTTTATAGTGTACTTCCTGTATTCTAGTAGAAATCAAGGATTTTTTAGCTTTTTAGGTTCCACACCCAAATCCTTTTGCCAAGCCTTCACATAGGATGGCAAGACGGAGTTGCTCCCAGCAAGCAGGAGCTTATAAAGTAGTGCTATTAGGTGGTTTGGAGTGTGGGATGTAGTACACAGTATTTCAAACTGTGTTTTTGTCTATTCAGTGAGTATTTGTTCTTGTGGGTATTAAAGTAATGTGTGAGCTGTGCTACTCTAAACCAGGAGGAAAATATGTGACTATCCCATTCAGCCAGTTCCTCTTGTCTTTAAAGCTAACCCTGGTGCAGAGCATTGGCTATGGAGGAATCTAAAAGGGGGCATGAATATCTAGTTATGTGCGACTTGTCTCCTGAACCAGCGTAACAGGCAAATGAAGGGTAGAGATATGACTCTCCACATGGACCAACTTGTCCCATGTTGAGAACACCTCCTCAATTAGGGGGTATTGATTCATCAGTTCTAATGGTGTTAGATAGACACCCAAGCCAGAGATCCTATGTTTCCCCTTTGGAGTATATCATTATCAAATTGTATCCATGCTTTGTTGGGTGAGCAGTGGCACCATTCAACTATCCTCTGCAAGTTTATGGCCTTGTGGTAATTGTCTAGATGAGGAACATCAGCTCCCCCTCTGTCTCTAGGTAGGTAAATTGTTTTCCACCCAATTCTGGGCCTGAGCCCATTCCATATGTATGATTTGATTGCAGATTGTATCTGATGTAAAAGGTGCGAGGCTGTTGATTTAGGGATTGTCTGTAAGACATATAATACTCTGGGTAGGATGTTCATTTTTATCACTGAGATTCTCCCTAGCCAGGAGATACTTTTGTTTTTCCAATTATTTAGATCTTGCAAGACCTCATCTCTGATACATTTATAGTTCTGCTCTACTAGTTCTTTAATTATGGGAGTGAGGGTAATACCCAAATATTTCAGAGTGCAAGGGACAATTTTGATGGGACATTGTGAGCGGAGGGAATCAAAATGAATTCACATTTTTTAATAAACCAGATAATTTTTTAACAAAAGGTTTAAGATATACTTTTAAATGAGTTAAGATTGTATACAAAATAAACATGATCATATAAATGTTCTTTATGATTGCAACAAAGGGCTAGATTACAAGTGTAGCACAAATTAACGCTCCCGCTGGGTTCCGCTCGTATTATGAGTGGAAAGTACACTGTTTTCTCTCTAGTGGTAACCCAACTAGCGAAAAATCTGAAGTTGGAATATCGCGTGCGTGTCTACGTATTCCACCATAGAAGTCAAAGTGGGAAAAAAATCTAACACCCCACTCTCACGCAAACATGATTGGATATTCTTATTTTTGCACCACTTTCAAGTGATTCAACATTTGGGTATCATGCCCTTTTAATCTGTTTGGGAGGTATCCCAGTAAAAGGAATGAAAAGGGTGCATCAGGTGTCTTGCAGAAACTTATGTGATGGATTGCAGTAGATAAAGGCAATATCTGTTCACCACAATACTTGATTTAATCTTAATGCCTTGTTTTCAAACATTATCTTGCATACACCTACCAAACAGCCTAAACAAGTGTTATTTATCAAATAATATTTAGAACAATTTAAACGTATAGTGGCTAAATTAAGCCAATGGATATCATTTTGCTTTGCTATATTTCTTAACATTGAAGCAATGTCACCATTTTTTCCTGCATGACCCATCTCCTTAAAGTGATGGTAAATCTGAGCGTATAACAAATGCTAGGATTTACCCTCACTAAAAATCAAGTAAAGTTTAAATGATTATATAAAAAAAAGGGTGCTAAACGCACCCTGAATGTGCCGTGGCACATCACTAAACTCAATGGCTCCGGCCACCCACGGCACATCGCTCTTCTACCAATGAGTTGACGCTTGCACCTCTAAACCAATACCCATGCGTGCATACAGAACACTGTCAGTTGACAAACAATTAGTTTAGAGATGCAAACGTCACCTCATTGAAGGATAGCAATGTGCTGTGGGTGGCTTGGGCCACTGAGTTTATCAATGTGCAACGGCACATTCAGGGTGAGTTTAGCACCCTTTTTTAAATATATGATCACAAACTCCACTTGATTTTTAGTGATGGTTAATCCTAGCATATTTTATATATGCTTGGATATACCATCACTTTATGCAGCAGATAACTGCATCCTGTACAGGAGCAGACTATCTTAAAGACAATGATACAAGTGGTATGGGCTCTGATTGTCCTACCATCCTAGGATTTTGAATTTTTATTTTATTTTATTCTTTTTATAGAGAACAGATTAGTAAGAGGAGGTGGTATTTTTGGAAAGCCAATATATAGGTGAAAATTAACAAAAGGGCACATTTTGAATTACATTGTAAAGTCATTATTTTTGTGCGCTGTCCTTTCAAGCAATATATCAAGACCAAACTCTCTTTGCTGGTCAATCTAAGCCCCTCAAACATTTGGGAAAAGTCTGTATTTAATTCTTTAGGATACACATCCTTGTTTTATCACAGAAGAGACCTAGGGCTAGATTTCAAGTGCAGTGCAAACGGTTTTGAACTAGCGCAATCGCGATTTCATGAGCCATTTTCTTTCCACTGATATTACAAGTCAGCAGGCGGTGTTGGTCCATCTTCTATCTTCATGCTGATGGCAAGGTCGGCGGTAGCGACTTTGGTGGTCTTCTCCTGATCTTCAACACAGAGCTCTCTTTTCATGTGGCCAATAGGATAAAAGGAAAAAGAATGCAAGGGTACCTCTATATAAAAGGGGTACCTTGCATTCACTATTCAGTGTGCGGCTATAGATCGCATGAAGAGGGAGCTCCAAGTTTAAGATCAGTTTAAGATCAGAAGAGGACCACCAACATTGCCGCTGACCTTGCCGCCACCACTGGATGAAGATAGAAGATGGACTACCACCACAGGTAGGAAGATAGAAGATGGATCTCTCCCACTGGGATGAAGATAGAAGAAGATGGATGTTTTTATTTTTATTTTGCGGGGTTGTAATGTTAGAAGGTTAGTGTTTTTTTTAAACAAAAGAGCTAATTGCTTTAGGACAATGCCCTACAAAAGGCCCTTTTAAAGGCTATTGGTAGTTTATTTTTAGAATAGTGTTTTAGAATAGGATTTTTTTTTATTTTTGGTAATTTATTTTGTTTGTTTTTTGTAAATGTTAGTTTTTTTATTGCAATTTTTAAAGGTAGTTGGGTTTTTTCAGTAATGGTAGTTATTTTCTAAGGTAAGTTTAGGTTTTTATTTAATTTTACAGGTATTTTTTTAATTTTAGGGCAGTTAGGATTTATTTTAGTATATTTATGGGAATTTTCATTTGGTTAAGTTAGGGGCTCTAAGGTTAAGGGGTGTATAAGAATAATGAGGAGCTTGATGCTTTAACCTGCATTAAAGGGCATTTTTACTTGCATATAACTATGTGTATAACCCCTGCAAAACACCTAATTAAAGTCAGTTTCGGAGCAGCATTGCACTGCTGGGAGCTAGCTAAATACATCTGTGAGCCAATGACAAAATACAAATGTATGTAGCCACCAATCAAAGATTTATAGGATTGTCAGCAGTTTTGTATGTAAGATGGGGGTTCTGGGATCCGCCATGTTGAGTTTGAGGATGAATCAGGTCGCTGCTTCTTTTTGAAGGATGGTCTACACCTGAATGATGTGGGTTTGCAGCTGTTTAAATTTAACCTGAGGAAAGGGGTTATAAAGGCTGTAGGTCTGTTGGGCAGGGCTCCATGATAGTGTTGTGCTGTGGATGGGTGCTTGACTTTGGTAGAGGACAGTTGGGATGGTTTATGGGGTACCTCCTGTTGAAGGTTCATTTGGAGTGGATATTTAAATGGGCACGTGCTTTTATGTGTGAAAGGGACATGTTGAGAATGGAAGTAAGGGGTCTATGATGCCACATTGGCCTCATGGAAGGGGTCAGGTTTAGGACAGGTGGGTGGATTGTTGTATATTATGTAACAATTTACAAGTGTAGGGTTTCTAGCATTCTGGAGCTAAATGGCAAGGAGAAGAACATGTCCTCCCTCCCTCCCTGGACTAAGTTGGACTTGCTGCAGCTTTGGCGGGTTGCTTGCCCTTGGTTGAGGACAGCTGGGATAGTTTATGGTGTATCTCCTATTAAAAGTTCAGTAGGAGAGGATATTTAAATGGGAACGTGACTTTATGTGTGGAAGGGGCATGTTGAGAATTTAGGGCAAGCTCCTGGGGGATATTGAATTCTTACTGTTTTCTATATTTCAAGTTATGTATTGTTAAAATTGTGGTTATTTTTAATAAACAAAGCTACGGCCTTTATTCCCCAATTCTGGTGTGTGGTGTATTTCTGTGTGAGCCAAGTGGAGGGCTCAATGTAACCTTTGAATGAAAGAATGGAAGTAAGGGGTCTATGACGCCACCTTGGCCTTATGGAAGGATCAGGTTTAGGACAGGTGGGTGTAGTGTTTTATATTATGTAACAATTTACATATGTGGGGCTTCTAGCATTCTGGAACTGAATGGCAAGGAGAAGCGCACATCCTCCCTCCCTGGACTAAGTTGGACTTGTTGCAGCTTTGATGGGTTGCTTGTCCTTGGTTGAGTACAGTTGGGATGGTTTATGGTGTACCTCCTATTGAAGGTTCAGTGGAAGAGGATATATAAATGGGGATGTACCTTTATGTATGGAAGGGGCATGTTGATAATTTAGGGCAAGCTCCTGGGGGATATTAAATTCGTACTGTTTTATATCTTTCAAGTTATTTATTGTTAAATGTGTGTTTTTTTTGCTGCCTTTATTTCCCAATCCTCGTGTGTGGTGTATTTCTTTGTGGAACGTAGTGCCAAGTGGAGGGGTCATAACTATAGGGTTGATCACAATAATTTAGTGAATATTTCCCAATAATTTTCAACAGAAGAATGTCTATAAGGATTTTTTTGTAGTTAAATAATTTGATAAGTTTTGCAAAACAATTGTGATTTACCCCTCTGTGTTATCCAGAACAAACAAGAGGTTAAACCAATGCTTACCACTTTTGCATTAAAAAAATGTTAGTGCATTAATAAACCCCTCTTAAAACAATAAATTCAAATATTGGAAAAAAAGGAATATGTAAAATGCTATATAAAACAGCAACCAAAAACTAATGGAAAATTTCAATTTGGAATAAATAAAATAGCCCCTGAGAGATGCACTTATAATATAGCAAGTATTTTAGGACATTTCTGTATATAATTATAATGCAGTGCAGCAGTCTTTAAAACCAGTCTAGTGAAAAAGGCACAATCAGTTTGATGAAAACATGTTGACTCTTGGCAGAGAAACAAGCTATTAGATACTTGCAAAATATAAATGCTTTCATTGTACAAAAATATTTCCTGCAATTTAGCAAGGAAATATGATGAGAAATTAATGTATCAAAGGCATTTGTCCTTGATCCAGCTACTAAAGTAAATTCATCTTTAATGAGCAAACAGTGTCTTGAAAATCACATAAAAGGATATAGTACCTACTAGAGCAGACTGCAAAGGGGGAGTAAATTCACTAAAGATTTGGCTGCCACTGGGTATGTTAACATCTTAAAAAGCCTACATGCAATTGTAAGGTAGAACAAGGCAACCTAACAATTTTTATAAAGTCTAGCAGGAAAATCAGTGAGAGTTTCATTGGTGTATGGGCTTGAGGGAGCTTGCAAAGCTGTTAAAACCAACAAGACTATGTTTATAGTTAAAAATTGCTGATTGCTTCTGTACCAGCAACCAAGTCAATCAGCCTTTCCCATTGACTATCATCAGCATAGGTTAGTGAATTAAATGTGTTTTTAACTATATGTAATAGCTACCTAAATAATATGCATATGAAATAAAAAACTAAATACTATAATTAAAGGAAATATTTTAAAAATGTAACATAAACCAAAAAAAAACAAACAATGGCAAATATATTACATTATAAATACAAGCCTATAACACAGACAGGCTTGCCCATCGCATAGGGTGAGCAGTACATTATGGGTTGCCACCTCTGCCATTTTTTCCAGGATACTTATGAGTAACGCATGTTGCAGGGTAAGCAGGGTGTGACATGTATTATGCCTCTGGACATCACATAATTAGTGCTGATGGACAGCACAATATATGTACCTCCCTGCACACGCTACAGCATGTGTAACTCATAAGTGTCCAGGAAAACATGGCAGAGGTGGAAACCCTACCTGGGCCCCACGCTGGTGCACCAGAAAGCCAACGTAATCAACTGTCAGGGTAGTAAAGGCATGTCATATTTTTAAATGACAGACTGATTGACTGATGTCAGCTTGATTTACTTTTTTTTTTTGGATAGCTGCTTATGGGTTGTCTTGTGCCAGCAAATTTGTGCTGGCTCCGGGAGGTGGTTATAAGGAACTCTTGTCTTAGTCTTGCTCACCTATTAATCAGGTTTGCAGTGTGAGCACTGCAATCTCTCTTTATCATGTCTTTATTAAATATTTAATCATATATCAGCAAATGTTTTGCACGGTCTGACCTTGGGGTGAATTTGCTGGGATGTCCACTCCTAGGAAGATTGGAAACTGTCTTGAATGTTTTCCACTTGTGAATAATCTTTCTCACTGTAGAAAGATGGACTTTAATTTGTTTGGAAATGGCCTTATAATCCTTCCCAGATTGATGGGCAGCAACAATTGCTTCTCTAAGATCATTGCTGATGTCTTTCCTCCTTGGCATTGTGCTAACACACACCTGAATGCTCCAGACCAGCAAACTGCCAAAACTTTGGATTTTATAGAGGTGGTCACACTTGCTGATGATCAATTAATCAAGGGCATATAGCTGCTACTTAGCCTCTTAATTCCTATGTAAGCAGTAAGGGTGTACTTAGTTTTTCACACATGGCTTCTCCATTTTGTCTTTATTTTTGTTAAATAAATCATGACACGGTGTAATATGTCACATGTTGTTGTTCATCTGAGGTTGTATTTATATAATTGTAAGACCTACTATGGACCAGATGATTTTTATTATGTCCTGATACATAAAACCTTAGAATTCATAGAGGGAATACTTTCTTTTTCACGACTGTAAACTGCCCTATGTAATGATGTTGAGGATTCATACACTAAAAAACAGAATAGGCTCCCCAGTATAATGATGATGGGTGCCAATACACTGATGGTGACCATACACATGCTACATAATCATGCTGAACATGTATACACTGAAAAATTAACACAGTGGACTGTATAATTATGCCAAGTATTTATACACTCAAATTGATGATTGATTGATAATGATTATGGCTGTCTACAGACATGTGGTACGGCTTAATTATAGACTGATAGACCTGCACTCTCTGCCCTCCCATTATAGCCATTATGCCACCACATATGGCCCCTACTATGAAGCCCAAGCTAGGCAGCAAATAACAGATAAACAAATACAGTATCTCACAAAAGTGAATACACCCCTCACATTTTTGTAAATATTTTATTATTTCTTTTCATGTGACAACACTGATGAAATGACACTTTGTTCCAAAATAGTGAGTGTACAGCCTGTATAACAGTGTAAATTTGCTGCCCCCTCAAAATAACTCAACACACAGTCATTAATGTCTACGCCATTGGCAACAAAAGTCAGTACTCCCCTAAGTGGAAATGTCCAAATTGGGCCCAATTAGCCATTTTCCCTCCCGGTGTCATGTGACTCGTAAGTGTTACAAGGTCTCAGGTGTGAATGTCACTGGAAGTTCAACTTGGCACCTCATGGCAAAGAACTCTCTGAGGATCTGAAAAAAAAGAATTGTTGCTCTACATAACGATGGCCTAGGCTATAAGAAGATTGCCAAGACCCTGAAACTGAGCTGCAGCACATTGGGCAAGACCATACAGCGGTTTCACAGAACAGGTTCCACTCAGAACAGGCCTCGCCATAGTCGACCATACAAGTTGAGTGCATATGCTCAGCGTCATATCCAGAGGTTGTCTTTGGGAAATAGACTTATGAGTGCTGCCAGCATTGCTGCAGAGGTTGAAGGGGTGGTGGGTCAGCCTGTCAGTGCTCAGACCATACAGAGCACACTGCATCAAATTGGTCTGCATGCCTGTCGTCCCAGAAGGAAGCCTCTTCTTAAGATGATGCACAAGAAAGCCCACAAACAGTTTGCTGAAGACTAGCAGAGTAAGGACATGGATTACTGGAACCATGTTCTGTGGTCCGATGAGACCAAGAAAAACTTATTTGCTTCAGATGGTGTCAAGCGTGTGTGGCGGCAACCAGGTAAGGAGTACAAAGAAAAGTGTATCTTGCCTACAGTCAAGCATGGTGGTGGGAGTGTCATGGTCTAGGCCTGCATGAGTGCTGCAGGCACTAGGGAGCTACAGTTCATTGAGGGAACCATGAATGCCAGCATGTACTGTGACATACTGAATCAGAGCATGATCCCCTCCCTTTGGAGACTGGGCCGCAGGGCAATATTCCAACATGATAAAGACCCCAAACACCTCCAAGATGACCACTGCCTTGCTTAAAAAGCTGAGGGTAAAGGTGATGGACTGGACAAGCATGTCTCCAGACCTAAACCCTATTGAGCATCTGTGGGCACCCTCAAACGGAAGGTGGGGGAGCGCAAGGTCTCTAACATCCACCAGTTCTGTAATGTCGTCATGGAGGAGTGGAAGAGGACTCCAGTGGCAACCTGTGAAGCTCTGGTGAACTCCATGCCCAAGAGGGTTAAGGCAGTGCTGGAAAATAATGGAGGCCACACAAAATATTGACACTTTGGGCCCAATTTGGACATTTCCACTTAGGGGTGTACTCACTTTTGTTGCCAACGGTTTAGACATTAATGGTTGTGTGTTGAGTTATTTTGAGGGTAAAGCAAATTTACACTGTTATACAGGCTGTACACTCACTACATTACATTGTAGCAAAGTGTAATTTCTTCAGTGTTGTCACATGAAAAGATATAATAAAATATTTACAAAAGTGTGAGGGGTGTACTCACTTTTGTGAGATACTGTACATATGCACATTAAAAAATGTATGCCATGCACCATTTCTCCAGAAGCATATACATAAATTGTAATCTGGTGAAAGGACAGCTGCTAAAATGCCAAATGGTCTAAATAATGAAACTTACAAAAAAAAGTCTTGGTGATCTAAATATGTATAGCTTGGAGGAGAGAAGCGAGAGATCTGATATGGTTGAAACCTTCAAGTATATTAATGCACTAAGGCCCAGATTAAGAGTGGTGCGCAATATTCTGCTTTTGTGAGTTCCACTCAGTAATCTAGGCCTTAGTGTAAATGTGCGCTGGTATTACAAGTTAGGTGCACAAGAGCGCGCTTACGTAGGCTCCAATGGGAGCCTCGTTCTCATGCCGTCAGACACGGCAATGCACCTATCACAGCGCAGGAGCAATTTGCGCAGCATTGGACAGCAAAATAAAAATATATATGTATGTGAATATATACATATATAAGCACATATTAACACACACACACACACACACATATATATATATATATATATATATATATATATATATATATATGGGGTAGTGTAGTAGTAGTAAAGGTGTTTCTAACAGTGCTTGCAAGAGACGTTCCTCATGTGCATATGTAGATGTAGATACAAAAAAATACACATATCCAAAATGAGTAAAACTGTGGCTTAAACAGTGATAAATGGTGCCTATATATGCTCACCTGTTAGATCACAGGGTCCAGTAATCAACATTGTATACCTTTCTTGATATTTCTATCCAGGATTAACTTATATTCCAAAAGTTAATAAATAATTAAAAAATGAAAATAATAAAGTGCCCAGACAGTCTGGTTTAAAACTGAAAAGGAGTTGTAGGACTACCCCTCTGATTCCACTCTGTATGATTGGACAGAGGGTGGATAGAAAGGATATTCCACTTTATTATGAGCAAGTATCCGTGTAAAAAAAATATATAAAAAAAGAAGGATTTTATTAAGATGTTTTAAAATATAATAATAATAAACAATTCATAGGTCACAAATAGATACATGATAAATATATATGTATAATAATAATATAAAAAGTATATAATAGGGGTATGTACTACTAATAACAATGTTAAAAACAAATTAATGCAGACATTAAACGCATGGGTGAAAAATACGTAGATTAAATAATGTGTAATAAATAGTGGATAGAAAGCGTAGAGTTTCTGTATAGTAAAACCCTATAAAAACACTTACTTGAGAATAAGTGATGAATGAGTGTGATGTGAGAACAGCTAAGAATAGCTGCTAGCGAGTGGGACTGCTGGCGGGTAAAAGCCTAACAGTGAAGTTGGATATCCGGAAGTGATGTCACGAACGTGTGTCACGTGCCTTACGCGTTTCGTGAGCGTATCAGCTCACTTCATCAGAGGCTTGAGATCTGTTGCCATCCTAATGGCACTTAAATAGCCAAGCAATTTCCAATCAAGGAGAATAAATATAACAGCCCTGCCTAATTAATAGATTGATTATTTGTCAATTTAGACGGGGAAAAAAGCGGATGGCTTAGTTTTGTAGAAGTGTGTCTTTTGTAGTTAAAAAACTTTCTATGGGGTTCAAATAGGTAATGTGGAAAAAGTCTATAAATATAGAAAATAAAATATATATAGATTTTTTATTTTGATATAAAAAACTTTTTATATGTATATAGAAAATGTCACTAAGGAATTGGTAGTTTAATATCAACCCTATATGTTATTGTACTTACATTATTACAAATATTTTACAAGATATATATACTAAGTTAACCCCTTAGTTATTAGGGAGTGTGTAGTAACTGAATCTAGTAACTGAAAATTTATATAATGAATAAATAAATACAATGAATGAGTTGTTATAATTCTTCCATTTAAAATGTTGGTTTTTCCAAGATTAATGTGTACTTTGTTTAGAGGAAAGCTGCCAAAGCAATATCTGTATTCAGACCATATGGTTTTCTGGTTCGTAACATAGATCCAGTAGGTCTCCCTTTTTCTTAAATGTAGCAGTCTATTTTCTCCTTTATATATATACAGTATATATAAAAGCATATACATATATATTTACAGTAAAAGCACAGTCACCATTCACTTCAATGTAAAGGCACTTTTTTTTCAAACACCCCATATTCCCTCACTTTAACCCCTTATAACTGCTTTGTGCAGTTATTCAAAAAATAAAGAAAGACAGTCATCTTTTTATTTCAGATTAAAGAACGGTCCACTTTATTTGGGGGGCAATTGGGGCACATTTTTTTCATCAACTAGAGGTCTGACCTCCGGTTAGTTGTGCTAAGCATAAAGTGAAACTTGTAATGGCTGGTTATTTAACATACACTCATAAAAATGGGAAAATTTGTCCCTTTACGGGCGCACATTAAAATAGCGCTCCACTCGTAATCTAGCCCTAAATAAAGCTGAAAGTATTTTTCACAAAAAAGCAATACCAGAACAATGTGTCATGATCAAATGTTGAAGACCTATTTGAAGAAAAGCTTCTTTACAGACAGGACCGTTGATCCATGGTATAAACTTCCATTAGAGGTGGTAGAGATAAAAAAATGTGAAGACTTCAAGAAGTCCTGGTATACGTATAAAGCTATTCTACTCAATAATTGAGGTTATAATTTTTAAGAACTATGGGACTATGCTTCTTCTCTGCTTTGACAATTTATGTGTTTTATGTATGGGTATTATTTTCCTAAATTGGTAGTAGGCTGTCAACTTTAACATATAAAATGTTAACATATAAATGTAGTTTAGGTTTTTCCAATATCTAAATAATGAAACGCTGAAGTTGAAATTGTGATTATATTTATTAATCATAATCTATGTTAGTATTAACTATAGCATGGTATTTGCAGTAATGTTCACTTTTATAGAGTTCCTTGTTATTTACAGCAACAAGATATTATAGAAGGAAAATACTCAGACATGTACTAATCTTTTGCCATTAGACAATTTCCATGCCTTCATAGGATATTGCCTTGGATTGGGTATAATGTGCTTAACAGCTGTGGAAGATTCCTTAAGGCACAAAACACATATGCAAGTATATCCCATTGTGTATAAAAATAGATTTATCAATTGATGCTTTCTCTAAGTAATTACATCATTGTTTTGGTGCCAACTCCATTATGTATATTTTAGGCATTTTGTAAGATCAACTAAATTCATAATAATTTTCTCAGGTAACTTATTCTTATATCTAGCATTACTAGTATCACACCAATCACATAGTTTGGATGACTTGTAATTCACCCTACAGACAAAGCCAATTCCTGACCTAGGTTAGTGAACATATTGCTACGTGTATTGCTATCACAACAATATATTAGCAATAGAATGGAATGCACACCTTGAATTTCCAACTCATGAAATAATGTCTGTGAAGCAAACAATGCAATGAGATTTACTTACAATTTTTTTTTTTTAATATCTGTTTAGAGAACAGATTTAATGCAGGGTACATGACACAAATGCCAACTCATTAGAAATTTCCTTCTTGTAATGGTGGAAAAGTTCAATAAAAGTCCTGAACGTCCCATATCTTTGGTAAATCATTAAATATGCTTGGAAAATGTGCATTCCTCCCATTTTAGTATGTTCTTTAGAATGCTAAAACATTTATCCGTCAAGGGAAATTAATATAACCAAGAAACACCCTGTTATAATGATAAGTTGTGAGACGATGGATAGCTAAGAAGACACTTAAGGATGGAACATCTAAGACCAGTGGTTGGGCCAACTGTGCTTGGATAAAGGGCACACAAAAGGGAAAAAAATCACTTCAAACTGCTTTAGTTCAACAGTCACATGTGTTTTAAATAATATTTCCACTTAGAATAATAAAAGTACCAAAAATTGGCTAGGGTGTCATCTGCTGTGTAACGCAAAGCATTTGAAATGGACTCTATAAAATTTAAAACATTGAGGAGTCAATTTATTCCTTAACTTTCAAACATAATTCTAACAAAGCAGAACACCGCAGAAGAACATACAGTGTTGTGAAATGTGCTAAATAGATACAGAAAAGTATTTCTTATATAAATAGTAATTACTTGATAGTCTATATAATCCCGAGGCTAATAAAAGTCTTGCCAAGTTTTAACAGCTTCTAATGCAAAACAGTACTAATGTTGGTACCTGTCATTTCAAAGGTATCATTTTATATTGTTACAAGCTAGACTGGAAATTTCCACTATTGTGCTAGCACCAGAAGAATCAGAAATTGCAATAGATAAGTAAAAAATAAGACCTTTCCAGTATTATATATTAAAGGGAAAGCAATGTAAAAATTTAAATGTTCATGGATGTATTTCAATCTGAAATAGAAGCATTTTTGCAATGCACTTCCATTAGCAAAAATGTTTCTAGTAAAAGTTATTACTGTTTTCTGCGGCATATGCACATATCCTGTGAGGGCTGTGCACCAGTATTCAAACATCATGCCTGCTCAGAGAGGTGGCTGTGGCGTGCTTTACTTTTGAAGATGTAATTTGTGTTATACATACTACTTCTGACTCTGGGCCTGATATTAAAAACCTCACTGCTCAGGTGAGATAATCTAATAAATCTTGACGGTACGGTGAGTTTCTAAAAAAAAACACAAATTTTATCTTTAGAAATGTTTATGTTGCTATGTAGTGGTCTTTATGTGAAACAAAGACTCCAACATTACAATACAAGGTCTAAAAAAAATCCCAAAGATTTTGGGGTAGATTTATCAAAGCTTTAACTGATATTATGCTGGAATCCCGCGTCAAATTCAACGCGAGATAGATCTGCCATAGTTAAAGGGACACTGTACCCAAATATTTTCTTTCGTGATTCAGATAGAGCATGCAATCTTAAGAAGCTTTCTAATTTACTCCTATTATCAATTTTTCTTCGTTTTCTTGCTATCTTTATTTTGAAAAAGAAGGCATCTAAGCTTTTTTTTGGTTCAGATTTGGACAGCACTTTTTTATTGGTGGATGAATTTATCCACCAATCAGCAAGGACAACCCAGGTTGTTCACCAAAAATGGGCCAGCATCTAAACTTACATTCTTACATTTCAAATAAAGATACCAAGATAATGAAGAACATTTGATAAAAGGAGTAAATTAGAAAGTTGCCTAAAATGTCATGCTCTATCTGAATCACGAAAGAAAAAATTTGGGTTCAGTGTCCCTTTAACAAAGCGTCAAGATCATTAAATGTTGAAATGTGTGACGTAATATACACTGATATCAATCCGACGCAGATCGATGCTTGCATCATTCCAGATGTTTCAAATTCAAATTCAACTCTATTTGACCCTCATCCCAATTTATCAAACATTTAACAGGTATGCTCGTGTCAATTCCGATGCAGCATATCTATAGTTCAAACTGCCACCCTTTGAGGACGCCAATGCCATAGAAATCAATGGGAGTCTGAAAACACAGAAAGGTTATGTTCGATTCTGCAAAACAATGAAGCATATTAGATTCTAAAAGTAGATTAGAAACTTTATGAAAACTGTATACTCTTTTTAAATTAAACAATATTATTGATCCAAATTTGGTGCACTAGTAGATATAGGGATACAAATTAAATACATTACTACTTATGGATTATGTTACATCTTTGTCCCTCATTACAAAACAAGGGGACAATATTATTGCTCCAAATTTGGTGCAAAGATTGCTCCAAACTCGGTGCACTAGTAGATATAGAGATAAAAATGAAATAAATACATAACATAATATAGCTAACTTCCTTTATTTTTTATTTTTTTTATAAATCTATGTCCACCATGTTTATGGCATGTAATACAAGTCCCACGCTCCACTTCAAACCAAATTTGACGCAACACCTTTCGCACCAAATTTGACACAGTATTCCTAAACAACCAACAAACTAGTGAAATTTTGCACCACTTTTGATTGGGAAATGCGTAATCACATGATTTATGACATCAGCCAATTTGATTCAAATATACATTTTCTACTATCTACGGCCGCCCTCTTGTGTCATTGATCACTCATCAGAACTTGTAAGTGCCATTTGTTACATTGTGTGTTATACTTTGAAAGTATGTATATGTGAAATTAGTATTAAAGTTAAACATTGATGATGACATTAGGACACACAGTGTAATATTTTAGACAATGATTTTAAAATTTGAATGATGTTTGATTCAATATAATCTTAAACTGATAGCTCAAATGGATAGTTTACCTAACATTAAACTGTCATGATTCAGATACAACAGAAAGTAAAATCACCTATTTTCTGTCATGCTATTTTCAGTGTTTTTCTTCCTTCTCTTGAATGTAATTTTCATTAAGAAATGTCATCTTATATGCCAACCCATTTTATAACACCTGTGTAGGGGTGGTGTTTAAACCTAGACTGCAATCAGGAGTGGTTACACAGGTGCAGAGAAAAAACTGGCCCAGCTCTTAAAATATCCATTGATTGCAAATAAATACATATGATACCCTGATTACATGTTATATTTGCAATTATTACTGCTCAGAATAATAATACATTTACACTATATACATATAGTGGAATAAATAAACACAGAGATATGAAAGACAGCATTGTTTAGAACAAAAAAAGGAATTTAGGGACATGTAAATATGTTTGCAAAATATTTCGGACATAACACACACACACACACACTCACACACACACATATATATATATATATATACAAGTATGTGCAAAGATATATGTACAAATTCTAGCATTAATAATCATTAAAAAAAACATGAGATAGTCATATCATTCTTTCTAGAAATAAAAATACACATTCATTTATGTGGAAATATCATATATCAGTTTTTTGTATAGCAAATACATAGACAATAACTTTCTATTAGATATTATTGTTTGTTCAGGTATAAATCTAGCTATTTTTTGGACATTAACAGATGAAAAATAAAAGATTAGCTTTAGAGAAATGTTCATGGACTGTAATGATATGGTATAAATAAAGATGGAAAAAACATAAGGCCATCGTATGTAGATTCTGGGCAGCAATGTCTGGAGAACGTATTGACTACAGCGAATGCGTCGAGATTGACGCAATGATAAATAGGCCCCTTTGTGTGATTTTTCGAGATTGACGCAAAGATAAATAGGCCCCTTTGTGTGTTTTCTCTCCATGCTGACGAGGTGAAGTGTTTCAATACTGGTACATGGACCCTCACAGCAAATATATTTATGTCGCAGATAAACAGTAATAACTGTTATTGGAAGCATTTTTGCTAATGGAAGTATATTACAAAAATGCTTTAATTTTGATATTTAAATGAACCTTTGCATATTTCATAATGACATTTCTATCCCTTTAAACATCGAATGGACTAGTCATTGTTTTACCCTGACTGGGTACTATGGTAAACTAAAGTAATGTATCAGCAAACAAAAGCAGCTAGATTACAAGTCTGTACGTTCGTCTTTTAACACTGAAAATATGGTAATTTAAGCATTAAAACAGCACCGCAGCCATTACAAGTCTTGTCGGTATAGCTGTACCGCAAGCCTTTTAGCCTGTAACGCAACGTCAGTCCCGTTCTCGTAAAAATTACATTTTTTCATAGGATTCCAATAGCGCTGCCATTCTGAGTTTTGCAGTGAGACTAAAAAGCTTGTGTTACACCCTAAAACGACAAGATCCGTAATGCCATCTAAAAGCAGTAGTTATGAGTTTTACGCTACATATCTGTTACATAAAACTCATAACTAAACTGCTACAAAGTGCACTAAACACTCATAAACTACCTATTAATCCCTGAAACCCCTAAACCCCTAAACTGAGGCCCTCCCGCATTGCAAATACTACATTAAAGTTATTAACCCCTAATCTGCCTCTCCCGACATCGACGCCACTAAAAATAATTATTAACCCCTATTCCGCCGCTCCCCGACATCGTCACCACTATCATAAAGTTATTAACCCTTAAACCGCTGCCCTCCCACTTCACAAACACTATTTAAATACTATTAACCCCTAATCTACCGCCCGCCCCACTATAATTAAGTTATTAAGCCCTACACCGCCGCCACTATAATAAACCTATTAACCCCTAAACCGCAAGCCCCCCACAACTAAATACATTAAAATAAACTATTAACCCCATCGCAATAAACTAAATTAAACTTGTAACCCCTAAACCTAACGCCCCCCTAACTTTAGATTAAAATTACAATTTCCCTATCTTAAATTAAATTAAACTAACCTGTCAAATTAAAAAAGTTTAAACTAACAAATAAACTAATATAATTATTAAACTAACTACAAATTAAATTAAACTAAACTACACATAAAAAAATCACACTACTCTAAAAATTACAAATTATCTAATTACAAAAAATAAAAACGACTAAATTACAAAAAATAACAAACACTAAATTACGAAAAAACAAACGAAATTATCCAAAATAAAAAAAAATTACACCTAATCTAATAGCCCTATCAAAATAAAAAAGCCCACCGAAAATAAAAAAAAATCCTGGCCTACAATAAACTACAGATAGCCCTTAAAAGGGCCTTTTGTAGGGTATTGCCCTAAGTTAAACAGCTCTGTTACCTGTAAAAAAAAATACAAAGACCCCCAACAGTAAAACAGTAAAACCCACCACCCAACCAACCCCTCATTATTAAAAAACTCTAAAAAAAACTTAAGCTACCCATTGCCCTGAAAAGGGCATTTGGATGGGCATTGCCCTTAAAAGGGCATTTAGCTCTTTTGCTGCCCAAACCCTAAACTAAAAAAACAAAACAACCAAAGATCTTTAAAAAAAACTATCACTAACCCCAGAAGATTCACAGTTTTTGAAGTCCCGCTTGAACGATCTTTATCCAAGTGGTGAGAAGTCTTCATCCAGGCGGCCTCTTCAATCTTCACCCATACGGCATCTTCTATCTTGATCCCGGCAGCGCGGAGCGGGTCCATCCTGAATACATCCGTCGTGGAGCATCCTCTTCATATGGTCGCCACCGTACACTGAATCTACAATTAATCAGCCAATATGAATTAAAGCTGCTAAAATCTTATTGGCTGTTCAAATCAGCCAATAGGATTTAAGCAGCTCTCATTCTATTGGCTAATTCGCACCGGATGTCTTCAGGATGGACCCGCTTCGCACCACCGGGATCAAGATAGAAGATGCCGCCTTGATGAAGTTTGAAGAGGCCGCATGGATGAAGACTTCTCGTCTCGTCTTGGATGAGGACTTTGCCGCTGGGATGAAGATTGAAGAGGCTGCCTAGATGAAGACTTCTCGCCGCCTGGATGAGGACTTCGCCGCCAGGATGAAGATCGTTCAAGCAGGACTTCAAAAACTGTAAGTGGATCGTCGGGAGTTAGTGTTAGGATTTTTTTAAGGGTTTTTTGGGTGGGTTTTTATTTTAGATTAGGATTTGGGCAGCAAAAGAGCTAAATGCCATTTTAGGGGCAATGCCCATACAAATGCCCTTTTCAGGGCAATGGGTAGCTTAGGTTTTATAGATAGTTTTTTTATTTTGTGGGTTTGGGAGGGTGGGAGTTTGTAATGTTAGTGTCACGCTCAGCCGCCGGGAAGTTCCGGCGGTTCTCCTTGTGTGCTTGGTTGCCTGGCAACGTCTCGCTCGGCTGAGCTGTCCCCTCCAGCTGACGTCAGGACTAGGTTTATTATTCCGGGCTTCCTGTTCCTTCGGTGCCTGTTTGTTTGTTAAACTTTGTGGCTTCTGTGAGTACTCAGTTTCTTTGTCAGCATTCTTTTTGTTCCTGAACTTTTGCCTGGATTACCTGCTGCCAAACTCTGCATTACTGACTACGCTGTGTTTAACCCTCAAACTGCCTGATAACCTGTTGCCAAACTCTGCATTACTGACTACGCTGTGTTTAACCCTCAAACTGCCTGATAACCTGCTGCCAAACTCTGCATTACTGACTATGCTGTGTTTAACCCTCAAACTGCCTAATAACCTGTTGCCAAACTCTGCATTACTGACTACGCTGTGTTTAACCCTCAAATTGCCTGATAACCTGTTGCCAAACTCTGCATCATTGACCACGCTGTGTTTAACCCTCAAACTGCCTGATAACAAGTTGCCAAACTCTGCATTATTGACCACGCTGGTGATTAACCCTCAAACTGTCTGATTACCTGTTGCTAGACTCTACATTACTGACTACGCTGTGCTTAACCCTCAAATTGCTTGATTTCAAGTTACCTACTCCTGCATTATTAACTGTTTATTGTTTAACCCTCCTTCTGTCTGCGAATAAGCTGTCTTACCCTGCAACCCTGGTACTGTGGAGGACTATTCCTGAACTGCCTGATTACAGTTCCCTATTCTGAAGTTTATCCGACTGATATCAAGAATTCCATTACTCTTTCCAGAGGACTCAAACCAACACTGCTCCATATCGTGAGTACCTTGTTTTATAGAAGTTGTTGTGGGGTCACATCCTGGATTAAACTCAGAGTGCAAGGGTGTTGTTTAAGTTTGCCCTAGCATTTGGGTTTTCTTCTGGACATTTCCTAACCTGACAGTTAGTGCGTGTTTGTATTTTTTTTTTACAGGTAAAAGAGCTGCCCTACAAAATGCGATTTTAAGGGCCATTGGTAGTTTATTCTAGATAAGGTTTTTTTTAGGGGGGGGGTTATTAAATGGGTATTAGAATAGGA
Organism: Bombina bombina; assembly: GCF_027579735.1. Taxonomy (NCBI): domain Eukaryota; kingdom Metazoa; phylum Chordata; class Amphibia; order Anura; family Bombinatoridae; genus Bombina; species Bombina bombina. The sequence continues at coordinate 400,638,835 of NC_069504.1, forward strand.
ATCATTTTTATTATTTTTGATAATTTGTTTGTTATTTTGTGTAGTGTATTTTTTTTTTTTCGTTTTGGGGTGGGTTTTTATTTTTAGATTAGGACTTGGGCAGCAAAAGAGCTAAATGCCCATACAAATGCCCTTTTCAGGGCAATGGGTAGATAAGGTTTTACTTTATTTTTATTTTGTGAGTTTGGGGGGTGGGGGTTTGTATACTGTTAGGGGGTGTTTGTTTTTTAGTAGCAAAAGAGCTGTTAACTTTAGGGCAATGCCCTACAAAAGGCCCTTTTAAGGGCCCTTGGTAGTTTATTCTAGATTAGGCTTTTTTATTTTGGGGTGTTTTTTTTTTAAGGGTATAGAATAGAAATCATTTTTATTTTTTGTTAATTTTGTTATTTTTTTGGAATGTTAGGTTTTAGTGTAAGGTAGCTTAGGTTTTATTTGACAGGTAAGTTTGTATTTATTTTAACTAGGCAGTTATTAAATAGTTACCTGTGAAATAAAAATAAAACCTAAGCTAGCCACAATATAACTATTAGTTATATTGTAGCTAGCTTAGGTTTTATTTTACAGGTAAGTATGTATTTAGTTTTAAATATGAATTATTTAGTTAATAATTGTAAGTTTAATTTAGCTCTATTGTAATTATGTTAAAGTTAGCGGGTGTTAGGTTTATGGTTAGGGTTAGGGTTACTGTTAGGGTTACGTTAGGTTTAGGGGTAGGGGTTAATAGTTTAATTTAGATTTTGGCGATGTGGGGGGCTGGCGGTTTAGGGGTTAATAGTTTTATTCAGTGGTAGTGATGTGGGAGGCCAGGTGTTTAGGGTTTAATAGCTTTATTTAAATGTGGCTATGTGGGGGAGCGGCGGAATAGGGGTTAATAGATTTATTATAGTGTGGGCGATGTTGGGGTGCAGGGGAATAGGGTTTAATAACTTTAGTATACTGGCGGCGATATTGGGAGCACCAGATTAGGGGTTAATAGTTTTATTTAGGTGGTGGCGATATCGGGGATGCCAGATTAGGGGTTAATAACATTATGTATGTGGCGGCGATGTCGGGGCAGCTGATTCAGGGTTTATGTTAGGTTGTTAGGTTTAAACTGTATTTTTTTTCCCCATAGACATCAATGGGGCTGCGTTACGGAGCTTTTTATTCTGGGATCGCAGGTGTTAGACTTTTTTCTGACCCGCTCTCCCTATTGATATCTATGGGGAAAGCGTGCACGAGCACGTCAAAACAGCTCTTGTTTTTGGTGCGGTATGGAGCTTAAAAGCACCATATCGCACGCGCAAGCCAGGTTTTTAAAAACTTGTAACGGCTGCACTATAGGGGGTTAAATAACACAACTTGTGTTGCGTTCCTTAATTTCCCTATAGCACGCATTACTCGTAATCTAGCTGATAGTTAGCTAAATGAACTCTAATCACTAAGACAAGAGCCAATCCTCTAACAGCTGTGATTCCTTGATTATTAAACATAATTACATTTATTTATGAATATATACAATAGTGCTATAGAATAAGGGCATAGCATAATGTGAAATAGCAGGTACAGTATATAGAACTATGCAAAGCTTTTCATTATGTAAATCAGCCGACAGGTCATTTTCAAGTAATTTATTTTGGTATTTTTTGTTTTTCTTTCTCAATTTCTTTAGGAAAATACTTTAGGATTTGTATTATTATTATAATCTGGGTCCTATTCCTGTTTTCCTTTTTTTGGTTTTAGTCTATCTATATAACTATATTTTTTTAACATTAACAGTTTAACTATTTACCCTTCCTGAAGTACCCAGAACTAAGGAAACTTAGGGTATCTGCCAGGGCTAAGAGATTAAGGAGGGGTTTGTGTGTGGGGGGGGTGGTGAGAATGGCTGAGGGGAGGCTAATGTAAGGCTAATCACTAGACTTGTGCATTAGTCTGCATAACCATTAGACAAATGTAAAATGGGACAGAAAAGGCTAAGTAACAAAAATGTTCATGCTATTTAGTTGCATTCATTTTGTTTTTATTCGGCAGAGAAAAAAAGAGTTTTATTTTCTTTTCAAACCTGAGTGTGCAAAATATTTTTTTTCTTGCAGTTGACTGCACATTTATTATGCAGTGGGTGCATAGCTGGGACAGGAAGGTAGGTATCCTGCCTTTGTTGGAGGAAACATATCTTTTTTTTTTTCTTGCAGTGCATCCCAGTTAGTTGGGAGTGGTAGGTAGGACTCATATGTACTGTGAGGCCTACCCAGTTCAGTAACTCTGCTGCTGCCACTCCTACTTCTGTCCTTCCTGCTCTGTGGTGGTCATCACCCATCAATTTCAAGCCTCGGAAACTTGCTGGCTGTTTTTTTCCAAGGGGCTCTAGGCATGTGTTTGCCCTTCTCCTCCCCTGGAGGTGTACCAGAGGCCTACCTAGTCCAGTAACTCTGCTGCTTGCTGTTGTTGCTACTTCTGCTCCAGTCCTTCCTTCTCTATTGTGCTCATCATCAGTTAAAGTAAAACATCATAGTGAACTCTTACCCGCTGTGTCCAAGGGACTCTAGGCACGTGTTTGTTCTCCTCCCTTGGAGGTGTATTTTTGAGGTTTGTGTACCGGAGGCTTACCTAGACCAGTAACTCTGCTGCCTGCTGCTGTCACTCGTGCTCATGTCATTCTACAATGTGATAATTATCATCCCCCAATGCCAAATCCTCAGGGAACTGCTGGCGGCTGTGTCCAGGGGAGCACATTTGTCCTCCTCCATAGGAGGTATATTTTTGAAGTTTATGTACTGTAATCAAAGGCTACCTAGTTAAGTAACTCTCCTGCTCCTGTCCTTCTGTGCACTGAGTCTTCAATGATAACTAACTGCAAATTACTTATGGAGCAGGTGTGTGAGAAAGTGAGGATTTGAAAAAGAATGAAAGAGTTGAAAAATAAAGTAAGATTGTACAGAAAGGTTGTAGTGATGGGAAGTGACGATAAGGTGTTGGGAAAAGGTAATACTAGTGAATTATTGGTATTCCTCATTATCCTGTTTTTCATTTCAATTTATTGTTTGAATTCTCTTTCTAAAATTTGTTCTAGTTCCTGTGTGTTCTTGTATCATAGTTAGCACTGAAGCTTTCAATTGTTGGCATCTGCTAGCTGTGTAATATTGTTACAAAAAGGAATGTTTTGTGGGCTTTCCATAAGCATCAATGCAACTGAACGAATTTCGTTTTGAACAAAATTCTTATGATAATTTTCAGCCAAACCGAACAGGACCTCAAACAAAATTCTGACAATTCGAATCAGTTGAAAATTATGAACCAAATCTTTCAGAAGAACAGAATTTTTTGCCCATACAAATCACTCCATTGCCAAATCTCTGAAGAAGAAAAAAATGCTTAAAAGACGTTAAACTGTTTTATTAGCAAAAGTTGCATTTTTTTGAAAGCCACTTTGTGTACTGTTCATATGGGTTTAATGATAAAAGGATCGTCAGACCCACAAGAAATTTCCTTTTTGTTTTGTCAGTCTCTTAATCTGTAGTATGGTGACACTTTATAAAAAATATGGTCTGACCCTCTCTGTCCTATGGTGATGTTCCTTGCATAGGAAGTGATAGGAACCGATGTTGGAGCAAATATTCACCCACTTCTACAGTAATGTTGGGTCTCAGGTGGTTTGTTTTAAAGCCTGTTTACAAAACATAGAATGTGCGTTCACTCAATATAACAATGGTTTCTGTGTAGAAAAAAGTTCAAATAAAACATATGTAAACTAAGTTTCACTGAACATTCAGTAGATTTCTTACAATTGATACTGAAAAGCGAGCAAGATTGATATTGGTGAAAACGTGCACTTAAGATGGGGAATAGTCCTTTTAAAATTAGAAACTGACGGCGATGTTTCCCCATTAAAATATAGGTTACTCTCATGGAACGCCTATATATTCAATATGTCTGCAATAAACATTCACCTAGATTACAGGTTTTGCGTTCAGGTTTTAACGCTGAAAAAATGGTAATTTCAGCGTTAAAACAGCAACACAGCCATTACGAGTCTTGTTGGTATAGCTGTACCGTAAGCCTTTTAGCCTGTAACGCAACATCAGTCCTGCATATATTTTTTTCATGGGACTTCCATAGCGCAGCCATTACGAGTTTTGCGGTGAGGCTAAAAAGCTTGCGTTGAAGCCAATAACAACAAGATCTAACCGCCATCTGAGAGCAGTAGTTATGAGTTTTACGCAACAAATCTGTTACATAAAACTCATAACTAAAGTGTTACAAAGTACACTAACACCCATAAACTAACTATTAACCCCTAAACCGAGGCCCTCCCACATCGTAAACACTATATTAAAGTTATTAACCCCTAATCTTCCACTCCCGACATCGCCGCCACTAATAAAATTTATTAACCCTTATTCCGCTGCTCCCCGACATCGCCACCACTATACTAAATTTATTAACCCCTATTCCCCGCACCCCAACATCGTCCACACAATAATAAAGATAATAACCCCTATTCCGCCACTCCCCAACACCGCCGTCACTATAATAAACCTATTAACCCCTAAACCGCAAGCCCCCCACAACTAAATATACTAAATTAAACTATTAACCCCTAAACCGGAAGTCCACCAACAACAAAATATACTAAAATAAACTATTAACCCCTAAACCGAAAGCCCCCACATCGAAATAAACTAATTTAAACTAGAAACCCCTAAACCTTACGCCCCCTAACTTTATATTAAAATTACAATTTCCCTATCTTAAATTAAATTAAAACTTACCTGTCAAACTAAAAAAACTAATGGCTAGATTACGAGTTGTGATTTAAGGTAAAAAAGCAGCATTAACAGGTCCTAACGCTGCTTTTTTACGCCCGCTGCTATTACGAGTCTTGCAGGTTTAGGGGCACTGCACACTTCTTTGGCCTTACCGCAAAACGACTTATGTAAACTTCGTAAAGTCTTTTTTCTATGGGACTTCCATAGCGCCAGTATTACAAGTCTGTCCTGGGAGGCCAAAAAGTGAGTGGTACACCCTCTACCTCCAAGATCCCTAACGCATTCTAAAGTCACTAGTTATGAGTTTTACACTACAACGCCGTGGCAAACACTAGTTAAATAATATTAACCCCTAATCTGCTATCCCTAACATCGCCGCCACTTACCTACATTTATTAACCCCTAATCTGCCATCGCCAACGTCATTGCCACTATATAGAATGTATTAACACCTAAATCTAAGTCTAACCCTAACACCCTAACTTAAATATACTTTAAATAAATCTAAAGAAAATTACTATAATTAACTATTCCTATTTAAAACTAAATACTTACCTATAAAATACACCCTAAGCTAGCTACAATATAACTAGCTTAGGGTTTATTTTATTTTACAGGCAAGTTTGTATTTATTTTAACTAGATACAATAGTTATTAAATAGTTATTAACTATTTAATAACTACCTAGCTAAAATAAATACAAATTGACCTGTAAAATAAAACCTAACCTAAGTTACACTACACTACAATTAAATAAATTAACTAAATTAAAAACAATTATATAAATTAAATTAGCTAAATCACAAAAAAACACTAAATTACAGAAAATAAAGAACAAATTACAGATCTTTAAACTAATTACACCTAATCTAATAGCCCTATCAAAATAAAAAAGCCCCCCTCAAATAAAAAACCCTAGCCTAAACTAAACTATCAATAGCCCTTAAAAGGGCTTTTTGCGGGGGTGGAGCCAACTACCAGTGAAGCAAGTTGCACATTTCAAGAGATCCTGATAAATACAACGAATTTACAGGTTTTATTACCTATTTTACCCACTTTTACATCTATTTCGGATATTTTTATGGAGATCTACCTTTTTGCTGCCTATGGGGAAACTTTACATTGCTAAATACTTCTACAACCCCAGTTCTTTAACTCCCACTTGTGTGCTGAATGTGTGAAAACATGGCCGCGCTCCTTATCAGTCAGATGAAGGAATTGCTAGATCACCACAGCGAAGCTCTTCTAGATGCAGTGGATAAAGCCTTCAAGCCTTCCGTTGTTCAAACTACCTCTTCAGTTGCCCTAACTACTTGTATGGAGCAATGGGTACAAGGTGTAATTGACCCCTGCCAGCCACCATCTTCAATACCAAAATCGGGGCAGTCTCTACTACACTGTCACATAAAGGAGCTAGATGGGCAGGATGACGGTAAAGATTTAGAAGCCGTTCCTGAGCTGCATGATTTGCAATCAGACGCGCTTTATAAAAACCTAAGAGAAGCGCCACTGATTGATACACCTCAGTGTATTAGCGGGTGGATAAGGGCGAGGGGCCCGCACATTACTTCTGTCTTTCAGCCAATTTACTGGAGCTCCTATGAGATACATGGACCCTTTAGCGACGACAACTCAGAGCTGCATGGTATCGGAACCGATGCGCTACAGCTGTGTGGGGCCCTTCAGAACTCGGCCACAGTTGCAGTATGCTGCCTGTGAACTCAGAAGTGGCATCGGCTAAATTGGACACAGTCTCCGCACTCATAATAGGAGAAGCATTAGCGCCTTCTGGGACTTGTTTACTTAACTGCACCTATGAACCGGACAAATCTGAGAACTGCTAGCCTATGATGAAGCGTAGTATGGAGCTTTTGACACAGTTTTCCTTTTTTTTTCTTTTGTGTTTGCCATATTTGCCTTTGCACACTATTGTTCAAGTTCCTAGATTTATTTTCCAAGTTTAATGTGGCAAAACAGAAGTTAAATATAGGATGCATAAACTTTACTGTCTATTGACCATACTTATGTGGACATTACAATAGCTATTGACAGTTTACAATGTTTTAAGTCCTAAGGGAAAAATGTATCCTTTTGTTTCTTTGCTGCTCTTATAATCTACTACCATTGTGATAATTCAGACCCTTATTATTATTCTATTTGAGAATTGGTTCTTTACTATTATGTAGCTTAACCTACAACTACTAGAAAAGCTTTCACTGACACAGCTGTCCTGTTACAAACACCCACGGGAGATTACCAATCTACTTTTGTCTCTCATGCTTCATCTTAATCTATTTCCTTGCCACTAAGAATACTACTATTGCATTACCTAGCAGTAAGTGGCGGGAACATTACTTTAGGTCTCAATACTGGGACATAAGGTTCACCTTACGCATCCTTAAGAAGACTTATGATATTTGGGTATACTTTGGGGAGCTATAGCTTTGTTGGTCGGGCTCTATACATCTGCTTGATGAGTGTTCTACTTTGTTTCTTTGTAAGGTCACATTATCTCCAGTTAGATCTATATGTTTTACAATATGAGAGTGCTCTACACGAGCTATAATGCCTTGATGTCAGAAATACATGGAAGCTTGAGATGAGGTTGGTCGCATGGCCATATCTATATATGCTGTTCTGCAACTGAGATCATACTCATTTTCCTGCCCCTCTGGTGTATATACAGGAGCCTTTAGTGCCATAGTGTTTTATGTGCTAATTCCCTTTTAAGTTTTATGTGTGTGTGAAGCGCTAAGGCTTAATCCACTTGGCCACTCTACGTTTAACTGTCTCCTTCCCTGACAGTAAAAATAGGCAAATAGTTAAAGGTAAAAGTTGTAGATGGCGCTAAAAGCTATGGGAAAGACAAAGTAAATCAATAATTTTATTTATTCTTAAAATTAATTGCAGACAGTCACTGAAAATGTGAATTCATAACAATTTATTCAAATATCTAAAAATTACAGACACAAATAGATAGAATTCTAAAAAATTTGATTAAATCACACCTCATTCAAAACTCACATTCAATCAAATACTAAAAAACAATTTATAGATATCTATAAAAACCCTTTAAAATAGATATTAATAAATTTGGTTAAATATACAGGATAAAATGTCTTTTGATGCAAATCCGTCTCCAAATGGAGTTTAAAAGTTAAAGGTTAAAAAGTGATAATGGGGACGTCTCCTTTTATAAAAATAACTTGCTTTACACCCGGGTGATATCCTTTATATTGATACTCAAGTTTACAAAAAAACCTTTCTTAGAGGAGGTTTTCCACAGTCAATTATTAGTTGATTATTAGTTGCAGTTTATGCTGGATACAAATCAGGCAAATAATATTTCGATCGTATATGAATGATTATACGTTTGTGCACATTTATGGCTTGTAATTCCGCTGAATAATAATAGTCTTACCGCCTCGGTGTAGCCCTTGTCTCCAGGTACAATGCTCTCACCTGCAGTTCAGTCTGGTAATTCTGCTTACGGCTTGGGGTTTCCCCGGGAGTCCTCGCGCTGCTAGCAAAATCGCTTGACGTCACCGGTTCCGATCAGCTTGTGAACTCCTGTATGGTAAGTTGAATACTTGTGCAAGTAATGTCAATTTAATCCGTTTCCTCTCGGCTGCCCTTTGCTCACTCTCTGCACTTGGTACTTCGTACGCAGAGTGGAAACTGGTCCGGGCTCAAATCTTTCAATGTCTCCCAATCGATCCACAGTATTTCTACGCGTTTCACCCCTTTCAAACGGGGCTTTCTCTAAATCCCTTTTAAGCCCTATAAAGTGCACTGTATATGCTTCTCCTTTAGCTGTGGATTATCTGCTTACTGCTATGATACACTTGTGCTAGACATAGGGCCCATGTTTAGCCAACGGGAACTAGCGGTGCCAACAACTGAACTTTGCCCCTTTGCTGCAGCAGAGGGACATACATAATCTGCTTCACGACAATATGGACCATTATATGGTTCTCCTACTATTATAATGGCAGGTTTAGTGTTACATTATAGCCCACCTCTATCTTGGGCTGCCTGGCCAATATATCACATACAAACTATAATGTCCTATGCACTCTCAGATGTGCATTTAGAATATGTTAAATATTTCCACGTATTACTAACCAATATTGGAGTATGCTGACAACCTTTTGTACTTTTTATAGCCAGGGCCTAGAGGAGAGCTAATGGTTTTTACACCCAATACTCTTACCGCATGTCTAGCCACCCTGACTCAAAATCTCACACCTCCTGACCAATTAGATCTCCCATATGTATATCTACTCTTCACACTCTTTAAGTATTTTAACTTATACATCACTTAGGATTACTCTAACAAACTAATCAAGCTACCTTCATGCATTTAACCCTAGTTTCTCATCACTATTTCTTATAATAACCCCCAAACCTACAGAGGCTACAGAGCATTTGTGTGCCTTGCTTATTATATTTCAATTACCACCTCCACCCCCCACAATAATAATGAGCCCCCTATTTTAGGAGGACAAATTAAGCGGTTTGTCTTGTCTATACCACACCCTAATTTTTATTTTTCACTACTTCCTATGTATTTGCTCCCACAAAACACCATAGCAATGAGTCTATATGCCTTATTTCCATCAGCAGGACTGATCACAACTACCTACTAAGTACTTATACAAACTTATCTATGCTCTCAGTTGCCTCTATTGAGGTGTTGGTACCAACGCTATTCTATAGATTCTGTTTATTTTTCTAAGGGAGTTTGCATTATATCACACTATATACTGCACTATACTACATGCTATATATTATCTTCTATACTTTTTTAGATTTAAGGAAATTGCTATTTGTTTACTCATATTAAGAAAATCTGAGGTTAATTTAATGTCATTTTGCTACAAGTAAAGTACTATATTATGGACATTTTGGTATGCCATGTATTATAAGGACCTTGCTGATTGTCTCCACCTGTTTCATGCTGGCTGCTTATACAGCAATTTTGTACTGTTTCTAATTATTTTCATCCTCAATAACAATTATAAAAAAAGGGCTTTTTGCGGGACATTGCCCCAAAGTAATCAGCTCTTTTACCTGTAAAAAAAAAAAATACAAACAACCCCCGCCAACAGTAAAACCCACCACCCACACAACCAACCCCCCAAATAAAATACTAACTATAAAAACCTAAGCTCCCCATTGCCCTGAAAAGGGCACTTGGATGAGCATTGCCCTTAAAAGGGCAGTTAGCTCTATTGCAGACCCAAACCCTAATCTAAAAATAAACCCACCCAATACACCCTTAAAAAAACCTAACACTAACCCCGACTTACTGTTCTGAAGAACCGGACATCCATCCTCAAGGAAGCGGCAGAAGTCTTCATCCAACCGGGCCGAAGTCCTCAATGAAGCCGGGAGAAGTCTTCATCCAAGCCGGGTGAAGTGGTCCTCCAGACGGGCAGAAGTCTTCATCCAGGCGGCATCTTCTATCTTCATCCATCCGACACGGAGCGGGTCCATCTTCAAGACATCCGACGTGGAGCATCCTCTTCATCCGGGGTCTTCTTACTAAATGAAGGTACCTTTAAGTGACGTCATCCAAGATGGCATCCCTTAGATTCCGATTAGCTGAGAGAATTCTATCAGCCAATCTGAATTAAGGTAGAAAAAATCCTATTGACTGTAAGGCAGCTTAGGTTTTATTTCACAGGTAAGTTTGTATTTATTTTAACTAGGTAGTTAGTAAATAGTTAGGGTTAGGTTTAGGGGTTAATAGTTTAATTTAGGCTTTTGCAATGTGGGGGGCTGGTGGTTTAGGGGTTAATCAGTTTATTTAGTGGTAGTGATGTGGGAGGCCAGAGGTGTAAGGGTTAATAGCTTTATTTAGTGGTGGCGATGCCGGGGAGTGGCAAAATAGGGGTTAATATCTTTATTATAGTGTGGGTGCAAGGGAATAGGGGTTAATAACTTTGGTATAGTGGTGGCGATATCGGGAGCGGCAGCTTAGGGGTTAATAGATTTATTTAGGTGGCGGTAATATCGGAAGTGGCAGATTAGGGGTTAATAACATTATGTATGTGTCGGCGATGTCGGGGCGGCAGATTAGGGGTTAATAACATTATGTAGGTGTCGGTGATGTCGGGGGCAGCAGATTAGGGGTGTTTAGACTTAGAGTTTATGTTAGGGTGCTAGGTTTAAAAGTTTCTGTTTTCCCCATAGACATCAAGACAATGGGGCTGCGTTACAGAGCTTTTCATTCTGCGATCGCAGGTGTTAGGTTTTTTTCCAACACGCTGTCTCCATTGATGTCTATGGGGAAAACGTGCACAAGCACGTCAAAACAGCGTTTGTATTTTGTACGGTATGGAGCTCAACGCAACCATATCGCACGCACAAGCCGACTGTTTGAAAACTTGTAATGGCAGCACTATGGATTGTGAAATAACGCAATCTTTGTTGCGTTCCTTAAATTCCATATAATGCGCATAACTCGTAATCTACCTGATTGTTAATAAAGAAGAAAAAAAAACACCTTAATAAGAAACCTGTAGGAGATGGGGTAGATGTGAGTATATTGTGCATATGTACACAGTTGTATTATGTATATACATTATATTGCAAAATGATATAAAAACGTGTTTTTAACTGTTGGTGTTTTTTTTTTTCTTTTTATAAAGAAGATTCTTTTGTGTTCTGAATATTATTATCCCATAGACTACAGAAGCTACGGCTTTTTCGTTTTACCAAAGTACATTTCTTTTTAAACATTGCATTGTGTAAAACATGTTTTTCAGAATTGACAGCTTTCTTAATATTTTATTTGTATTCCGCTAAACGTTTTTACTTTACTGAACACGCTATAAGTTAAAAACATGTTTATTTAAATAACGAAAACACTGTTATAGAATTTAACACTATAATACATATACATAACACAGTGTATACAGTGTTAACACTTATTAGTATTATGACCTCACAGTTTGTTAAAGTGCGATCACAATATTATAAGTAAAACACATTAAGTACAGTGTTAACTTATATCGGCAATAAAATAGAATATTAATAAATCCATCAATTCCAAAAAACATGTTTTACCAAGTGCAAAGTTTGAAAAAACCCACTTTGGTAAAACAAGAAAAGCCACTGTTACTGTGTTCTATGGGATATTAAAAAAGAAAAACATACCAAAAGTTAAAAACACTTTTATTTAAATCACGAAACTACTTTACATACATATAGCATTTTATAATATAATACATATACATAATACAGTGTATACAAAAGTACAGTATACCCACAACCCCCCAGCTCAAATAGGTTTATCATTGAGGTTTCACTATTACTATTGTAATGTAACAAAAGAGGTTGAGTTTCTGTTGACACATACTGTATATATTGTATTGTCATTCAATACTGTGTAAAGGTATCATTTATATTACACCTTCTATGCAGATGGCGATGCTGCTTTTAGAAATTCCGCCAGTGTCATAGAAGCATAAGAATGGTCTCCCAGTCTCCTTTGCTGTGGCTAATAATAGAGATTTCCTGAATTTATAAGGCAAGCACTGTGCAGCATGTTAGCGTGCCATAGTTTTTAATATCACTGAATGCTCCTAAACCACTTTAGAGATAGGGGAAACACTAAACATACACATACATATTTTAACATAGTAACATAGTAACATAGTAGATGAGGTTGAAAAAAGACCGAAGTCCATCGAGTTCAACCTATACAAATCTAAAATATATACAAAAAGCTCCAGTTAATCTTAAATAATCCCACTAAAAGGTGACCCGTTTAATACTAGCAATCATATCCATGAATTTTGTTTATAGACAGAAATGTATCCAAATAATTTTTAAATGTATCTAGGGTATTGGCATTCACTACCTCCTTTGGTAATGAGTTCCGCAATTTTATTGCTCTTACAGTGAAAAAACGTTTCCGTTGCAGGAGATTAAATCTCCTTTCCTCCAACCTTAAATTGTGACCCCTGGTCACAAACAATTTTCTTGGAATAAACAGAGCTTCTGCCATCTCTGTATATGGGCCTTGAATATATTTATATATAGTAATCATGTCACCTCTTAAGCGCCTTTTTTCTAAAGAAAACAGATCCAGTTTGGCTAGCCTCTCCTCATAGGTTAAATTCTCCAATCCCCTTATTAGCTTTGTGGCCCTTCTCTGAACTTTATCTAGTTCTTCAATATCTTTTTTTGCGATTGGTCCCCAGAACTGCACTCCATACTCAAGGTGAGGTCTTACCAGGGCTTTATATAGTGACAGAATTATGCTTTCCTCCCTTGAGTCAATGCCTCTTTTAATACATGCTAGTATCTTATTAGCCTTTGAAGCTGCTGCCCTGCATTGTGCACCCATCTTTAGCTTGTTATCTATTACTACCCCCAAATCCTTTTCCCCCTGTGTTTGGCTAAGTCTTGTCCCATTTAAATAATATGTTGCCTGCTTATATTTACTTCCAAAATGTAGAACCTTGCATTTTCCCATATTAAATCTCATTTTCCATTTACCTGCCCATACTTCTAATTTTTGCAGGTCCCTTTGTAACGGAAGTTCATCCTGCTCTGACCTAATGACCTTACTTAACTTAGTATCATCTGCAAAAATAGAGATGTCGCTATTTAATCCTTGCTCCAAGTCATTTATAAAAATATAAAAAAATATATTTTGATTGTAAAATCACTTTAGCTTTACAGAATCTTCTTAAATGAGTGCAGTGACTAGTGAAAAGCTTTAAGATAGCTTAGCTGTTAATGTAGTTGTATTACATGTCAGACATTTACACTAGTAAAGTATCATGAGCATATGCACTAGTTCAAGTAGAAACTGGTTTGAATAACACTCAGGTAGATTACGAGTTATGCGCGCTATAGGGAATTTAATGAACGCAACAAAAGTTGCGTTATTTCACCTTCTATAGCGCAGCAATTACAAGTTTTGAAACAGCCACCGTGTGCATGCGATATGGTTGCGTTGAGCTCAATACCGCACAAAATACAAGCGCTGTTTTGACGTGCTCATGCACGCTTTCTCCATAGACATCAATGGGGAGGGCGGGTTAGAAAAAACCCTGCGAACGCGGAATGAAAAGCTCCGTAACGCAGCCCCATTGATGTCTATGGGGAAAAAAAGTAACGTTTAAACTTAACACCCTAACATAAACCCTAAGTCTAAACATCCCTAATCTGCCACAACCGACATCGCCGACACCAACATAATGTTATTAAGTCCTAATCTGTCACTCCCGATATCACGGCCACCTAAATAAATCTATTAACCCATAATCTGCCGCTCCGATATCTCCGACACTATACTAAAGTTATTAACAACTATTCCCTTGCACCCCAACATCGCCCACACTATAATAAATCTATTAACCCCTATTCCGCCGCTCCCCAACATCGCCACCACTAAATAAAGCTATTAATACCTAAACCTCTGGCCTCCCACATCACTACCACTAAATAAACCTATTAACCCCTAAACTGCCAGCCCCCCACATCGCAACAACCTAAATTAAACTATTAAACCCTAAACCTAACCCTAAACCTAACACCCCCTAACTTAAACATAATTAAAATAGAGCCAAATTAAAGTTACAATTATTAACTAAGTAATACCTATTTAAAACTAAATACATACTTACCTGTAAATAAAACCTAAGCTAGCTACAATATAACTAATAGTTATATTGTAGCTATCTTAGGTTTTATTTTTATTTCACAGGTAAGTTTGTATTTATTTTAACTAGGTAGACTAGTTAGTAAATAGTTATTAACTATTTACTAACTACCTAGCTAAATTAAATACAAATTTACCTGTGAAATAAAACCTAAGCTGCCTTAAACTAAAATCTAACATTAAAATAATAAAAAAAAACTACCATTACAAAAAATAAAAAAACACTAAAATTACAAAAAATAAAAAAACCTACCATTACAAAAAATAACAAATGAAATTATTAATGATTAAATGATTCCTATTCTAATACCTTTTAAAAAAAATAAAAAACCCACCCCAAAAATAACCTAATCTATAATAAACTACCTAGGGCCTTAAAAGGGCATTCAGCTCTTTTATGAAATGCCCAACCCTTAATCTAAAAAACCCACCCCAAAACGAAAAAAAAATCCATTACACAAAATAACGAATTATCCAAAATAATAAAAATTATTCCTATTCTAATACCCATTTAAAAAAAAAATACCAAAATAAAAGAAACCTAATCTAGAATAATCTACCAATAGCCCTTAAAAGGGCCTTTTGTAGGGCATTGCCCTAAAGATATCAGCTCTTATTCTGAAAAAAATACAAAGACCCACTAACATTACAAACCCCCAACCCCCAAACTCCTAAAATAAAAAAAAACTATCTAAAAAACTTACGGCTAGATTTAGAGTTTGGCTTTAGCCGTCAAAACCAGCGTTAGAGGCTCCTAACGCTGGTTTTGGGCTACCGCTGGTATTTAGAGTCTTGTAGGTAAGGCTCTAACGCTCACTTTGCAGCTGCGACTTTTCCATACCGCAGATCCCCCTACGCCATTTGCGTATCCTATCTTTTCAATGGGATCTTCCTAATGCTGGTATTTAGAGTCTTGTCTGAAGTGAGCGGTAGAGCCTCTACCGACAAGACTCCAGCCGCAGAAAAAAGTCAGTAGTTAAGAGCTTTCTGGGCTAACGCCGGTTCATAAAGCTCTTAACTACTGTGCTCTAAAGTACACTAACACCCATAAACTACCTATGTACTCCTAAACCGAGCCCCCCCCCCACATCGCCGCCACTCTAATAATTTTTTTTAACCCCTAATCTGCCGACCGCACACCGCCGCAACCTACATTATCCCTATAAACCCCTAATCTGCTGCCCCTAACACCGCCAACCCCTATATTATATTTATTAACCCCTAATCTGCCGCCACCAACGTCGCTGCTACCTTACCTACAATTATTAACCCCTAATCTGCCGACCGGACCTCACCGCTACTATAATAAAGTTATTAACCCCTAATCCGCCTCACTCCCACCTCAATAACCCTATAATAAATAGTATTAACCCCTAATCTGCCCTCCCTAACATCGCCGACACCTAACTTTAAGTATTAACTCCTAATCTGCCGACCGGACCGCACCACTACTATAATAAATGTATTAACCCCTAAAGCTAAGTCTAACCCTAACACTAACACCCCCTAAGTTAAATGTAATTTAAATCTAACAAAATAAATTAACTCTTATTAAATAAATTATTCCTATTTAAAGCTAAATACTTACCTGTAAAATAAACCCTAATATAGCTACAATATAAATTATAATTATATTGTAGCTATTTTAGGATTAATATTTATTTTACAGGCAACTTTGTATTTATTTTAACCAGGTACAATAGCTATTAAATAGTTAAGAACTATTTAATAGCTACCTAGTTAAAATAATTACAAAATTACCTGTAAAATAAATCCTAACCTAAGTTACAATTAAACCTAACACTACACTATCAATAAATTAATTAAATAAAATACCTACAATTAAATCTAACACTACACTATCAATAAATTAATTACATGAAATACCTACAAATAAATACAATTAAATAAACTAACTAAAGTACAAAAAATAAAAAAAGCTAAGTTACAAAAAATAAAAAAATTAATTACAAACATAATAAAAATATTACAACAATTATAAGCTAATTACACCTACTCTAAGCCCCCTAATAAAATAACAAAGCTCTTTTACCTTACCAGCCCTTAAAAGGGCCTTTTGTGGTGCATGCCCCAAATAATTCAGCTCTTTTTCCTGTAAAAATAAACACAATACCCCCCCAACATTACAACCCACCACCCACATACCCCTAATCTAACCCAAACCCCCCTTAAATAAACCTAACACTAAGTCCCTGAAGATCATCCTACCTTATCTTCACCACATCGGGTAACAGCGATCCGTCCAGGCTCCGAAATCTTCATCCAAGCCCAAGCGGGGGCTGGAGATCCATCATCCGGCTGAAGTCTTCTATCAAGCGGCAAGAAGAAGTCCAGAAGAGGCTCCAAAGTCTTCATCCTATCCGGGCAGAAGAGGAGATCCGGACCGGCAACCATCTTCATCCAAGCGGCATCTTCTATCTTCATCCAATGACGAGCGGCTCCATCTTGAAGACCTCTGGCGCGGATCCATTCTCTTCTTCCGACGTCGTAAGTCCAAATGAAGGTTCCTTTAAATGACGTCATCCAAGATGGCGTCCCTCGAATTCCGATTGGCTGATAGGATTCTATCAGCCAATCGGAATTAAGGTAGGTAAAATCTGATTGGCTGATTGAATCAGCCAATCAGATTGAGCTCGCACTCTATTGGCTGTTCCGATCAGCCAATAGAATGCGAGCTCAATCTGATTGGCTGATTGGATCAGCCAATCGGATTGAACTTGAATCTGATTGGCTGATTCCATCAGCCAATCAGATTTTTCCTACCTTAATTCCGATTGGCTGATAGAATCCTATTAGCCAATCGGAATTCGAGGGACGCCATCTTGGATGACATCCTTTAAAGGAATCTTCATTCGGACTTAGGACGTCGGAAGAAGAGGATGGATCCGCGCCAGAGGTCTTCAAGATGGAGCCGCTCGTCATCGGATGAAGATAGAATATGCCGCTTGGATGAATATGGTTGCCAGTCCGGATCTCCTCTTCTGCCCGGATAGGATGAAGACTTTTGAGCCTCTTCTGGACTTCTTCTTGCCGCTTGATAGAAGACTTCAGCCGGATGATGGATCTCCAGCCCCCGCTTGGGCTTGGATGAAGATTTCGGAGCCTGGACGGTTTGCTGTTACCCGGTGTGGTGATGATAAGGTAGGATGATCTTCAGGGGCTTAGTGTTAGGTTTATTTAAGGGGGGTTTGGGTTAGATTAGGGGTATGTGGGTGGTGGGTTGTAATGTTGGGGGAGGGTATTGTGTTTATTTTTACAGACAAAAGAGATGAATTATTTGGGGCATGCCCCGCAAAAGGCCCTTTTAAGGGCTGGTAAGGTAAAAGAGCTTTTCTATTTTAATTTTAGAATAGGGTAGGGCATTTCTTAATTTTGGTGGGCTTTGTTATTTTATTAGGGGGCTTAGAGTAGGTGTAATTAGCTTAAAATTGTTGAAATATTTTTATTATGTTTGTAATTCATTTTTTTATTTTTTGTAACTTAGCTTTTTTTCGTTTTTGTACTTCAGTTAGTTTATTTAATTGTATTTATTTGTAGGTATTTCATGTAATTAATTTATTGATAGTGTAGTGTTAGATTTAATTGTAGGTATTTTATTTAATTAATTTATTGATAGTGTAGTGTTAGGTTTAATTGTAACTTAGGTTAGGATTTATTTTACACGTAGTTTTGTAATTATTTTAACTAGGTAGCTATTAAATAGTTATTAACTATTTAATAGCTATTGTACCTGGTAAAAATAATTACAAAGTTGCCTGTAAAATAAATATTATTCCTAAAATTTATATTGTAGCTATATTAGGGTTTATTTTACAGGTAAGTATTTAGCTTTAAATAGGAATTATTTATTTAATAAGAGTTAATTTATTTAGTTAGATTTAAATTAAATTTAACTTAGGGGGGTGTTAGTGTTAGGGTTAGACTTAGCTTTAGGGGTTAATACATTTATTAGAGTAGGGGTGAGGTCCGGTCGGCAGATTAGGGGTTAATACTTGAAGTTAGGTGTCAGCGATATTAGGGAGGGCAGATTAGGGGTTAATACTATTTATTATAGGGTTAGTGAGGTGGATTAGGGGTTAATACATTTATTATAGTAGCGGTCAGGTCCGGTTGGCAGATTAGGGGTTAATAATTGTAGGTAGCTGGCGGCGACGTTGTGGGGGGCAGATTAGGGGTTAATAAATATAATATAGGGGTCGGCGGTGTTAGGGGCAGCAGATTAGGGGTACATAGGGATAACGTTGGTTGCGGCGGTGTACGGAGCGGCAGATTAGGGGTTAATAGTGTAATGCAGGGGTCAGCGATAGCGGGGGTGGCAGATTAGGGGTTAATAAGTGTAAGGTTAGGGGTGTTTAGACTCGGGGTTCATGTTAGGGTGTTAGGTGCAAACTTAGGAACTGTTTTCCCATAGGAAACAATGGGGCTGCGTTAGGAGCTGAACATTGCTTTTTTGCAGGTGTTAGGTTTTTTTTCAGCTCAAACTGCCCCATTGTTTCCTATGGGGGAATCGTGCACGAGCACGTTTTTGAAGCTGGCCGTGTCCGTAAGCACCGCTGGTATTGAGAGTTGCAATGGCGGTAAATATGCTATACGCTCCCTTTTTGAAGCCTAATGCAGCCCTTCTGTGAACTCTAAATATCAGCGGTATTTAAAAGGTGCGGGGGGAAAAAAGCCAGCGTTAGCTACGCGGGTCGTTACCGACAAAACTCTAAATCTAGCCGTTAATCTACCCATTGTCCTGAAGAGGGTATTTGTATGTGCATTGCCCTGAAAAGGGCATTCAGCTCTTTTGCTTCCCTTAAAAGGGCATTCAGCTCTTTAAAGATTGCCCACCCTAATCTAAAAAAAACCTACTCCAAAAAACCTTAAAAAACACTAACCTTTCTTTAGGTACTCACAATTGTTGAAGTCCCGCTTGAACGATCCTCATCCCGGCAACTTTTTCTTCATCCAGGCGGCTCGATCTTCATCCATCGCGGGGCCAGCATCTTCTTCATCCCTTTGGAGGCAGAGTGGCGATGCGTGGAGGTGGAAGTCCAGGTGAAGGTCTAAGGCTGAGGTCCAGGTGAAGGTCCAAGGCGGAGGTCCAAGTGGATGTCCAAGGAGGAGGTCCAGGTTGAGGTCCATCGATCCGACGTGGAGGTTCTCTTCATGCGATCGTCCGCCACACACTGAGGATTGAAATGCAAGGTACCCCTTTTATACTGGGGGTACCACTGCATTCATATTGGCTGAAACATTTGAATCAGCCAATAGGAATCAGGGCTGCTAAAATCCTATTTGCTGTTCAAATCAGCCAATAGGATTTAAGCAGCTCTCATTCTATTGGCTGATTCGACTGGACCTCGGCCTTGGACCTCTGCCTGGACCTCCGCCTTGGACCTTCGCCTGGACCTCCACCTCCGCGCATCCACCGCTCTGCCTCCGCAGTGATAAAGAAGATGCCGGTCCCGCGATGGATGAAGATGGAGCCATCTGGATGAAGACCTCTCGCTGCCTGGATGTCCGGACTTCAGGATCTGTAAGTGGATCTTTGGGGGTTAGTGTTAGGATTTTTTAAACTTTTTTTTCTTGGGCTTTTCTTAAAAGAGCTAAATGCCATGTTCAGGGCAATGGGAAGCTTAGATTTTTGTTAGAGTTAGGTTTTTTTATTTTGGGTTGTTGGTTGGGTGGTGGGTTTTACTGTTGGGGGGTCTTTGTGTTTTTTTTACAGGTAAAAGAGCTGTTTAACTTAGGGAAATGCCCTACAAAAGGTCCTTTTAAGGGCTATTGGTAGTTTATTGTAGGCTATGTTTTTTTTAATTTTAGGTGGGCTTTTTTATTTTATAGGGCTATTAGATTAGGTGTAATTCTTTTTTATTTTTGATAATTTCGTTTGTTATTAGTGTAGTAGTGTTAGGATTTCTTTAATGTGTATTTTAATTTTTTTCAACTGGTAGTTAGTTTAGTTTTAGTTTAATTGTTAGTTTAAACTTATTTTTTTTTAATTTGACAGGTAAGTTTTAATTTAATTTAAGATAGGGAAATTGTAATTTTAATATAAAGTTAGGGGGCATTAGGTTTAGGGGTTACTAGTTTAAATTAGTTTATTGCGATGTGGGGGGCTTTCTTTTTAGGGGTTAATAGTTTAATTTAGTATATTTTGTTGTTGGGGGGGCTTGTGGTTTAGGGGTTAATAGGTTTATTATAGGGGCGGCGGTGTCGGGGAGCGGTGGAATAGGGGTTAATAGATTTATTTTAGTATGGGCGATGTTGGGGTGCCGGGGAATATGGGTTAATAACTTTAGTATAGTGGCGGCGATGTCGGGGAGCGGCGGAATAGGGGTTAATAAATTTTATTAGTGGTGGCGATGTTGGGAGCGGCAGAATGGGGTTAATAACTTTAATATAGTGTTTGCGATGCAGGAGAGCCTTGGTTTAGGAGTTAATAGGTAGTTTATGGGTGTTAGCGTACTTTGTGACAGTTTAGTTATGAGTTTTATGTAACAGTTTTGTTGCGTAATATTCATAACTACTGGTCTCAGATTGCGAAACGGATCTTGTCAGTATAGGCTGGAACACAAGCTTTTAAGCTTCACCGCAAAACTTGTAATGACTGCGCTATGGAGGTCCCATGAAAAAACAGCATTTTTACGTGTGCAGAACTGACGTTGCGTTACAGGCTAAAAGGCTTGTGGTACAGCTATACCGACAAGACTTGCAATTGCTGCGGTGCTGTTTTAACGCTGAAATTACCATTTAAACCACGAACCTGTAATCTAGGTGACTGTTAGTTAACAGACTTCTGAAATGAACATTTAGCCAATAATTTGTTTATGCATTTTGTGGAGTTTAATTTGAGGTTTATGGGTCTCATCAGATATTTTAAGGGACACAAACACCAGTGGTATGATTCAGAACATACAGTTTTAAACAACTTATCAATGTATGTCTATTATTTAATGTACTTCATTCATTCTCTTGGTAATCAGAACAGCAATGCACTACTGGGAGCTAGCTGAACAGATTAGGTGAGCCAATGACAAGATGCATATACAATATGCACAGCTAACTATCGACAGCCAGCTCCCAGTAGTGCATTTCTGCTCCTGAGCTTACCTAGGTAAGAAAATTAGACAATACTGTAGAAGTCAGTTGGAAAGTTATTAAATATTCTATCTGAATAGTGAATGTTTAGGTTTGACTTTACTGTCCCTTTAAGATGATTATTATTGCAATCTAATTGATTTTGTATTTTGTCATTTGGTTATTAGTTTTTCTAAGGTTATTCTTTGTCTCTACAAGT
Source organism: Bombina bombina (assembly GCF_027579735.1). Taxonomy (NCBI): domain Eukaryota; kingdom Metazoa; phylum Chordata; class Amphibia; order Anura; family Bombinatoridae; genus Bombina; species Bombina bombina. The sequence goes on from NC_069504.1 coordinate 400,660,571, forward strand.
AAGACATTTTCTTTTTCCTATAGCACTGTTCCTAAGTTTGTGAGCTGCATTGCCCTCTTGTGTGTAAGAATGATAGCACTTTTTATGTGATTCTGTTACTCTATATCGATTGTTATTAAACCTTGTAAATGCTCTATATTTTAAATTACTATTACATACAAACTGTAATATATATATATATATATATATATATATATATATATATATATATATATATATATATATCATCCTTGAAAAAAGCACTCACTGGGGAGGTAAAAGGTGAGTTTAAAATCCTCCACTACGCACAAAATATGGAGAAAATAACTCATTGTGTAGTTCATTAACAAATCTAGACACGCCAGAAGGAACTACATAATGAGTTATATTCTCTCTCTCTCTCTCTCTCTCTCTCTCTCTCTCTCTCTCTCTCTATAAATATATATATATATATAGTGACAAAACTGGACTCACCAATTTTACTCTATTAGATTTCTAAAAAGCAAAACTTTGTGGGCTAGATTATTAGTGGAGCAGTATTTTGTGCTTTCTCTAGAGCGAAAACTCCTCTAGGATTTTCATTTTTGCGCTACTCAGATTGCGCTGGTATTACAATTTGAAAGTAAACTGTTTTTCTCTAGCAATACATATTCACCCATACATTAACATTCCACTATCGCGCAAACACTAATTGCATATTCGAATTCCCCATAGAAGTCAATGGAGAGAAAAAAATAAGTTGAAAAAAACCTCACTATCACACAAACAATATAGCATATTCTCATTAGCGCTAACCTGACATGAATATAAGAATATTTCATTTTCCAATGTTCTGTACATAACGGAATATGTTATATTTATTCATAATTAAATATTTCTACATATATCTGATGGTTCATTAAACAAATATATATTTACTCATATATATATATATATATACAATATATATATATACAGTATATAGATGATTATATATAGGTATAGATATATACAAATGTATATAGGAATATCTATTTAGAAATACTTAGAACATATTTCCCTATGTACAGAATATTGGAATGTGAAATATTTACAGTAAATACATAGTTAAAAGATTTATTAAATATGAATATTGCATAAATATGTTTTTAAATGTTTTCATCTACTGCAAGGGGCTCCAATGCACATATATATATATATACTCTATATATATATATATATATATATATATATATATATTTGTCTATTTATCTGTACATATATATTTGTGTTTATATGTGTATATATCTATGTACCTACATATATACACATATAAATACATATGTACACACATATATATATATATATATATATATATATATATATATATATATATATATACTGTACATACATATCCATCCATCAATAGACATGTATATTTATGTAAGTATCTCAATGTTAAAGCCCTTTCCTTCTTTGTTTTCTAACACCCAAGATCCCATATCTTTGAGCCCTTACAACTTTTGTGTGCAATATTTTTTTGAAATATTTTTTATTAGACATTGTTAATATGATTGTAACTATACTTTGTCATGTATTTTTGAAGTGTTTTGTGCAACTTTTTATTTTCGGAAAACAATTAACCAGAGCTCTAGGATCAATGTAAAGATTCTTGTGTATATCGTGATTGCGCTCATCTTGTAATATCAGCACAATGGAAATGGGGCGCATACTATTGCGATAACGCTAGCACAATTGTTTGTGCGCCACCTGTAATCTAGCCCTGCGTCGGTAATACACTTGGTTTAATTTTTGCTTTACTGACTCTATCTTATTGGGACCCAGATTACAAGTCAAGCAATACTGATTGTCTGCCGCATGTTATTTTGCTCACAGCATTGCACAACTAGTAGCACTTGATTTCGTATTTCAAGTCATTGGCTAAAAAGGGTAACCAAAGACATGTTTCATGCAGGGGGATACAATTATTACTTCCCATAATATAATGGGATGTGCTCACCACATTTAAGTTGATTTTAGAAGTTAAAGGGACAGTCAAGTCCAAAATAAACTATCACCATTCAAATAGGGCATGTAATTTTAAACAGCTTTCCAATTTACTTTTATCACTAATTTTGCTTCGTTCTCTTGGTATTCTTAGTTGACAGCTAAACCTAGGAGGTTCATATGCTAATTTCTTAGGCTTTGAAGGCCGACTCTAATCTTAAAAGAGAAAAAAACACAGAGGCGCCCAATGGCCTAGTACCATCAACACAATCAGGATATGTATGAGAATAAAGGGCTACTCACATGAGTTTTTTTCACATTACTTGCCCCTTTGAACCATACTGTGCTGTACATGTTGGTTTAGTTTTGTATTCATCTAGGAACACACTGATACCTTTTGCTGGGACTCCACTGCTGATACCTAGTTGTTCCAATACAGTTAGTTGGACAACTGTAAAGTTCCAGTCTGCCTGCTTGCACCTATCTGGTGCTTTTCGTTTGTGAGTAGCCCTTTATTCTCATATATATCCTGATTGTGTTGATGGTACTAGGCCATTGGGCGCCTCTGTGTTTTTAGATCGCTTATATAACTAGGACCTTGACCTTCCTATAACAGAGAGCTGCCCTGACTCCCCTTGGAACACTTTTTGGACTTTGTTATGAACACTTGTTTTTTAATGGTTTGGTGAATTTTTGATGATTTTTATTTATATTTTTTCTCTCTTTATTTTTGACATTGTATATTGTATATTTGTGAAGAGCGCCCCCTAGAGGAAATTTGTTTTAGCACTTTTTCTTCTTTTTTTAATTGCCTCTAATCTTAATGCATTGTGACAGTTTTTCTCCACTAGAGCGTATTAGTTCATGACTTTCATATAGATAACATTGAGCTCATGAAAATAAAATGCAAGTCTGTCAAAAGAACTGAAATAAGGTAGCAGTTTGCAGAGGCATAAATACAAGGTAATTACAGAGGTAAAATGTGCATTATTATAACTGTGTTGGTTATGCAAAACTGGGGAAAGGGATTATCTATCTTTTTAACCCATTAACGACCAAGAACGTACAGGTAGGTCCTACAAAAAAGGTCAGCTAACGACCAACGATGTGCCCTGTATGTCCTTAGGGATTTGAAGCGGTGGAAGCGATCCTGATGGCTTCCAGCCGCTTTCATAGTATTGCAGTGATGCCTCGATATTGAGGCATCCTGCAATACCATTTTTTTATACACCGATGCAGAGAGAGCCACTCTGTGGCCCTCTCTGCACCGGTAGCGATGGCGCAGATTGTTGGTGGGTGGGAGCCTTAGCAGGGAGGCGGGTGGGCTGCCCATCGCTACTCGGCATCTGGTTCCTGTAAGTGCAATGTGCACGCTGGGTGCCGGGAGCGTGCAGGGGGGCCTGCGGGGGGTGCACGCATGCAAATACTGCCACCAATGTAGTGAATGGAAAGGAGGGAGAGGGAAGGAGGGGGGAAAAGTAAAGATCAAATCTGGGAGGGGGAGGGGAGGGGGTATTTAGGGGGGAAGTTACACTACTGAAAAATTAATATTTAATAATAAAAAAAAAAACAAGTACCCAAGATGGCAGCAAATAGGTAGTGGGGGGAGGGTTAGAGAGCTGTTTGGGGGGGATCAGGGAGGTTGGGGGCTAAGGGGGGATCTATCACAGCTGAATAGATTTTTTTTTTTTTTTTTTTTTAAAGCCTTTTATTTTAGTACTGGCAGACTTTCTGCCAGTACTTAAGATGGAGGGGACAATTGTGGGGTGGGGGAGGGAAGAGAGCTGTTTGGGAGGGATCAGGGGGTGGGATGTGTCAGGTGGGAGGCTGATCTGTACACTAAAGCTAAAATTAACCCTACAAGCTCCCTACAAGCTCCCTAACTAACCCCTTCACTGCTGGGCATAATACACGTGTGGTGCGCAGCGGTATTTAGCCGCCTTCTAATTACCAAAAAGCAACGCCAAAGCCATATAAGTCTGCTATTTCTAAAAAAAGGGGATCCCAGAGAAGCATTTACAACCATTTGTGGGTATTTCTAAACTCAGGACAAAATTTAGAAACTATTTACTATGGTTGTTTTGTGGTGGTTGTAGATGTGTAACAGATTTTGGGGGTCAAAGTTAGAAAAAGTGTGTTTTTTTCCATATTTTATAAAAAAAAAAAAAGATAGTAAATTATATGACATGATGAAAATAATTATGGCGAGAAAAATGGTATATAATATGTGTGGGTACAGTAAATGAGTAAGAGGAAAATTACAGCTAAACACAAACACCACAGAAATGTAAAAATAACCCTGGGCCCAACTGGTCAGAAAATGGAAAAGTACTGTGGTCTTTAAGGGGTTAAACAAAAAAAAATTGGTGTTGACTGTCCCTTTAAAGGGATACTGAACCCAAATTTTTTCTTTCATAATTCAGATAGAGCGTGCAATTTTAAGCAACTTTCTAATTTACTTCTATTATCAATTTTTGTTCGTTCTCTTGATATCTTTATTTGAAAAAGAAGGCATCTAAGCTAAGGAGACATAAACAGCGACCCCCCCCCCCCCCCCCGCTTTATATGTAATTGGCAGTGTACTCTCCACATTATACTTGTAATGTTAAAGTGTAAGCAATACAGCTCTGAAGGTGAACAGTAAAATGGAATGCATGTGTTGACTTATGTTGCTGTCACGTAATGGGGACTCCCTTAGGGCCTGATAGTTAATAGCTCGCAGACATGGAGAGAAATAATGCAAAATCTTTGGAATTTTGTTAGACCTTATATATTGTAATATTAGGAGTCTCCTTCACACCAAGAACCCTGTATAGTGAGATAAACATCTTTCAAACTAGAATTTGTGTTTGTCACATTTTTCTAGGGACCTCTTCATACTGACGAGATGTCTTAGATCATCTCACCTTAGTGGCGAGTTTTTGAATATCAAGCCCTTAGTGAGGAAACTGCCTATGCGAAGAGCTTCTTCTGATAGAACCGACAGGCACAACATCGCACAAAAACTATAGTGGGGGACGTCCTTAGAGGACCTGTAAATATTATTGTTGTACAACAACAAAAATATTTATAAGCCTTTTTAAAAAAAAAATATGGTTTAGCAATATAAATGTCACTCTATTAGATTAAATTTAGAAACTGAGCTAAGTTTACCATCACTTTAAGTTCTGTTAAACACATCCTTCTGCTATACCTCATTCTGACATCTGTATTGAAAACATTTTCCTTCTTCATTGTATCCCTAAAGTTATTATTATTAATAAAGGAGAATAGTTCATTTCTACATTCTAGAAAGCTTTATGCTAAAATTACATTTCTCTACAGCTTCTAACTGGCAATCAATCCACCCCCCCAAAAAAAAATGAATGAGTATTTGAAACATGATGCTTCACATTTGTATAACAACATATTTGATCCCCACTTCTTCATTTAATAGAATTTGACAAGGCACCATATGTGTTACGATTTTGCATTACCTTCTTTTCTGAAACAATTCTGTCAGTAAACTGCCTAGCCTTAAATTCTTGCCCATAGTGTAATGCCTTACTTGTTTGAAAATTCTTAAACAGTCTTGATTCAGAGTAAAATGTAATTCCTACCTTGAACCTTAGCTAATTATCTAAGATCACTGTCTCACCCCTGCTTACTCATGTGTTCTGATTCAGCTTAAAAAAAAACAATTCCTTCAACTACTAACTGCAATTTTTTTGTGGTCCTTGTGAGTTCTAATCCAGCCTAGAACTGTTATTGTTGTAAGCCAACTTAGATTTATTATTTTACCTTGCTGTTCTCTTTAGACCATGATCTCAGCTTGTTTTTGACATGTTTCTTTGACAATAGAAATTGGCAATAGCTATAAGCCTTTCTGTCTCCACCTTGAGTTTGTTTTTACAGCCACAAGCTTGCTATTGTTACACAATAATGTGGCCAAAAATGCGTGGTCTAATAGAACCGTACCTGGTAAGGACATCATGAATTATACCATTTGGCCTTAGAAATGCACCGGACACTTTTAAACATCTGATTATTGATGATTTTTAAAGGACTTTTTGAATCATTTGGTGGTTGTATACCTTGGGACATATTTATCAAGCTCCGTATGGAGGCTCGCCGGAAACAGAAGTTATGAAGCAGCAGTCTAAAGACCATGGCTCCATAACTTGTCCGCCTCCTCTAAAGCGGCAGACAGAAATCAACCCGATCGAATACGATCCGGTTGATTGACACCCCCTGCTAGTGGCCAATTGGCCGTGAATCTGCAGGGGCGACATTGCACCAGCAGTTCACAAGAACTGCTGGTGCAATGATAAATGCCGACAGTGTATGCTGTTGGCATTTATCGATGTGCAGCGATGTGCAGCGGACATGATACGCTACTTTGTATCATGTTCGCTCGCACATTGATAAATATACCCCCTTGTATGTGATGATTTGTTGTGATTTTGTAACAACTTTAAAACTGACAACTCTAAATGAAATTAGACAAATAAAGATCTGAACACACAAAGATGAATTTCCTTGTATATGATTTCTTTGGGAGGCATGAGTAAAGACACAAGTAACAAGTAACTGTGTTAGTTAGTCTGACGCCTGAAAAGCAGAACGATATTCACAGCTTTGCTGGTTTTGCTGTCAATTAACTTATTCATAGAATTGTTACACTAACTCAGCTCATCAAAAAAGGTTCTTCTGTTTAATTGATCAGACTATGTAGAATCTGCCTTTACTTCAGCCTTTACATCAAAACCCATTCTGGTGCAGCCAAATCTGGAACTGCCCTTTATTGTTGAGGTTGATGCATCAAATTCAGCAGTGGGATCTATCATTTAGAATTAGGCCAAAGGTTCTTCTATACCCCTGTGCTTTCTACAAGGGTAGCCATAGCCAGCGGAAACCAAGTATGACAATAGGAAAAAGGAGCTTTTACCTATCAAGTCAACCATTATGGAATGGAGACATTAAGGCCTAGATTTAGAGTTGGGCGGTAGCTGTCAAAACCAGCGTTAGAGGCTCCTAACGCTGGTTTTTACCGCCCTCTGGTATTTGGAGCCAGTCATTAAAGGGTCTAACGCTCACTTTCCAGACGCGACTTTTCCATACCGCAGATCCCCTTACGTCTATTGTGTATCCTATCTTTTCAATGGGATCTTTCTAACGCTGGTATTTAGAGTCGTGGCTGAAGTGAGCGTTAGAAATCTAACGACAAAACTCCAGCCGCAGAAAAAAGTCAGTAGTTAAGAGCTTTCTGGGCTAACGCCGGTTCATAAAGCTCTTAACTACTGTGCTCTAAAGTACACTAACAACCATAAACTACCTATGTACCCCTAAACCGAGGTCCCCCCACATCGCCGCCACTATATTTAAATTTTTTAACCCCTAATCTGCCGCTCCGTACACCGCCGCCAACTACGTTATCCCTATGTACCCCTAATCTGCTGCCCCTAACACCGCCGACCCCTATATTATATTTATTAACCCCTAATCTGCCCCCCACAACGTCGCCGCCAGCTACCTACAATTATTAACCCCTAATCTGCCGACCGGAGCTCACCGCTAGTATAATAAATGTATTAACCCCTAATCCGCCTCACACCCCTTCTCAATAACCCTATAATAAATAGTATTAACCCCTAATCTGCCCTCCCTAACATCGCCGACAGCTAACTTCAAGTATTAACCCCTAATCTGCCGATCGGAGCTCACCGCTATTCTAATAAATTGTTTAACCCCTTTAGCTAATTCTAACCCTAACACTAACACCCCCCTAAGTTAAATATAATTTTTATCTAACAAAATAAATTAAGTCTTATTAAATAAATTATTCCTATTTAAATCTAAATACTTACCTGTAAAATAAATCCTAATATAGCTACAATATAAATTATAATTATATCTTAGCTATTTTAGAATTAATATTTATTTTACAGGCAACTTTGTAATTATTTTAACCAGGTACAATAGCTATTAAATAGTTAATAACTATTTAATAGCTACCTAGTTAAAATAATTACAAAATTACCTGTAAAATAAATCCTAACCTAAGTTACAATTAAACCTAACACTACACTATCAATAAATAAATTAAATAAACTACCTACAATTATCTACAATTAAACCTAACACTACACTATCAATAAATAAATTTAATACAATTCCTACAAATAAATACAATTAAATAAACTAACTAAAGTACAAAAAATAAAAAAGAACTAAGTTACAAAAAAAAAAAAAAAAACAAACATTAGAAAAAAATTACAACAATTTTAAACTAATTACACCTACTCTAAGCCCCTAATAAAATAACAAAGACCCCCAAAATAAAAAAAATGCCCTACCCTATTCTAAATTACAAAAGTTCAAAGCTCTTTTACCTTACCAGCCCTTAAAAGGGCCCTTTGCGGGGCATGCCCCAAAGAAAACAGCTCTTTTGCCTGTAAAAAAAAACATACAATACCCCCCCCAACATTACAACCCACCACCCGCATACCCCTAATCTAACCCAAACCCCCCTTAAATAAACCTAACACTAAGCCCCTAAAGATCTTCCTACCTTGTCTTCACCATGCCAGGTATCACCGATCGTTCCAGGCTCCGAAATCTTCATCCAAGCCCAAGCGGGGGCTAGACATCCATCATCCGACGGCTGAAGAAGTCCAGAAGAGGCTCCAAAGTCTTCATCCTATCCGGGAAGAAGAGTAGATCCGGACCGGCAACCATCTTCTTCCAAGCGGCATCTTCTATCTTCATCCGATGAGGACCGGCTCCATCTTGAAGACCTCCACCGCGGACCCATCTTCTTCTTCCGACGACTTCCCGACGAATGACGGTTCCTTTAAGGGACGTCATCCAAGGATTCTATCAGCCAATCGGAATTAAGGTAGGAAAATTCTGATTGGCTGATGGAATCAGCCAATCAGAATCAAGTTCAATCCGATTGGCTGATCTGATCAGCCAATCAGATTGAGCTCGCATTCTATTGGCTGATCGGAACAGCCAATAGAATGCGAGCTCAATCTGATTGGCTGATTGAATCAGCCAATCGGATTGAACTTGAATCTGATTGGCTGATTCCATCAGCCAATCAGAATATTCCTACCTTAATTCCGATTGGCTGATAGAATCCTATCAGCCAATCGGAATTCGAGGGACGCCATCTTGGATGACGTCATTTAAAGGAACCGTCATTTGGCGAGTAGGCGTCGGTTGAAGAGGATGTTCCACGTCGGCTTGGAAGAAGATGGTTCCGCTCCGCTCCGGAAGAAAGAAGATTGAAGATGCGGCTTGATAGAAGACTTCATCCCGATGATGGACTTCCGACTTCAGCCCGATGATGGAGTTCTTCAGCCGCAGCTTGGATCCAGACTTCAGCCCGAGGATGGACGTCACTCTTCAGCCCCCCGCTTGGGCTTGGATCACCACTTCGGACCCTCTTCTGGACCGATCGGTGAACCCGGTGAGGTGAAGACAAGGTAGGGAGATCTTCAGGGGCTTAGTGTTAGGTTTATTTAAGGGGGTTTGGGTTAGATTAGGGGTATGTGGGTGGTGGGTTGTAATGTTGGGGGAGGGGTATTGTATGTTTTTTTTTACAGGCAAAAGAGCTGAATTATTTGGGGCATGCCCCGCAAAGGGCCCTTTTCAGGGCTGGTAAGTTAAAAGAGCTTTGAACTTTTTTAATTTAGAATAGGGTAGGGCATTTTTTTATTTTGGGGGCTTTGTTATTTTATTAGGGGGCTTAGAGTAGGTGTAATCAGTTTAAAATTGTTGTAATATTTTTCTAATGTTTGTAAATATTTTTTTATTTTTTGTAACTTAGCTTTTTTATTTTTTGCACTTTAGTTAGTTTATTTAATTGTATTTATTTGTAGGTATTTCATGTAATTAATTTATTGATAGTGTAGTGTTAGATTTAATTGTAGGTATTTTATTTAATTAATTTATTGATAGTGTAGTGTTAGGTTTAATTGTAACTTAGGTTAGGATTTATTTTACAGGTAATTTTGTAATTATTTTAACTATTTTAGCTATTAAATAGTTATTAACTATTTAATAGCTATTGTACCTGGTTAAAATAAATACAAAGTTGCCTGTAAAATAAATATAAACCCTAAAATAGCTGCAATATAATTATAATTTATATTGTAGCTATATTAGGGTTTATTTTACAGGTAAGTATTTAGCTTTAAATAGGAATAATTTATTTAATAAGAGTTAATTTATTTCGTTAGATAAAAATTATATTTAACTTAGGGGGGTGTTAGTGTTAGGGTTAGACTTAGCTTTAGGGGTTAATCCATTTATTACAGTAGCGACGAGATTCGGTCGGCAGATTAGGGGTTAATAATTGAAGTTAGGTGTCGGCGATGTTAGGGAGGGCAGATTAGGGGTTAATACTATTTATTATAGGGTTATTGAGGCGGGAGTGAGGTGGATTAGGGGTTAATAACTTTATTATAGTAGCGGTCCGCTTGGCAGATTAGGGGTTAATAAGTGTAGGCAGGTGGAGGCGATGTTGTGGGGGGCAGATTAGGGGTTAATAAATATAATATAGGGGTTGGCGGTGTTAGGGGCAGCAGATTAGGGGTACACAGGGATAATGTAGGTAGCGGCGGTTTACGGAGCGGCAGATTAGGGGTTAATAAAAATATGCAGGTGTCAGCGATAGCGGGGGCGGCAGATTAGGGGTTAATAAGTATAAGGTTAGGGGTGTTTAGACTCTGGGTTCATGTTAGGGTGTTAGGTGTAGACTTAGGAAGTGTTTCCCCATAGAAAACAATGGGGCTGCGTTAGGAGCTGAACGCTGCTTTTTTGCAGGTGTTAGGTTTTTTTCAGCTCAAACTGCCCCATTGTTTTCTATGGGGATATCGTGCACGAGCACGTTTTTGAAGCTGGCCGCGTCTATAAGCACCGCTGGTATCTAGGGTTGCAGTGGCGTTAAATTATGCTCTACGCTCCCTTTTTGGAGCCTAACGCACTGAAAACCCAGCCCTTCTGTGAACTCTAAATACCAGCGGTATTTAAAAGGAGCAACAAAACAAAAAAAACACGCGTAGCTAACGCACCCCTTTGGCCGCCAAACTCTAAATCTAGCCGTAAATACACAAAGTTATTCATTAAATCCCAGTACCAAAGGGTCATAATTTCATTAAGTATAAATTTAATGAAAAAAACACCACAGTTACTGGCAGAAAGGAAAATTATAACTGCAGATTCAAATTACAAAGTTGAAATGATTTTATGTTAACCCAGAATGGGAAGGGGCGATACTTCCATCTTATCGTTTCTCTCTTGTATTTATTAGCTCACATTGTGCTTCTTACAAAACACGGAAAACAATTCTGATCATCAACATGAAAGTGAATAAATATGGAATCTGAAATAAGAAACAGCGCATTTTATAAGTTTTCAGAAAACTTTTGAGAAAACTTTTTCCAGTTATGTAACTCTTAAATGGTATGGGCTATATTACAAGTGTAGAGCTAACTTTTGCATGCAAGCGTTATTGTGGTTTTGCGAGCATTGAACATAATGTGTTCATGAGAGTGCAATTCTATTTTACGCTCGCAGAGTTAGCGTAACTGAAACCCTCTTTTAAAGGGTAGTGCGCTAAAAAAAGTTGCACTAAATACAACATTAATACATTGTAAATTATAGTTACACTCATAAACACTAACTGACAAAAATTATTTATAGAAATATTATTAAAAAAAAGTTATAAACTTTAAAAGGTATATGGTATATGACAAGTTGTTTGACTACAAAGGGCTATATTGTATATATACATACATATACATGTCTAAATATGTGTATGTATGCATATATATACAGTATATATACATATGTATGTATGTGTGTACATATGTATTTGTTTTTTACTGTATATTTACTGTACATATTTTACATTCCAATGTTCTTTACATACAGGATAGTGTTATTTTTATTGCACATACATATATATATATATATATATATATATATATACAGTATATATATATATATATATATATATATAAAAATATTTGTATATACCTATACCTGTATGTCTTTTCTTATAGATATAAGGAATGTGCATTCATTTTTTAACAAAAGCATTTATGTTCCGAAAAAGGGATATTTGTTTTGTTTTAATGAAAGGAATATCTGAAAGAATGCACAGGGAAAATTGCCAAAAACAAAAGAATATTGCCAAATTCCTTCCTTTGTTAAAATACCTACTAACTGTAGTGCAGGCCCCCGGAAGCTGAGCGTGCTAAACCTCCCTCCAGTTAGCGTGAGCCATGCTCTAGATTGAAGGGGAGGGGCATAGTGTGCTCTTCAGCGCCTTTATCTAAGTATTTTAGGTACATGTCAATTTTTCCCCTTTTTCTTTTTTAAACGTTTACATTAGTTTAACAAAAACAAATGTAAATGTTTAACTAAAATTTGATATTCGTTTAGTTTTCAACAAAATGAATACCGAATAGTGCAGCCAACGAATATTCAGGGAAACAAATTCTTCCAAATATTTATTATGAAAATATCGGGCCAACTGCAAATGTTTGGCCTGCACATCTCTAATAAATATATAGGTATTATTTAATAATAAAAACGATTTTTTTTTCTACATGAAGAAAATAGAAATGTAAAATATGCATATAATGCTTTGCGTTTTGCAATTTAGGTCTAACGTGGTGTCAGGTTAGTGCACAAGAAGAATTGCTAGCCTCAGTGCGTGTTATTGAAATATTAATTATAAAATATTAAAAAATAATAATAATTAGGGGGGCGGAGCCAATGTTCAGGGAGAGCAGACGTGTATGGGATGAGCTCCCATTATTTTTCTGGTTTAAACAGCTAATTTTACTATACTCATCTCAGAAACTACTTAAAGAGATGAATACCCACTAATCTAATATTCCCGACAACCATGGGGTGAGTTTTGTTGCAGATATGCCTCAAGAATTTGGTGCAACCTAAGCTAAACACTCGTGGCCTAGCGACCTGATTGCACTAATTTCCTCGAGTGCCGGTCCCTCCCTATATTGAATTCACAGCCACAACCTTGCTTCACCATGATCATGGGGATAGATGATGATATCATCGGTAAGATGTTGCTGAGTTTTGAGCGAGATATGGCTAGGAAATTTGAAGCCCTACGCTGTGTCATTAGAGGTACCCACGTGGAGTCGACCTTATTTAACTCTGAGGTATATGTTGAGGATAAAGGCCAGAAGAGAGACGCTCGAAAGAGGCAGCCCACAGAAGAGAGTGCTCCAACTACTTTGCTGGGGACTTCAGAAGCAAATCTTGCACTTCTTACCTTAGATCTCATGTTGAGAGATGTGACCGTTAGCAGGGAGGAGGTGGAGGGTGACGGCGCTGATACGGGGGCCTTGCATGATCAAGAGATCTTCGCACACCACCTGAGTACTCCGGAACCTATCTATAACAGTCCGATGGAGAAAGGGACATCCGAGACTGAGCAGCATGTTTGCAATGTGCCTGCGGGTATATTGATAGCAGTGACAGGATCGATACCGCTACAGCTGAAACTATCCCCGGACTGTGAGTGCCCTAATGGTCTGCAACCTATGGCGGTTGATGCCGTATTCTTACTGTATCAAGATGACACATTACGTAGGAAGAGTGATCACCATTTTGCTTGCCTCAAGATGAGAAGTCTTGGAGTCTATGGAACACTATTAGCTAGGGTTTGGCTCCATATGCAGAAATGGGGGAGACAATCTTATTATCGGTATGTAACTAATGCTGACAAAGCAGGAGTCGGCTAAACTTGCAAGGAGCCTCTAGTAAGTTCGTACTTACAAGTGCCAGATAATCTACGCTACTCTCACATTCTGAACTGTTATTAGAGACATGCTTTCGCCAAGAGAATGCTCTTTATAATTTAACTATTATACCTTGATGATGGCCCACAGGCTTGAAAACTTGGGACTGGGGGCTTCACTTCTACAAACGTGGCCTCATGTAACAAGACAGTAGCCTTTTGTTATACTGCTCTTTAATGGACTAAGTACAATGTCTTGATATGGGATGTTATGTTTAACACTATATTGTTATATTTATTGCTCTGCTTTGGTTCTAGTGTTGCTTCCCCTTCACTTGAATACAGTTTTAGGGTTTGCTGGACGTCCATGTCCTCTATAAATGTACAGCTACTCTTTTCTTTAGCATAACTATGCTGCATTATGTAGGTTCAGCCCCTTCCAATCTATCTAAGTCTGCAGTAAACTATATTATTTTCTGGTCACATAGATCCACAATACAGGAGAGATATCGGCCCTTATGAAACCCTGTATTTGGGATACACACCTTAATATGACACTTATCTAGGCTATTTAGGTGCTTTTGTTTTACCTTTAGTTATTAAAGATCTCAATGTTTTATTTACTGATTCTGTACTAAACAAGCATCTGAGTAGACATGCACACCTTAGTTGTAGTCTATTTTGCTTCCCATGGCATTAACTTCTATAATCATATATTGTTTGTCTTATTTTTACATTACTTTGATATTTTTAATAACCTGCTATGTGTTATGACTTTGTATTGGAACTGATATGATATGCTCTACTTAGTTTCACTTGTGTTGCAGATTTATACTCTATGTATGACTTGACATTTAAGTTTGATATATCAGAGTCACTTTCCACATTGTGTGTTTTAGAGATACAACTCTCAGATATATATTATAGACTGGTGTCAATCTAGTGCCCAGTTGTACATATGTGATATTCATATTATTACCTCACTGTATTCTATTTAGTTTGTAATTGAGGGAGTTGAGTTATACTAATTCTACATAAGCCCAATAGTATCCTATAGGTTGAAGTTAAACGAATACCAGTTTATTTTATGTTATTTTAAGGGTTCTTTAGAGTTCTTGTTCATATCCAGCCTCTATATATAATGTTCAGTAATAGGATTCTAACACAGACACAATGGTTATGGCTGCCAGCACCCTGGACATTATTTCCTGTCCTAAGTAAATTCTTCCTGTATCTTCTACCTTATCTAATAGCTAATATTTTTTTGGCTTCATGCCCCCTCTGGAGGATAGTTACCCCTCATGGAACATGTATATCACTATGCACTAGTGCTTTTGGGTCCCATTTTACTTTTTCTAGACAGATAGTTCGCATGGCGCATATACACTATATCCCACTAGTATATCCGTGATTTATTTTCCCTCATTAACATATTTTGCTCTTCATATTATCCGTAGTAATGTCAGTGAGCATACATGTAATCTAGACCCTCCCTAGTATATTCCGGTTCTTTATAATGTGTTTAATAATTATTGTTGTCTATATGGGTGCACGTGACCTCTCTTTTACCTAAGTGTTGTGTCATATTTATATGTGTTATTGACTATAATTTTCTGTGACTACACGACTGTTATCCCTAGTTTATCTATGCTCTCACTCACATCTCTAGCACATAATAGTTTTCTTGATTGAGCCTCTCTCCTCCCTTTCCCGCCGGTACTTATGCCTGCGGGTCATATCCCTTCTCCCTCTCCAACATCGCCTAGAGGTGGCACTCCCCCAGGAGAGGGGCTCACCTGGAAGCCCCCCAAGCCCCCCAGTCTCCAATTAATCTGACGTCCCCCCTCCATCTGACAATATATTGTATGACTCTAGGCCCCCTCTATAGGAATATAAGGGTTTAGATGAGTGGGCTTGTATTTATATTAAGTAATAACACCCTAGTCCCACCTAAATTTGTCCCTGGTGTAGACATACTAACTGGCTCCGCCCCTCCACCCCCCCACCCCCCCCATTACATTTTGAGCGGCTCTTGCCCGCTGCATCCCTCTTCCCCATATAACTATAGAGTCACCCCCTCCCTAGTTTCACCCTCATCTGATTAGCTATATTACTTGTTTTTGTATATAGCTAGGAGAGGATCATTTTTGCTTATATTACATCTGTTATACTCTAAAACAAAACTGAAGTCTCTTTATGTGATAGCCCATATTGTATGGAAATGTTTGTGATACTAGAATACATTGTCTCCTAATTATGCTCTGTACACATTGTTTCGTGAATGTTTTGTGCCATACTTTATACTCTGTACTGGTTTTTTACTTCAATAAAAAGATAATTAAAAAAAAATAAAAAATAAAAAATAATAATAATAATTATATATTACAGTATATATATCTTTTAATAATTAATTTAATATTTCAATAACGCACATTGAGGTTAGCAATTCTTCATTTGCGCTAACCAGACACTGCGTTAGTCCTAAATTGCTAAGCGTGATACACAAATTTTACATTCCTGTTTTCTTTATTTAGAAAAAAAATGGCTTTTTTTTTATTAAATATATATTTTTAAATATATCTGATTATGTTAATGTAAAATAGATGTCTATACCTATATAGCTATTGGAATAGATATACAGGTATATGTATGTATGTATGTATATATATATATATATATATATATATATATATATATATACAGTATATATGTGTGTATTTACAATTAAAATTACATTGTTCTGTAAGTTAAAAAAAATTGTAATGTTAACTATTCATAACTACTATCAGTTAGCGTGCGAGCAATGGGTGTTACGTTTTTTCTTCTCAGTCTACATTGAATTCTATGGGGAGAATATGCTAACGCTGTCACAATATCACATGCAAAAAGATTACTTCTAGCGAAATTTATGCTCAAGCTCAAACGATAAATAGCGCGCCAATTATTATCTGGCTGCTAGCCCCAGCTATGCCTATTTTTTGTAAGAACATTAACATATGAGCATTCTCAGTGCTACATGTTTTCTCACTTACAGTATTAACTTTCAGAGCAAGGCAAAATATATGTATTATATACTTTTACAATATGCCTTTAAGTCAAAGACACTTAAAAAGATAGAATTAAAAATAAAGTTTATACACTGATATTATTAATATATATCCCCAAGGATGCATCATGTACATTTCACAATTCCAATATAACTAACCAGCTGCCAATTTCTGCACATTTTATACACATGTTTTTAATGTAAGCCAGCATAAATGGATATCATCTTCTAGCTCGTCCTGCATTTAAAGAGATTTCATTTAAATACATTTTAAGAGAAAAAAAGAAATTAGCATTGCAAAATACGTACATGACAGAATATATATATATATATATATATATATATATATATATATATATATATATATATACACATACACACACAATATATATATATATATATATATATATATATACACATACACACACACACAATATATATATATATATCTCCTGTGGTCAGAAACAGTATGGAATGAAATCTGTGAGATATTGTATATCTAACTGGCATATCTTACCCAGAGTTGTCTGGTGCATTGGTAACAATGTATACAGACTACTTCTATGGGAAGGCAAGCATGCATACTTATATATTATATTTAAAAAATTAACACTTGTTAAATATTCTTTAAGCATCGTCTTCTTAGTGCTTCTACTTGTGCTTCTGCTAGGGCCTTTGAAGAAGAACATTATTTAAAATACATTTTGTAATCATGTAACAATGCACTTAGCAAAGCAATCTTGTAAAATATTGTTCTCTTTAGAGCTGAAGAACTAACCCATTACCAAACTGCAGCAAAGGGATATTTCTAAGAGGGCAGTACAACTCACACTCAAGATATTTTCCAAATCTAAATAATTTTCCCCCAAAGCCAGACCAGGAAGACCTTAAGTGACCATATCATCATAAGACCAGCATATCAAGCTAACATCATAATGTAATAGATTATCGTATGCATCAATAATTCAAGCCCAGCTGAACCAAGAACATCCTACCCCAGTAAGCAAAGGCACATACATCCAGGCCGTGTAGGCATATGCTGATGTTGCACTTGAAGGAAGGGGGGTTCTTTCATAACAGGCACTTGGCAAGGTAAGAGTGATTTCTGTTCCTGCTGCAGTAAGGATTACTTTACCTTTAAGAAGAAGGCATAGAAGATCAATTAGGCCCTAATTGTAGTACTCTTTATAAGCTTTGTATTTTCAGTATGAAGTTGCTTGTGTATTGAGTTATTACCTCTTACTCTGGCAGTTTACTAGTTGGACATTCTAGTTTGAGTTCTGCTTCCCCTGACAATACTTCTGTATTAACCCCTAGTTTGTGACTGACTTGGTATTTGACATTGGCTTTTTGTGCATTTGTTTTATGAGGCCTTGCCCCGGGCTGTCTGACTTTATATTTCCTTTACCCTGGATCCCTCTGCTATCAGGAGGTCTCCAATTAAATAACTTATGCAAATTTATTTTCATTTGTATAGCGACACAATTTTTTTACAAAGCTATGGTTTTCTTTGATATTTAAATTTATAAACTTATAGTTATTTTCTAGTACTTAATTGTTGCTTTTTTTGTAGGAGCTGATTAAGAGAGAGTTCAGATACTAAGTTTTGTCTCATTGCTCTTGTACCCCTGGCCTTTGTTTAAAAGCTGTGTTTACTTCCAGTGTACCAGTAAAGGTTTGGGGTGAGTTGGTCCTCTCAGCAATTGATTCCAGCTGGAGAAGACACGTGCCCCGACAGGGACGTGATTTGCTGTTCGATCGACTTACTGTTTAGATCGACTTACTGTTCTGAAGACCGGACATCCATCAAGGAAGCAGCAGAAGTCTTCATCCAACCTAGCCGAAGTCCTCAACGAACCTGGGAGAAGTCTTCATCCAAGCCGGGCGAAGTGGTCCTCCAGACGGGCAGAAGTCTTCATCCAGACGGCATCTTCTATCTTCATCCATCCGACATGGAGCGGGTCCATCTTCAAGACATTCGACGCGGAGCATCCTCTTCATCCGGAATCTTCTTACTGAAGATGGCGTCCCTTAGATTCCGATTGGCTGATAGAATTCTATCAGCCAATCGGAATTAAGTTAGAAAAAATCCAATTGGCTGATGCAATCAGCCAATAGGATTGAAGTTCAATCCTATTGGCTGATCCAATCAGCCAATAGAATGCAAGCTCAATCCTATTGGCTGATTGGATCAGCCAATAAGATTGAACTTCAATCCTATTGGCTGATTGCATCAGCCAATAGGATTTTTCTACCTTAAATCCGATTGGCTGATAGAATTGTTTAGGCTAGGGGTTTTTTAATTTTGGGGGGGCTTTTTTATTTTGATAGGGCTATTAGATAAGGTGTAATTGGTTTAAATATCTTGTAATTTGTTTATTTTTTGCTGTAATTTAGTTTTTTGTTTTTTTTTGTACTTTAGCTAATTTAATTTAATTTATTTAATTGTTTTTAATTTAGTAAATGTATTTAATTATAGTGTAGTGTTAGGTGTTATTGTAACTTAGGTTAGGTTTTATTTTACAGGTCAATTTGTATTTATTTTAGCTAGGTAGTTATTAGATAGTTAATAACTATTTAATAACTATTGTACCTAGTTAAAATAAATACAAACTTGCCTGTAAAATAAAAATAAACCCTAAGATAGCTACAATGTAACTATTAGTTATATTGTAGCTAGCTTATGGTTTATTTTATAGGTAAGTATTTAGTTTTAAATAGGAATAATTTAGTTAATTATAGTAATTTTATTTATATTTATTTAAATTATATTTAAGTTAGGGGGTGTTAGGGTTAGAGTTAGACTTATTTTTAGGGGTTAATACATTTAGTATAGTGGTGGCGACGTTGTGGGTGGCAGATTAGGGGTTAATAAATATAATGTAGGTGTCAGCGATGTTGGGGGCAGCAGATTAGGGGTTTATACATATAATGTAGGTGGCGACGGTGTCCGGAGTGGCAGATTAGAGGTTAATAAGTATAATGTAGGTGTCGGCGCTGTCGGGGGCGGCAGATTAGGGTTAATATGTGTAAGCTTAAGGGTGTTTAGACTCGGGGTTCATGTTAGGGTGTTAGGTGTAAACAAAAATTTTATTTCCCCATAGGAATCAATGGGGCTGCGTTACTGAGTTTTACGCTGCTTTTTGGCAGGTGTTAGACTTTTTCTCAGTCGGCTCTCCCCATTGATTCCTATGGGGAAATTGTGCACGAGCTCACTGCTGACTTAAGCAGCGCTGGTATTGGAGTGCGGTAAGGAGCACAATTTTGCTCAACGCTCACTTCTTGCCTAATAACGCCGGATTTGTAAAAACCTGTAATACCAGCACTGTAGGTAAGTGAGCGGTGAGAGAAAACTTGCTCGTTAGCACCGCATAGCCTCTAACGCAAAACTCGTAATCTGGTCAATACTTTCTTTTCATTTGTACACATATTTCTGTGTGACTAAAAACCTGTTCCTATGTTTTGTGCATCTATATGTATACAGGCACGTGCATATGATTATTTTCTCTGCTCCCTATTTGGACATCCATTAAAAGTGCTTTGTAAATCAACCTTGTCTGCCTAAAATATGTTAGAACCCTAAAATAATGTTTGCAAGCATTGATTGAGATGGTTGGCATGTGCTCAATTTTCATGTCTTATACTAAAAACTATATAGAACCTAACAAATGTCCTTGGCATGAGATAGGGACATTGCAATTGTAGCAGGTTTTTCATTTATTTTTTATACTTGATTTATGGTTTAATAATTGGCCTACAAAGGCTTGTCTATAAACTCAGTTATATAAAATAAACTATATTAAATAAATAATGTTCTCTTTAGTAGTCCAAGAAATGCAGCTCATACAAATGCCTTTCAAAAAATATCATCTTCAATGTATTCAGCAATTTGAAATAAAAATGTCACAGGGTGGGCTTTCATAGTTTTAAAGTTTTAACAGTGTGGAAAATGAGGCTTAGCACTGAAACTTAATACTGTCTGGGAATTGCTATTCTCACCTAATAAAATAAAAAGTAAATTATAAACCTATGGTGTGATCGTCTCCAAGATGCTCTTTCTAAATGTCTATCTTGTATAAATTAGGTTTTATTGCAGTGTTTCTGAGTTCTTATGCTACAAAAATAAATGCTGAATATGTTACTCAGATGCTGTTGATAATACATATACAGACAGAGAAGCTTTCTAAACATACCTTGCTCTAAAGAAACCTCTTGTTCATTACTATGTCAATCAATGTCTCTTTAAAGGGACACAAGTTAAAATTAAACTTTCATGATTCAGCTAGAGCATGCAATTTTAAACAACTTTCAAATTTACTTCCATTAACAAAATGTGCACAATCTTTTTATATTTACAATTTTTGAGTTACCAGCTCCTACTGAGCATTTTCAAGAATTCACAGAATATACGTATATGCTTTTGTGATTGGCTGATTGCTGTCACATGATAAAGGGGGGGGGAATAGACAAAACTTTGAAATTTGTATGACAAAAATCTACTACTCATTTGAAGTTCAGACTAAGGGGCCGATTTATTAAGGGCCGAATGGCCCCTATGTCCCTGTTTCCGCCAGAAACAGCAGTTAAGAAGCAGCGGTCTTAAGACCACTGCTCCTTAACTCAACCAGCAATCAACCCAATCACATACAATCGGGTTGATTGACACCCTCACCAGAACTGCTTGTGCAATGTTAAATGCCGACAACGTATGTCCGCTGCAGCGAATCATGTCCGCCCGCCATTTGGTAGATCGGCCCCTAAGTGCTATTGCATTGTCTTTTTATAATGCATCTGTTGATTATGCAAATCTACTGTATTTACTGGTCCTCTAATATAAGTAACTTTTTATTTTTTAGATATATTTTTGCTAGTTATTCCTGACATCTAGTTTACTCATTGGGGCCTATTTATCAAATGTCTTGCGGACCTGATCCGACA
The DNA here is from genome assembly GCF_027579735.1 of Bombina bombina. NCBI lineage: Eukaryota > Metazoa > Chordata > Amphibia > Anura > Bombinatoridae > Bombina > Bombina bombina. The sequence continues at coordinate 400,682,263 of NC_069504.1, forward strand.
TTGCGGATCAGGTCCGCAAGACATCGCTGAATGCAGAGAGCAAAACGTTCTCCATATTCAGCATTGCACCAGCAGCTCCCAAGAGCTGCTGGTGCAACGCTGCCCCCTGCAGACTCGCGGCCAATGGGCTGCCAGCAGGGAGGTGTCAATCAACCCGATCGTACTCGATCGGGTTGAATTTCCGAAGATTCCTGTCCGCCAGCTCTGAGCAGGCAGACAGGGTTATGGAGCAGCGGTCTTTGTGACCGCTGCTCCATAACTTGTGTTTCTGGCGAGTCTGAAGACTCGCCAGAAACACGGAACGTCAAGCTCCATTCGGAGCTTGATAGATAGGCCCCATTGTGTTGTCTTATCTAATCAGAAGACTTTAGTGAAATGTCTTTTCATAGGAATCTAAAATTCTGGGACATACCAATACATTTAGAAAACGACTAAAAATCCACTTCATAGAATTCACCAATACTTTGCATCGAGAGGATTCCTCAGGGGTATTCCAACACACCAGGAAGTACTTTTCTGAAGGCTTTTCTAATTCAACAGCTTTTAACAATCTAGTTGGCCTCTTTTTGCCCACACTTATTTACATATTAATAAACATGATAATTTCCTGGTTTACACAGCATGCAGTCATCAGAATGTAAATATATTAGAGTAATTAAAACGTACATTTTAAAATTATTCAAAATTGCATAAAACTTTAATTGCACATATACATTTTTATTACTATTTAAATTGAAAAATAAAATTGTATTCAAACACATCAATGCTAAATTAATTAGTCACCACATTTTACCTTTGCTTTGGCCTTATATTTATAATTTTTAAAATCTAGTGAACCTCTTTATTATTGTTTTTGTGTGTTTAACTAGATCTTCCTATTGGATAAGTCAAAATGTTGCTATTCAAATGGAAGCCAAAAATCATCCAAGTACCATAACATTACATTGTACGTCTGCATAGCAAACTCTTTTGGATTAGAATCAGCGCTTTTCTTTTTGGAGTAGTCATATTAAAAGAAATGTTAAAATTTAAAATTGTGGCACGATGCATAGAGAACAGATGATATATATTATATATTATATTTTTTTTCAGCTTTTCATGGTCTTAGCAGTGAAATCAATCGCCCATTCACCCTTATCCAGTTTCTTAACAAAAACAATTTGCAATCAGCTAGATTACGAGTTTTCAGCGTACGGGCAAGGCGTTGAGCTCCATACTGCACCCAAATACAATCGCTGCTTTGACGTGCTCGTGCACGATTTCCCCATAGACATCAATGTGGAGAGCCAGCAAAAAAAAAGCCTAACACCTGCGATCGTGAAAACAAAAGCTTTGTAACGCAACCCCATTGATGTCTATGGGGAAAGAAAAAGTTATGTTTAAATCTAACACCCTAACATAAAAACCATGTATCACCAATAATCTGCCGCCCCCGACATAGAGGCAACCTATATAATGTTATTAACCCCTAATCTGCAGCCCTTAACATCGCCGCCACCTACATTACAGTTATTAACCCCTAATCTGCCGCCCCCAATGTCGCCGCAACTATACTTAAGTTATTAAACCTCTGGCCTCCAACATCACTAACACTAAAAAAACATATTAACCCCTAAACCTAACCCTAACGTAACCCTAACCCTAAGCATAACCCTAACCCCAACGTAACCCTAACCCTAAGCATAACCCTAACGTAACCCTAAGCCTAAGTCTAACCCTAACTCTAACACCCCCTAATTTAAATATAATTAAAATAAATCTAAATAAACCTTACAATTATTACCTAAATAATTCCTATTTAAAACTAAATACATACTTACCTGTAAAAAAATAAACAAGCTAGCTACAAGTTAACTAATAGTCATATTGTAGCTATCTTAGATTTTATTTTTATTTCACAGGTAAGTTATTTATTTTACCTAGGTAGACTAGTTAGTAAATAGTTATTAACTATTTAATAACTACCTAGTTAAAATAAATACAAAGTTACCTGTAAAATAAAACCTAACCTGCCTTACACTAAAAACTAACATTAAAATAAAATAAAATAAATTAAATTATTAAAATACAATTTTCTAAATTATAAAAAAATAAACACTAAATTACAAAAAATAAAAAACGAAATTATCAAAAATAAAAACGAATTACTCCTAATCTAATAGCCCTATCAAAATAAAAAGCCCCGCCAAAATAAAAAAAAGAACCTAGCCTACACTAAATTTCCAATGGCCCTTAAAAGGGCCTTTTGTGGGGCACTGCCCCAAAGAAATCAGCTATTTTACCTGTAAAAAAAAAAAATTAATGAAAGATCAATCCTATTGGCTGATTGCAACAGCCAAAAGGATTTTTTCTCCTTTAATTCCTATTGGCTGATAGAAATCTTACAGCCAATAGGAATGTAAGGGATGCCATCTTGGATGATGTCACTTAAAGGGAACCTTCAGTTGATGCTGACGACCCTAAGAAGAAGATGCCCCGCGCCGGATGTCTTGAAGATGGACCCGCTCCGCGCCTCCTGGATGAAGATAGAAGATGATGAAGACTTCTTCTCGCTTGGATGAGGACTTCCCCGGATAGATGAAGATCGAAGAGGCCTCCTGGATGAAGACTTCTTGCCACTTGGATGAGGACTTCGCCGGCTGGATGAGGATGAATGTCCGGACTTCAATAACTGTAAGGGGATTGTCGGGGGTTAGTGTTAGGTTTTTTTGGGTGTTTTTTTTTTTTTTAGCTTAGGGTTTGGGCAATGTAAAAGAGCTAAATGCCCTTTTAAGGGCAATGCCCATCCAAATGCACTTTTCAGGGCAATGGTTAGCTTAGGTTTATTTAGATAGGTTTTTATTTGGGGGGTTGGTTGGTTGGTTGGGTGGTGGGTTTAACTGTTTGTATTTTTTTTTACAGGTAAAAGAGCTGATTTCTTTGGGGCAATGGCCCACAAAAGGCCCATTTAAGGGCCATTGGCAGTTTAGTGTAGGCTAGGGTTTTTTTTATTTAGCGGGGGCTTTTTTATTTTGATAGGACTATTAGATTAGGAGTAATTCATTTTTATTTTTCATAATTTCATTTTTTATTATTTGTAATTTAGTGTTTATTTTTTTTTGTAATTTAGAAAATTGTATTTTAATAATTTAATTTATTTTATTTTATTGTAATGTTAGTTTTTAATGTAAGGCAGGTTAGGTTTTATTTTACAGGTAACTTTGTATTTATTTTAACTAGGTAGTTATTAAATAGTTAATAACTATTTACTAACTAGTCTACCTGGTTAAAATAAATACAATCTTACCTGTGAAATAAAAATAAAACCTAAGATAGCTACAATATAACTATTAGTTATTTTGTAGCTAGCTTATGGGGGTTTTTTACAGGTAAGTATGTATTTAGTTTTAAATAGGAATTATTTAGGTAATAATTGTAAGGTTTATTTAGATTTATTTTAATTATATTTAAGTTAGGGGGTGTAAATATTAGACTTAGGCTTAGGGTTAGGGGTTAATATATTTATGTAGAGTTAGTGATGTAGGAGGTCAGAGGATTAGGGGTTAATAATTTATTTAGGTATATTTCATTGTGGGGGGGCTTGCGGTTTAGTTGTTAATAGGTTATTATAGCGGCAGTGTGGGTGGACGGCAGATTAGGGGTTAATAATCTTTAAATAGTGCTTGTGATGCGGGAGGGCGGCAGTTTAGGGGTTAATAGGTTTATTATAGTGGCGACGATGTCGGGGAGCGGCAGAATAGGGGTTAATAAAAAAAATTGTGGTAGCGATGTCCGGAGCAGCAGATTAGGGGTTAATAATTGTATTATAGTGTTTGCGATGCGGCAGGGCCTCGGTTTAGGGGGTTAATAGGTAGTTTATGGGTGTTAGTGTACTTTTTAACACTTTAGTTATGAGTTTTATGCTACAGCTTTGTAACGTAAAACTCATAACTACTGACTTTAGATGGCGGTACTGATCTTGTCAGTATAGGGTGTACCGCTCACTTTTTGGCCTCCCAAGCAAACTAGAAATACCAGCGCTATGGGAGTCCCATTGAAAAAGGACTTTTTTAAAAGTGCAGTACTGACGTTGCGTGACGGCCAAAAAGGTGTGCGGTACACCTATACCTACAAGACTCGTAATAGCAGCGTTAGGGAAAAAGCAGCGTTATGAAGCATAACAATGCTTTTTCACTCATAACGCAAAACTCGTAATCTAGCTGTATGTGTATTACGTTTATAGTAAAATATTTGTTAAAAAAATATGATTTGGAAGATTCATGGTAAATGCTGTCTGTTAAAGGGACATGAAACCCAAAATTTTTCTTTCTTGTATCAGATAGAGAATATAATTTCAAACAACTTTCCAATTTACTTCTATTATTTAATTTGCTTCTTTCTCTTGTTATCCTTTGCTGAAATGTTTATCTAGAAAAGTCCATGTGCAGCAGAGAACCTAGGTTCTAGCTGTTGATTAGTGGCTGCATATATAAACTGATTGTCATTGGCTCACCCATGTGTTTAGTTAGAAACCAGTAGTGCACAGCTGCTCCTTCAACAAATTATACCAAGAGAATAAAACAGATTAGATAATAGAAGTAAATTAGAAAGTTGTTTAAAATTGTATTCTCTCTATCTGAATCATGAAATAATTTTTTTGGGTTTCATGTCCCTTTAAATGCTTATAATTGGAATACTTTATCAAATGTAATATATAGCTGATTTCTACTACAAATGGTAGATAAAATGCTTGATGTTTTTGAGTAAAAAAAATATCTAATAATTACCCATTTTGCAAAACAGGAAGTTTACATCAGGACTTTTTAAAAAAATAATCCTTACACATCTTTGTGAGAGATACTTAAAGGTACACTAAACCCATCATTTTTCTTTCATGATTCAGATAGAGAATACAATTTTCTGTTTATATTAGTTTTTTTATTGAGGATTTTATAAGACATATCATAATGTGCATATACAAATACAACAATAAACAGACGCTGGGCTATTATACTAGGTAAAGTTGAGTACACAAATAACAATAATTTATATAGAAGGAAAAACAGTATGCCTTGCTCATTGGCAAATTTACGCTTCTCAGTCGTAGACCCACAACAATAAGAACAACGCCCTCAGCTTAAGTTTAACATAAACTACAATATAGTCTCTAAATTAACTAGGACTCTACGCAATAAACCATTATACTTAATTGAAACCTCATTTTCTCTAGAATATGTTCCTTGAGTATTTAGTGGGTCACCCTTGGACCTTGCTATATTATTGATATAAGCAAGAGAAATTATAATAGACATTGGCCACTCTTGGGCCCTAGCATGTATATATTACAGAAGCAAACAAAATAGCAATCCTAATACATAATGTAAAACATAGATAACAAGTGTATGGTTGGATGTAGACGCTGGATTGTTATGGGATGGGTGGAAATGTTTGCGAGCCTCATGTAAGGGTCCCAGCTCCATTATATAATAAAGGTTGCCTAGGCCTAAGTTTCTTTCATAGGGGTTATCAAACCTCAAGATATTTAAAAAGAGTTACTTTTATATTATAGAGAAGGTAGTCCCACCTACATAGAAAAATAAGTAATAAGAGTAATATATTTTAGTCAGAAGATAAGAGCTGGTCTGGTCTCGTAAAAACATACACCTAGATTTAGAGTTTTGCGGCCAAAGGGGTGCGTTAGCTACGCGTGGTTTTTTTCCCCCGCACCTTTTAAACAACGCTGGTATTTAGAGTTCTCAGAAGGGCTGCGTTAGGCACCAAAAAGGGAGCGTACAGGCATATTTACCGCCACTGCAACTCTAAATACCAGCGTTGCTTACGGACGCGGCCAGCTTCAAAAACGTGCTCGTGCACGATTCCCCCATAGGAAACAATGGGGCAGTTTGAGCTGAAAAAAAACCTAACACCTGCAAAAAAGCAGCGTTCAGCTCCTAACGCAGCCCCATTGTTTCCTATGGGGAAACACTTCCTAACTCTGCACCGAACACCCGAACATGCACCCCGAGTCTAAACACCCCTAACCTTACACTTATTAACCCCTAATCTGCCGACCCCGCTATCACTGACCTCTGCATATTATTTTTAACCCCTAATCTGCCGCTCTGTACACCGTTGCAACCTACTTTATCCCTATGTACCCCTAATCTGCTACCCCTAACACCGCCAACCCCTATATTATATTTATTAACCCCTAATCTGCCGCCCCCAACGTCGCCGCCACCTACCTACAATTATTAACCCCTAATCTGCCGACCGGACCACACCGCTACTCTAATAAATGTATTAACCCCTAAAGCTAAGTCTAACCCTAACACTAACACCCCCCCTAAGTTAAATATAATTTTATTCTAACGAAATAAAATAATTCTTATTAAATAAATTAATCCTATTTAAAGCTAAATACTTACCTGTAAAATAAACCCTAATATAGCTACAATATAAATAATAATTATATTGTAGCTATTTTAGGATTAATATTTATTTTACAGGCAACTTTGTATTTATTTTAACCAGGTACAATAGCTATTAAATAGTTAATAACTATTTAATAGTTACCTAGTTAAAATAATCACAAAATTACCTGTAAAATAAATCCTAACCTAAGTTACAATTAAACCTAACACTACACTATCAATAAATTAATTAAATAAACTATCTACAATTATCTACAATTACATCAACTAAACTAAATTACAAAAAAAATCCACTAAATTACAAAAACAAACAAACACTAAATTACAAAAAATAAAAAAAGATTACAAGAATTTTAAACTAATTACACCTACTCTAAGGCCCCTAAAAAAATAACAAAGCCCCCCAAAATAAAAAAATGCCCTACCCTATTCTAAAATAAAAATTTTACAGCTCTTTTACCTTACCAGCCCTTAAAAGGGCCTTTTGCGGGGCATGCCCCAAAGAATGAAGGTTCCTTTAAATGACGTAATCCAAGATGGCGTCCCTCATATTCCGATTGGCTGATAGGATTCTATCAGCCAATTGGAATTAAGGTAGGAAAAATCTGATTGGCTGATAGAATCAGCCAATCAGATTCAAGTTCAATCGGATTGGCTGATCCAATCAGCCAATCAGATTGAGCTCGCATTCTATTGGCTGATCGGAACAGCTTAATCGGAATTAGTTTAAAATTAGTTTAAAATTCTTGTAATCTTTTTTTATTTTTTGTAATTTAGTGTTTGTTTGTTTTTGTAATTTAGTGGGGGTTTTTTTTGTAATTTAGTTTAGTTGATTTAATTGTAGATAATTGTAGATAGTTTATTTAAGTGTAGTGTAGTGTTAGGTTTAATTGTAACTTAGGTTAGGATTTATTTTACAGGTAATTTTGTAATTATTTTAACTAGGTAACTATTAAATAGTTATTAACTATTTAATAGCTATTGTACCTGGTTAAAATAAATACAAAGTTGCCTGTAAAATAAATATTAATCCTAAAATAGCTACAATATAATTATTCGTTATATTGTAGCTTTATTAGGGTTTATTTTACAGGTAAGTATTTAGTTTTAAATAGGAATACTTAGTTAATAAGATTTATTTTATTTCGTTAGATTTAAATTATATTTATCTTAGGGGGGTGTTAGGGTTAGACTTAGCTTTAGGGGTTAATACATTTATTAGAGTAGCGGCGAGGTCCGGTCGGCAGATTAGGGGTTAATAATTGTAGGTAGGTAGGTAGCGGTGACGTTGGGGGTGCAGATTAGGGGGTAATAAATATTATGTAGGGGTCGGCGATGTTAGGGGCAGCAGATTAGGGGTACATAGGGATAATGTAGGTTGCGGCGGTGTGCGGTCAGCAGATTAGGGGTTAAAAAATTTAATAGAATGGCGGCGATGTTGGGGGGCCTCGGTTTAGGGGTACATAGGTAGTTTATGGGTGTTAGTGTACTTTAGAGCACAGTAGTTAAGAGCTTTATGAACCGGCGTTAGCCCAGAAAGCTCTTAACTCCTGGGTTTTTTCTGCGGCTGGAGTCTTGTCGTTAGATTTCTAACGCTCACTTCAGCCAAGACTCTAAATACCAGCGTTAGAAAGATCCCATTGAAAAGATAGGATACGCAATTGACGTAAGGGGATCTGCGGTATGGAAAATTTGCGGCTGGAAAGTGAGAGTTAGACCCTTTCCTGACTGACTCTAAATACCAGCGGGCGGCCAAAACCAGCGTTAGGACCCCCTAACGCTGGCTTTGATGTCTAACGCAGAACTCTAAATCTAGGCGATATAGTTTTAGCTCTGTAAGATAGCGCTAATCGTTTGTACTATAAAATTCAGCAATCTTCTTTGATATGGAATCCTATAGGGGGGAGACCATGGAATTTATGTGAGTAAGGGCTAAGTATCTTATGAGTAGGTGTCCACTAGAGGTCCCCAGATGTAGTTTGATAAACTGTTAAATGTTGACATAATATAGAACTAATGAGCATATATATGAAAGAACATTCATAAAATAACCTATTAATGAATAGTGCAACTACCCCAAAGTAATGTTACTTCCACTGAACCTCAGAATGGGCATATCTATATCAGTAGCTAAATAGGGGAAGTGGGGTACATAAATAGGGACTACTAGCGTACAAAACAATTATATTTTCGCTAAGACTATAGCTTAAAAGTCTCCATGTCAGTAAACCATAACATCTCACCACAAATGTTGAACAACATCCCCCTCAATGTATAAATCAAACTGGGTAGTCAACTTTAGAGCTACTGAGCCAGACGTTAGAAAGCTATACTTTCCCCTCAGATGGGTTCAGATGTGGGATCAGTATCGTGGTTACCCTAGCATATGTATATCAATATCAACAGTTAAATAGAAGGAGAGGAGTACATAAATATGGACCCCCAGCATGCACAACAATTATATTTTTTCTAAAATTGTAGCTTAACAGTCTCCTTGTCGATGTAACATAACATCTCACCACTAATGTAGAATATCATATTCCTTGATATATAAAACAAATTAAGCGATCCACTTCAGTGCTACTAAGTGAAACGTGAGAAAGTTATATATTCTCATCAAATGGGTTCAGGTGTGGGATCAGTATTCAGGTTACCCTATACAAGATCGAGTAGCAATGGGATCAAAGCAGGGACAGTGAAAATGGAGGTTCAGGAATTGAAGTAGAGAGCGTCCACGTGGGTAATGTCTTGAGCATATCAAGCTCACCAGTTCCAAGGAACAGCATGAAATTTGAGTACCCAGTGTCACTCCAATCCAATCCCCTAAACACAAGAAGGAGGAAGGAAAGTTGTTGATAATATTCTTGTTGATGTGTTTTCCTATCTTTTGTTTTGGACGGTCGGCCGCATCCGCCCAGACTAGTAGCGATATACCTTCCAAAGTAATCTTGTGGACAGGGACGCTAGTCATAGCTGCAGGACTGGGGTTTTGTCAATTCTGGATGATCCGATTAGGAGCTGTTGGGCTCAGATGAGGATCCCCTGTAAACAGCATATGGACTTGGACTGGCTCCATCATAATGGCTAGTGTGAGTGAGGAGCTGCGCATATGATCTTGCTCTGCTATAACCACCATCGCCTGTTCTGCGCTTTCTATCTCAGATGATAGGGCCCTTGCTAGAACCATTAGGTGAGAGAAGTTGCTATCCATTTGTTGGGCCATGGTGGATCTTGGATCTTCTTACGTAGCGTCTCACCCATATTCATGTATATTCTACCATCCGTTGTCAGCAGTTGGATTAGACCTGCTTAAGACCTCGCCTAGCACACTGCTGTCAGGGTTTTTTCCCTGTTGTGTTTGCCATGTGCTGCTGGCAGCCATTTTACTCACCTCTCTTCCTGACTATGGTGCATTGTGGGGGATGCTGCTCATTTCTTGCACTTCCTTTTATGGCCAGACTGGTGTGCATCATCCATGTGATACAGGATGCAGTCTCAGAATTGTCATCACTTATTATTTAAAGGGCCTCTGTTCAGTATGCTTTGCCTTTGCATTGTCTCAGACCTGTTTGTGAGAGTTCCTGTGTATTACCTGGCTGCCTGACGTCCTTCCTGGTTCCTGATCCCTGGCTTGTTCCTGACTTTGCTGTTTTCCTTGTTCCTGATTCTGGCTCGTCTGACTATTCGCTTTGGCTCCTGACTCGGCTCATCTGACTACCAGCTCTGGTTTTGACTTCTGGCTTGTTATTTGACTTGTGGACTTTTTATTATTTTTTGCTATTAATAAAGGTGTGATTATTTTTGCACTTCTCATCTCAGTTTGATTCCTGGCACCCTGACATTATGCAAAGGCCAAGAATCCTGATAGTGCTAATAATCCACCTTTACCTGCCATCATTTCCAGGATGGATGAACAGGATCACCGCTTGGATCAATTTGCACTAGCCCTGCAAACCCTGCTGACTCGCACTGCACATTTGGACCAAAGTGTCCTGCAACTTATGGCTGCTCCTGTTTCCGCTGCTGCACCTATTCCTACCAGGAGCATGTCCGGTTCTGCACCTCTACCTCAGCGATATGGAGGCGATCCTATTCAGTGCAGAGGGTTTTTGAACCAGGTGGGCATTTACTTTGAGATGTTACCTCAGGCGTTTCCCTCTGACAGAGCTAAGGTGGGATTTCTCATCTCGTTACTCTCTGACACAGCTCTTGCCTGGGCTAATCCCTTGTGGGAGACTAATAAACCTGTGATTTCAAATTACCCTGAATTTGTGGCCTCCTTTCGAAGGGTATTTGATGTTCGGCTCTCTCCTCCTCTGCTGCTAAACAACTCAAGTCCATTCAGCAAGGTGCAAGATCTGTTGCTCAGTATGCTATTGAGTTCCGTACACTTGCCGCAGAGGTAGGTTGGAACAATGAAGCCCTTGTTGCCACCTTCTTTCATGGGCTCTCTGATGCGATTAAAGACAAAGTGCTATTGAGGCCATTGATGGCAGGCCCCTTCAGCCCGCACTCGTTACTCACGAAACTGCTCCGTTGTCCATGGCTGTTGGGGCTCTCCATTTTGAAACCCTCCAGTTCCAGGTGATAAACTCTCCGCATTTTCCGGCTGTTATGGGTTATCCCTGGCTCCAAAAGCACAATCCCAGTCTCGACTAGCGCAGGTCTGAAATTTTGTTGTGGTCCCCGCAATGTATTTCCACTTGTCTTCGGAAACCAGTTAAAGTCTTGTGCACTTCTTCGGTATCTCAATTGCCAGAGGAGTACCGAGAGTTCCTAGACGTGTTTGACAAGGTGCGTGCCGGAACGTTGCCTCCTCACCGGTCTTACGATTGTGCCATAGACCTGCAACCCGGAGCCATTCCTCCTCGGGGCGGGTGTCCCCTCTGTCTGTTGCAGAGAATTGTGCTATGGAGGAGTATGTTGCCTATGCTCTGTCACGGGGGATCATCCGCAAATCCTGCTCTCCTGCAGGGGCTGGCTTCTTCTTTGTGAAGAAAAAGGGTGGCGAGTTAAGACCATGTATTGATTATAGGGGTCTTAATCGTCTTACCATTAAGAATGCTTATCCTATTCCGCTTAATACGGAACTCTTTGATTGCCTCAAGGGAGCTACGGTCTTTACTAAACTTGATTTGAGAGGAGCGTACAATCTCGTTAGGATTAAGGAGAGCCACGAATGGAAAACAGCATTTAACACCAGGAGCGGGCATTATGAGTATCTTGTAATGCCCTTTGGCGTATGTAATGCTCCTGCTGTTTTTCAGGAATTTATTAATGATGTCCTATGAGATTTGTTGCAACAGAGTGTTGTGGTGCACTTAGACGACATCCTCATACACTCACCCACACTTGAGGCTCATCAATCTGATGTTACACGGGTTCTTCAGAGAGTACATGAGAACGGCCTGTTTTGTAAACTTGAGAAATGTGAGTTCCATCAGACTCAAGTAACCTTCCTAGGTTATGTTATCTCCGTTGCAGAGTTCTCCATGGATCCTGACAAGTTATCTGCAGTTCTGCAGTGGCCTCGCCCAGTTGGTCTTCAGTCTATTCAACGTTTTTTGGGGTTCGCCAATTACTATAGAAAGTTTATTAAAAACTTTTCTTCCTTGGTCAAACCTATCACAGACATGACCCGTAAAGAGAATGATCCAATCCATTGGTCACCTACTGCCATTAAGGCCTTTGATAGTCTTAAGACTGCCTTTGCTGCCGCTCCAGTTCTGGCTCATACTAACCCTGTCCTGCCTTTTGTTCTTGAGGTCTATGCGTCTGATCCCTCTTGTCTCAACGTCCTACGCCTGACGGTTCCTTGCATCCATGTGGTTTCTTCTCTAAGAAATTGTCTCCAGTGGAGTGCAATTATGAAATTGGCGACATAATTTTGGCACTTAAGAAATGGAGGCATCTTCTCGAGGGTACTAGCGTGCCAGTGCTCATTCTTACTGACCACAAGAATTTAACTTATCTATCTGAAGCAAAACATTTGTCGCCCCGACAGGCCCGATGGGCGCTATTTTTGTCTCGGTTTAATTATGTGGTCTCCTACCTGCCTGGTAGTAAAAATGTAAGGGCTGATGCCCTCTCTCAACAATTTTCGCCTCTGTCCAAGGAGGAGTCTGTACCTACTCCTGTTATACCTCCTGACCATATTTTGGCTACCATACGTACTAATTTGACTTCTCCCTTGGGGGAGGAGATCCTGGCTGCACAAACCAATGCACCTTCTGAGAAACCTAGTGGTAAGTGTTTTGTTCCTGACAATCTTCAAACTAAACCTTTGCACACTTACCACTATCCTAAAGCCGCAGGTCACCCAGGCAAGAACCAAATGATTTGGTCTGTCACTCGACAATTCTGGTGGCCATGTCTTCGTTCTGATGTTGCTGCGTATGTTGCCTCCTGCTCAGTTTGTGCACAGAATAAGACTCCTCGACGTCTTCCTGTGGGTCTTCTTCAACCTATTGCTAATGGTGAGCGTCCTTGGACACATCTTTCCGTGGACTTCATTGGCGAGCTCCCTGTTTCCAATGGCAATACTGTTATCCTTATGGTGGTTGACCATTTTTTTAAAATGTCACATTGCATTCCCTTGATGAAGCTGCCTGCCACTCAGGTGCTTGCTTCAATTTTTGCCTGGGAGGTCTTTCATTTACATGGGTTACCCAAGGAGATAGTGTCGGACCGGTGTAGCCAGTTTGTCTCCAGATTTTGGCGTTTCTTTTGTGCTCAAATGGGGATCCAGCTTTCCTTCTCCTCGGCATATCACCCTCAATCCAATGGGGCTGCGGAATGGTCTAATCAAGCTCTGGAACAGTTCCTCCGTTGTTATGTCTCAGATCACCACAATAATTGGTCTGAACTGTTACCTTGGGCAGAGTTTGCTCGTATTAGTGCTATTAAAGGACCAGTAAACACAATAGAATTGCATAATCAACAAATGCATGATAACAAGACAATACAATAGCATTTACTCGGAATTTCAAATGAGTAGTAGATTCTTTTCTAATACATTTCAAAGTTATGTATATTTCCACTCCCCCTGTACCATGTGATAGCAATCAGCCAATCACAAATGCATATACGTATAGGTTTGCACATGTTCTTGCACATGCTCAGTAGGAGCTGGTGACTCAAAAAAGTGTAAATATAAAAGACTGTGCACATTTTTTTTAATGGAAATAAATTGGAAAGTTGTTTAAAATAACATGCTGTATCTGAATCATGAAAATTTAATAAAACCTGAGTGTCCCTTTAATGTTACCCCCATTCGTGGCGAATTATGGGTTTCAGCCATCCTTGTTGCCCGATTCATTCATGTCTCAGGGTATTCCGGCTTTGGAGGAGAATCTCTGGCAACTCCGTTCCACGTGGGTGCAGATTCAGGGTTGCCTTCATCGTTCTATGCAGCGCCAAAAGTTCCAGGCTGATCGTAGGCGTCTGCCCGCACCTTCCCACCAGATTGGTGAGAGAGTTTGGCTGTTCTCCCGCAACTTGAACCTTCATGGGCCTTCCAATAAATTGGCTCCCCGTTATGTTGGTCCTTTTCGAATACTCCAACGGGTTAATCCTGTGGCCTACGCTCTTGACCTTCCTCCTGCTATGCGCATCTCCAATGTTTTTCATGTCTCCCTCTTGAAACTATTGGTTTGTAATCGGTTTACCACTGTGTTGCCTCGTCCCTGTCCTATCTTTGTTGACAACCATGAGGAGTATGAGGTCAGTAGCATTATTGACTCTCGTATGTCCAGGGGCCGTGTACAGTATTTGGTTCACTGGAGGGGCTACGGACCAGAGGAGCGTTCTTGGGTTCCCTCCTCTGATGTTCATGCTCCCGCCCTCCTCCGTGCCTTCCATGCCCGTTTCCCCAATAAGCCTTTTGTCCTCCTGCAGGGGAGTGATCATTGAGGGGAGGGTACTGTCAGGGTTTTTTCCCTGTTGTGTTTGCGATGTGCTGCTGGCAGCCATTTTACTCACCTCTCTTCCTGACTATGGTGCATTGTGGGGGATGCTGCTCATTTCTTGCACTTCCTTTTATGGCCAGACTGGTGTGCATCATCCATGTGAGACAGTATGCAGTCTCAGAATTGTGATGTCATCACTTTATTATTTAAAGGGACTCCGTTCAGTATGCTTTGCCTTTGCGCTGTCTCAGACCTGTTTGTGAGAGTTCCTGTGTATTACCTGGCTGCCTGACGTCCTTCCTGGTTCCTGATCCCTGGCTTGTTCCTGACTCTGCTGTTTTCCTTGTTCCTGATTCCGGCTCGTCTGACTATTCGCTTTGGCTCCTGACTCGGCTCATCTGACTAATTTGTAGAAAAGAGCAGCAGCACCACACTTTATGAACTTTTAACTGCTTTTAATGATGAAACATACAGGAAAGCAACGACGTTTCGGTCATCAACTGACCTTAATCATGTTGTATACAAAAGTAACTAAACACACTACTTAAATAGCTATATGGGGAGGGGTCACAGATACCTGTGTGGGTGTGTACCCATATAGTTAACACTTTCATACATCAAACACAGTATGGTTCTCAAACTCCCTCTAGTGGATAAAGGTACTTCATTTTAAACTTCTATAGTGACCTATAAGACAAAATATAAATATATATATATATTATACAAACATCAATTTACGGTATTCTGACTTCGCAAAAAGCAAATATTACAAAAACAATATATGTACATAGTTACCATACTTTTAACAATATATCCAGATAACATCTTAATATAGTATATTCACAGCGTTACTTGCCAATCTATTTCCTTATTCATTCCTAGAGGGGCAAGAGTTTGTAATGTATAAATCCAAAATGTCTCTCTGCTTTTGAGTATAGATTGTCTATCCCCACCTCTCCTGGGCCTCTTGATCTGTTCTATGACCTGGAATCTCAGTTGGGAGATAGTGTGGCCTGCCTGTAAGAAATGGTTAGAGACTGGAGCGTCCCTGTTCCCACATCTTATGTTGGATTTGTTTTCAACAATCCTATCCCTTATCCTACGTGTAGACTCACCTATATAAATCTTTGAGCATGGACATTTGATTAAATAAATCACATACTCTGAGTTACATGTAAAGTAACCAGGGATTTTATATTTCTTGCCGGTCAGGGGATGTAGGAAACGGTCACCTCTAATTACATTTTTGCAGTTACAACACCCTAAGCATGGGAAACAGCCGAATTTTGGTGTAGATATATATGTTTGTGTCTGTTTCTTACCAGAGCCTAAGTCTGCTCTTACTAATTTATCCCTTAGGTTTTTACACCTTCTATAAGCTGGCATAGGTGGTAATTCAAATTCTTTAATTTGAGGGTTAAGATCTTTAATAACAGACCAGTGTTTCCTAATAATGTTGTTAATGTTCTTGCTAAGTGGGTTGAATTGTGAGACAAAGACCATACGTTTATTATCTTTTTTCTGCTTTGTTGTATTGCCTCTCAGGATAGAATGTCTAGGAATTTCACTGACTTCTTCTATCTGTTTCTGGATAAGTTGTTTGGGAAAACCTCTCTCAATAAATAGTTTACCCATTTCAAGTAATCTGGTATGTGCTATACTGTCATCTGAGACAATTTTCTTGATGGGCAACGGATCCCAATTACGATGATAGGAGGGTCGACCAATTGGAGACGGCAACGTCGGATGTGCGACACGGGCGCATCTTCCACGTCATCCACAAGCGACACGTCGGGGGACTCCGAAGGAGACGCAGGGGCGGTCGGAAGCACCGCCGGAAAAACAATGGATACCAAAACGAAGGAAGCCAGGCCACAGAGGACGGCACGGAACAAGACCAAGCGGAACTGATTGTGAATATTTCCAAACATACTCTAACAGACATAGAGAAACAGGTAGTCAACAAAGGACTGTCATTTTGTCCCATACCGAGATGTGACTTTTTTCAGCTACAAAGAGAATTACATACTTTATTCCGCAATATTAAATTAAAGGCATATTTTGGACAATTACAGGGTGTTCAAGGACATAATACTAATGCGGACTCTGAGTATGGTAATAAACCTTTGTCTCTCAAAAATTTGGGTCTTAGATGTAAAAGTAATTTTAATCATCAGGTGCATAACAACAGCATAGAAACTTTTATACAGCTAGTTCTGAGGGACATAGATGCACTTAAACAAAAACAACTAGTCACAGATAGGGACAGGAAAACTCTACAGAGTAATTTCTCTAGATCTGAAAATGATGCACTATTAAGTTTGAAAAACAATAGTGAGATTATTTGCAAGCCAGCAGATAAGGGCGGAGCCACCGTCATTCTCGATAAGAAATACTATATTCAAGAGATTAGGGGTCAATTACAAGATAAAACAGTGTATAAATTACTAGACAGAGACCCAACATTTGAGGTACAACATGAGTTGGCTAAATACATTAATAAAGCAATGTGTAATGGGGTGATAACTGAAAAAGAACAAAAATTTCTGTTGATTGAAGAATTTGTTACACCTGTATTTTATACATTACCCAAAATACACAAGAACAGAGAGGCTCCCCCTGGCCGTCCAATTGTTGCCAGTACTAACTCGATCATGACAAATGTATCCAAATACCTTGACAAGCTACTTAGACCATTAGCTATGGAATCTATGTCCTATATTAAGGACACAGGTGACTTCCTTGTGAAATTAGAGGAATTAAGTGTGTCAAGTGAGAAATTTATCCTTTTTACCCTTGATGTGAATAGTCTATACACATCCGTTACCCATACAAGTGGCTTAGGCGCTATTGGACAGGCTATCCAGAGTAATGATAGATTTTCTAACATTCATTGTGAATTTATTTTAGGATTATTACAACTCATCCTCTACTGCAATTTTTTCCTTTTTCAGGATCAATTTTACCTACAATGTCAAGGTACTGCGATGGGGTCAAATGTCGCCCCCACATATGCCAACATCTTTATGAATGTATATGAGGAGAGATTTGTATACACTAACCAGTTGTTTCAACAATATGGACTATGTTGGTTCAGATATATCGATGATGTGTTTGGCATATGGGGGGGCGACATTGACTCGTTGCAGGA
Source organism: Bombina bombina (assembly GCF_027579735.1). Taxonomy (NCBI): domain Eukaryota; kingdom Metazoa; phylum Chordata; class Amphibia; order Anura; family Bombinatoridae; genus Bombina; species Bombina bombina. The sequence goes on from NC_069504.1 coordinate 400,699,734, forward strand.
ATTTGTGGCTGATTTGAATGTGTCTACCAGACACATCAAGTTTAAGTTGACCTTTAGTGAAGAGTCAGTGGCTTTCCTAGATACTAAGGTAATCAAAGATGGGAGGACATTAAAAATTGACCTATATAGGAAAGAGAGTGACAGAAATAGTCTTCTGAGGTATGAAAGTGCCCACCCACCCCATTTGATTAATAGCCTTCCTAGGAGCCAACTCCTGAGGGTCAAGAAAATTGTCTCAGATGACAGTATAGCACATACCAGATTACTTGAAATGGGTAAACTATTTATTGAGAGAGGTTTTCCCAAACAACTTATCCAGAAACAGATAGAAGAAGTCAGTGAAATTCCTAGACATTCTATCCTGAGAGGCAATACAACAAAGCAGAAAAAAGATAATAAACGTATGGTCTTTGTCTCAAAATTCAACCCACTTAGCAAGAACATTAACAACATTATTAGGAAACACTGGTCTGTTATTAAAGATCTTAACCCTCAAATTAAAGAATTTGAATTACCACCTATGCCAGCTTATAGAAGGTGTAAAAACCTAAGGGATAAATTAGTAAGAGCAGACTTAGGCTCTGGTAAGAAACAGACACAAACATATATATCTACACCAAAATTCGGCTGTTTCCCATGCTTAGGGTGTTGTAACTGCAATAATGTAATTAGAGGTGACCGTTTCCTACATCCCCTGACCGGCAAGAAATATAAAATCCCTGGTTACTTTACATGTAACTCAGAGTATGTGATTTATTTAATCAAATGTCCATGCTCAAAGATTTATATAGGTGAGTCTACACGTAGGATAAGGGATAGGATTGTTGAACACAAATCCAACATAAGATGTGGGAACAGGGACGCTCCAGTCTCTAACCATTTCTTACAGGCAGGCAACACTATCTCCCAACTGAGATTCCAGGTTATAGAACAGATCAAGAGGCCCAGGAGAGGTGGGGATAGACAATCTATACTCAAAAGCAGAGAGACATTTTGGATTTATACATTACAAACTCTTGCCCCTCTAGGAATGAATAAGGAAATAGATTGGCAAGTAACGCTGTGAATATACTATATTAAGATGTTATCTGGATATATTGTTAAAAGTGTGGTAACTATGTACATATATTGTTTTTGTAATATTTGCTTTTTGCGAAGTCAGAATACTGTAAATTGATGTTTGTATAATATATATATATATTTATATTTTGTCTTATAGGTCACTATAGAAGTTTAAAATGAAGTACCTTTATCCACTAGAGGGAGTTTGAGAACCATACTGTGTTTGATGTATGAAAGTGTTAACTATATGGGTACACACCCACATAGGTATCTGTGACCCCTCCCCATATAGCTATTTAAGTAGTGTGTTTAGTTACTTTTGTATACAACATGATTAAGGTCAGTTGATGACCGAAACGTTGTTGCTTTCCTGTATGTTTCATCATTAAAAGCAGTTAAAAGTTCATAAAGTGTGGTGCTGCTGCTCTTTTCTACAAATTTGTCTACTTTGGGGGTTAGTGCAGAAACCCCTGTAGCGTGCACCCTAAATTGGATGGTGAGTGCTGGGCCCATCTCTATTTTTCGGCTCATCTGACTACCAGCTCTGGTTTTGACTCCTGGCTTGTTATTTGACTTGTATACTTTTTATTATTTTTTGCTATTAATAAAGGTGTGATTATTTTTGCACTTCTCGTCTCAGTCTGATTCCTGGCACCCTGACAACTGCCCAGATTAGTGCTCCCAAGGATGCTGTCGCCACCAAAGTAGTTTCAATTGGATGGGCAATGTTTCAGTCAGTGGCTTCTGCAGTTTAGAATTTTAGATTGTCATTAGATTTGAATAATTGGCGGTTTATACGTTAGGTTTTAGGAGCTTCTAATTTTGCGACTTGTTATGGCTGCCGCCTGGACACGCCCCCAGAGAATACAATTTTAAACAACATTCCAATTTACTTCTATTATCTAAATTGCTTAATTCTTTAGACATCTTTTGTTGAAGAAATAGCAATGCACATGGGTGAGCCAATCACAAAAGGCATATATGTGCAGCTACCAATCAGAAGCTTCTGAGTCTATCTAGATATGCTTTTCAGCAAAGGATATAAAGTGAATAAAGCAAATTAGATATAATTAATAGAAGTAAATTAGAAAACTGTTTAAAATTGCATACTCTTTCTAAATCATGAAAGAAAACAATTTGGGTTTCATGTCCCTTTAATGATTTTGGACTATCCCTATGATTCTCACAGTAAACATTTTTAAGGTAGGGCATGCAAACAAAATTGTTTCAAGTCTAAAATCTCATCCAAACATTTGGTATTCAACAATTCTGGGGTTGTATGTATGTAAGCTAGGGGTATACATTTGGGGACCACTTTATTAGTTATACCTATCTTGTACCAGTTAGGTACTTGTTTTTGAGATTTTTGTTTCATTCTGGCTCAATATTATCCTGCTGATTAAGAAAGCTCTGATACTCAAATAATTAAGGAGAACACAATATGTAATGAAATAAAAACACACATTAAACCAACAGTGTCAACGTGTACATTTTACACAAAGCAGGATGGATCCATGGATTTGTGTGGCTTACATGATATTTTGGCTTGTACATCTGCAAGTCACAGCAGAAACTGAAATACATGCAAGCTACTTACACTTTTGTCTCCAAGTTAGATTGTACGTTTTTATGAAGCAAAGCTCATAATCCTTTGTCCCAGTTTGCATGATCTCTCTTGTTTTTATACTACCTGGTATAGAGCTGCAGAATCTGTTGGCATAACACCAATAATAATAATATTAATTAAAATAGTACATTAAAATAATAATTGTATTCAGAGAAGTACGTTTTCAAAATTTCCATTCTCCAGTCTTTGATGATTATATCAGCACTGCAGCCTCATCTACTTGGTCCTAGCTGTCAGGAGTTTAACGCAAGGCTGTTAGTTATCTGCTGAAGCCCGTCTTCTTAAAGGTTTGACATGTTGCGCATTCAGAAATGTCTTTAAGCACATCAGTTTTAAAGAGTAGTTATGTGAGTATCTGTGGACTTTCTGTCAGCATCTCTGCCACTCTCATTATCAAGGTGTTTTCACCCATAGAACTGATGTATGCTGGACGTTTTTAGATCACACCATTCTCTGTAAATCCTAGAGACTATAAAGATATAGATATTAACAATTATTTTACAGTCAAATTCCCTAACCCCTTCACTACCAGGATGCTCAGAGATGAACTTACCAAAAATACTGGATCATTTTTAGCTTTAGTAGACAACCCAAGGTATTGATCTATGCCCATTTGATATATTTCATGCCACAATTTCACTGCCAAATCATAGCTCAAATGATTGTAAAAGCTTCTCTGGGATCCCCTATTTTCAGAAATAGCAGACTTTGCCATTGCTTTTTGGTAATTAGAGAAAAATCCCAACGGTGAAAGGGTTAATCGGGTACCTTGTACGGTTAATTTTAGCTTTAGTGTAGAGATTAACCTCCCATCTGACACTTCCCACCACCTGATCTCTACCTGATCCCTCCGAAACAGCTCTCTTACCTCCCTCACCCCCCACCACTGGTCACCGCCATCTTAGGTATTGGCAGACAGTCTGCCAATATGAAGATTTAAAGGGACACTGAACCCAAATTGTTTCTTTCGTGATTCAGATAGAGCATGAAATTTTAAGCAACTTTCTAGTTTACTCCTATTATCAAATTTTCTTAATTCTCTTGGTATCTTTATTTGAAATGCAAGAACATAAGTTTAGATGCCGGCCCATTTTTGGTGAACAACCTGGGTTATCTTTGCTGATTGGTGGATAAATTCATCCACCAATAAAAAAGTGCTGTTCAGAGTGCAAAACCAAAAAAAAAAAGCTTAGATGCCTTCTTTTTCAAATAAAGATAGCAAGAGAACGAAGATAAATTGACAATAGGAGTAAATTAGAAAGTTACTTAAAATTACATGCTCTAGGGAGGCTCTAGAGGGAGGAGCGCAGGTGTGTGGTCAGGTGCTGCACCTGCTCTGATCTACCTTCCTACAAGCCCTTGGCGAGTTTCGCGCCTAAACCCTTTGACCAGGGACGGCTTGTATAGCGAGAAACTACCGCTGCCGCTACTCAAGCCAAATAGTGCTATACCATTGCACTAATACTGCGTGAAGCAGACATTGCTGGGACTTTGTTCTGACTAAATTCTTTTCAAGAAACAGTCTATCTATCATTATACTATTATATCCCCTCGGAGACGGAGCCCTGGATGCGGTTTCTAAGCATTCCTAGGTAGACGCTACAGTACAAGTGAACCTGCCCAGACAACTGGATTTTTGCTGACCCGTAACGCCACTTCTAGATAACTTACCCTGCCGGCCTCCTACTATCGCCCAAGGCGGATGGCTGTTGTACGACGCTGACCATACATTGGGGTTGACTGTTCCTCCCCTCTCTTCTCCTCCCTGCCACTCCATATGTGGGTCTCGGAGATGGGCTTACCTGGAATGTTGCCGGCTTGGCTTTGATTACTGCAGATTTTTAGAGGCTGCGGCTGACCCAAGGAACATCGCTGCGCCTTGGTGCGCTCCTGTGGCTTCATGGCCTCTTGTTTTTCACCTGCTCCACACTTGGGTCCTCTCTTGTGGTGACTGCCTCCTGTCTCCCTGCTTACTTCCCTGGGCAGCACTCCCTCTCCCACCGGTGCTGCATGAGGAGGGGCTGCTGTGGGCCGTCACGCTCACCTGAAGTTCTCATCGAGAGCAGCAGATCTGCTACACAGGCTGTTTGACATCTGATGTTGTGGCACCCTTTCTCTCATCGGGACCCGCTGTGAGGCTGGCTTTCTCAATAAAGAGGTCTTTGTTCCTGAAGCAGAGTTATCCAGAGCAGTATCTACTTTACACTGCCCACATCTGTTCCATAATACCAGTTTTCCCTCCCCCACCAGTGCCGCGCGGGGGGGTACTGGCTCTGCAGCGTGTCTCCTTTTTGGCTTTAATCAGTGGCTGCATCAACAAGATTACACGGACAGGGTCAGGTACTTTTTTGCTTCTAGTTGAGTCTTATCAACTCTGGAATCACTTATATAAGAACTAAGTGAACTTTAATGTATAACCCTGCTACAACTGTTTCTCATTCTCAAGGCAAATACGATTACTGTAGCAGAAGAGTGGATACAGATAATTATATATTTTTGCAGACATAATGTATCTAATAGTTACCTTTTTTGAGGATAGTAAATAACTGGGTATTTATATAAGTTATGCTGTGGAAAGATTAACTATAATTTTCCCCTCGGCGAAAAATTAATCTAAGGTGTTGTTAGTTCTACTCTGGGTTATTAATAACAGACTATAAACTGCTATTATATTCTTTTCTTTTTTTTCTTTTTTTGGGTTTTTTGTTGTTGTTTGTTTTTTCTTTTCTTTATCCTGTGCTCTTTATAAAGATTAACCCAAAATAGGAGAAAAATTAGTCAGAAGTTTGAAATATCTAATATTTTGTTGGGTTTTAATTTTGGAAATAACGGAACGGCCTATATCATTAAACCCTATAAGACCGCACCAAATATAATGTAATTGTTAAGGTTGTATAGATTGTTGTGAATACAAAAGGAAGCTTGTTATATTTGAGAAAATAACAAATAATTGATACAAGTAACTTTACTATTACTCAAAGTTTTGTTGCTATCTGATATTTCTGAATTGTTCTGACTGTTTTCTATTTTTTCTGAATTATTCCTACAAAAGGTCGATCCTAACACCTTAGATAAAGAAAAGGAGAAAAAAAAAAGGAAAAAATAAGCTTTGGTTAATTAAGCCTTTGCTCAGGTTCTCTCACATAATTAATTTAGCGGCAGGGCTAATTTTGTACCCTCCTTAGGTGTAAACCAAAACTAATGTGAATCAATATATCGTTGAAATAGAAAGTATTTTATACAGTTAGTAACTTCTAGATAGTAATATATCTAATATTTACATTTTTCTAACTCTTTGAAATTTCTGTTATAAACGGTTGCCAAGCATTACTACAGTAAAGGAGGATCAGAGATAAATAATCTTCTCGGATATTCCCCCAGGTTGAGAAAGGGGTTCCTAAGGGTGTCTAAAGCTTACTGAAAAACTACCCATCTCTATACTTGAATAGATCTTCTTTTTGTTTTTCTGTTTGCCTCCTGTGTTTTCTTTTTTCTTTTGCTCTTTACTTGGCACAGAAAATAAAGACTAGGCCCTTAAATACACGAAAATAAATTTAAAAAATCACTCCCTCACATATTCACTCACTTCCCCTTCCCCACTTTTTCTTTTCATTTTTTTTTTCACCTCGAGGGGGTTAATTCCCCTAAACTTTCTCACTTTTCTCCCTTTTTCTTTTTCCCCTTTGTTTTTTTTTTTTCTCACGTGGGGTAGTTGATACCCATATTTTCACATCATATTCACAGATTTATGGATACATTTATTAATACCCATGCCAAAACTCCTCCCTCAAATATGGCAGCGAGGCAAAGGGATAAAAAGGTTAAGGCTACAATAGAGACTTTGGCTCATACTCATTCTACTACTGCTATTTCCTCACAGATAAATGAATCAATAGATTTACAGGCACTTGTTACAAGTATATCTGAAGCTTTGACACCTAAATTCGATGTTCTCAAAAATGAAATTAAACAGGATATATTGTCTTTAACAACTGAAATCCGTCAATTTTCTAGTAGATTAAGTGAGGCAGAACAAAGAATTTCTGATCTAGAGGACACTGTGGGTAACTATACTGATAAAATAGATACTATAAACTCTAAACTTATAAAAGCCCAGCTTAAAATGGAAGACCTAGAGAACCGCACTTCAGAGTCATAGGGGTACCCGAGGACCTCACCAAATTTCTAACTATAACATTGCCACAATTATTACAAATCCCACAAACCCACCCACAGATAGTTCTTGAGAGAGCACATAGGTTGGGATGGCAAACCCCTGAAAAGAAAATTCCAGACCAAGACCAATTATAGCTAAAGCACTTAACTATCAAGACAAACTCCTACTACTACAGTTTTATAAGAAAAATCAACCCTTTCTTGGGGAAGCTAAAATAATGCTCTTTCAAGACTTCTCAGCCGAAACATCGGCTAAGAGGAAGAAGTTGGCCCCAATTTGCACTAAACTAATAAAACAAGGTTATCGAGCTACCATCATTTATCCAGCTATATTGAAAATTGTAATTGAGAATCATACACACTTTTTTTGATTCAGCCAGGGAGGCAGAAAAATTCATAACTCAATTGTCCCCCTCAGGTTTAGGCAGGGACCACAGATAATAATTATCATTTAGTATCACATAGTCAAAATCTAATTAAGTTTTTTCATTATGGCAGTCCCTGCAAGGGTGGTGAATGAGGCCTCGGGAGGCCTCTGGTCTTGCTTAATGTTTTTATTTCCCTACTGTTTCCCCCTTCCCCCCCCCCCCCCGCCTCCTTGTATGTTTTTTTTTCTTTCTTTTATTTTTTTCTCTTGCTTTGCTTCATCTTTTATTAGAAATTTAGATGGCTAATATGTCAAACAGATTCAAAACAGATTCAAATTGACCTCTTGGAATATTGGGGGCATTACGTCCCCAATTAAACGAAAAACAATAATAGCTTATTTAAGAAAAATAAATACTGATATTGCCTTCTTACAGGAAACCCATCTAAAGTCAGAGGAAGTTTTAAAAGTTAAATGTTCATGGGTCAAGGAAGTCTTGTCTTTGCCTAGTATGCAAAGAAAAGGAGGTGTGGCGATCCTCCTAGGGAAAAAATTAAATTATCAAATTCTCCACACATAGGCAGATTCTGGGGGAAGGTTTCTTATGGTAAAAATTAAAATTGATAAAGTAGTATATACATTATGCAATATCTATGCTCCCAATGTTCTTAATTGGCCCTTTTGGGAAATACTACAAGCAGAGATTATGACATACAGGGAAGGTTACCTGATAGTTGGAGGGGATTTTAATTTGGCACCTCAATACCCTTTAGATAGATTAAGACAACAGCATCTTGGCCCTAGAACTATGAGAGACAAGTTGGAATCAAAATTGTTTAGTAGACTTTTTCAAAATCTTGGGGTTAGGGATATCTGGAGGTCACAAAACCCGGATTCTAGAGATTTCACATGCCTTTCCAAGGCGCATAAATCACTTTCAAAGATAGACCTATTCCTTCTAGACAAAAAATTATGCAAAGCAAAAGTGATAGCAGGAATTCTCCTTGTATGTATTTCTGATAATGCCCCCATCTACTTGGACTTTCAAGCTAGTGACCTTACTATTAGAAGCAATCGGTTCTATTTTCCATCATATTTGGCTGCGGACCTCAAATTTAAAAATTGGATTAAACTTAAGCTAGAAGAATACATTTCTTTCAATCATGAATATATCAATCAGCCTATTATTTCTGGGAAACTGCAAAAGCAGTAATTAGGGGAGAGATTCTGGCTTATAGCATAAGGAGGACAAAGAAATTTAAACTTAGGGAGAAGGAGATTCTGAAGTCAGTCTCCAACGCGTATAATTGTTATCTTTTACAGAAATCAACTGAGACCTGGGCACGATATACTCAGGCGTTGAAGGATAGGGACACCTTTCTTATCTTTACAACATCACAGAAAGATTTGAGATTTCAGGCTAAATTATACAGACACGGGAGTAAAACAGGTAAACTTTTAGCAAGCTTAGTTAAAAAAGATAAGGGTGTATCATTAATTGACTCTTTACTCGAAGATGGTAAAATGTTAACAACAATGGAGGATATAACACAGGTTTTTTCAGGTTACTATCAGGATCTATACTCCTTGAAAAACTCAAACTTATCTGCGCGTGAAGATTTTTGAAGTAAGATCTCATCTCCGTCATTATTACCTGACCAAGTCGAAAATCTTAATCTCCTTATTTCCATGCTGGAAGTGTCAAGAGCAATCCAATATTTAGCTTTGAATAAAGCCCCAGGCCCAGATGCCCTCCCCAATGAATTTTATAAGATTGCGACGCCAGTAATTTTACCACACTTAGCCTTACTTTATAATGATATATATATATATATAAAGGGTAATCCTCCCTCCCCTAATTTTGCAGCCTCGTGCACTACCTTAATCCTTAAACAAGGAAAGGACCCAAATAAGAAGGAATCATATAGACCATAGCTCTGCTGAACTCAGACTATAAGATACTCACCACCATCTTGGCCTTGAGGCTTCAAACGCTTCTTCCTAGTATTATACATAATGACCAGGCGGGCTTCATGTTGAAATGCAATTCCTCAGCCAAAATAAGGGAGGTGTTTCTCACTATTGATTTTTTTAGAACTAGAGAGGAGATTGTTGAGGGGGGGGTCATCCCTGATTTGGCAATCATTGCAATAGATGCTGAAAAAGCTTTTGACTCAGTCCATCATGATAATTTATTATACTCTCTGCAACAATTTGGTTTTTATGGCAAATTTCTTAACTTTGTCAATAATCTTTATAATGCAGCCTCTACAAAACTGTCAATCAATGGTTTGACTTCTTCAGATATTTGGCTCAAAAGAGGAACTCGGCAGGGATGTCCCCTCTCCCCTCTCCTCTTCAATATTTCTATTGAACCCTTGGCCATCTGTATCAGACCGTATCTCGAAGGGATTAGGATTGGCATGGAAGAGCTGAAAATAGCTCTCTATGCTGATGACATCCTTATAGATATATATCCAATAGTACTAGTAATATTCCCAAACTTCTATCTATAATTGATCAGTTCGGATCTTTCTCTGGGTACAGGGTGAATACTACAAAATCAGAACTTATGTGGATTAAACAACCTAAGGAATCTTTGATAAGTATACCATTTAAAATAGTCTCTGGAGCTTTTAAATATTTAGGGATAGTGATATCTCCTAACCCAGATAACTGGTACAGCCTTAAAGGGACATTATACACTCATTTTTTCTTTGCATAAATGTTTTGTAGATAATCTATTTATATAGCCCATAAAGTTTTTTTTTTTAATTAATGTATAGTTTTGCTTATTTTTAAATAACATTGCTCTGATTTTCAGACTCCTAACCAAGCCCCAAAGTTTTATGTGAATACGCTCGACTACCTACTCCAGCTTGCTCCTGTTTGTGTAAAGGGTCTTTTCATATGCAAAAGAAGGGGGAGGGGGGGAGTGTCTTATTTGCCACTTGCAGTGGGCTTTCCAGCTACCTTTTCAACAGAGCCAAAGTGACAGCTTCTAAGTAAGTTTTTAAACAGTTTTATACTGGATTTTTATATCAGTATCTGTGCATATTATTCTTTATAGTAGTGTCTATTACATGCAGTTATATGAAAATGAGTGTATACTGTCCCTTTAATGTTATTCCGGTTCTCAACATGATTAAGGAGAATCTGAAAAATTTGCAAAACCTACCCCTCTCTTTGTCAGGTCACATAGCCTTATATAAAATGGTCTATCTCCCTAAAATACTATACGTTTTACAGAACACTCCCTTGATCATAAAAGGAAAAGATTTGTCAATATTTAATTCTTCCTTGAGAAAATTTCTCTGGCAGAATAAAAAACCTAGAATTTCCTTAGCTAAACTTTCTCTTCCTAGAGAATTTGCGGGGCTGGCTCTACCTGATTTAAAGCTGTACAATTATGTTTTTTTACTCCGCTTAATTATGGACTGGGTTTTTGAGAGAGAGTATGGCACCAACAATAAGTTGGAGAGGAGTGTAACATATCCACTTCTACCTCTGGCAATTATTCACTTTAACCCTGGTCAATTACCAAGAGAGGTGAAAAAGATGAGAACAATTTATAATCCGCTTCAAGCCTGGTGGAAAGTATGTAAACTTTTAGATTTAGAACATAAGGTCTCTAAATTCAGGTAACCCTCAATTTCAAGCTGGACTTCAATTTTCACCCTTTCAGAGGTGGAATAGGTTAGGTTTCAATAAGGTTTCTCAATTGCTGGACTTTGAAAGGACGTGCATTTAAACCTTTGGCTCATTAAGAGAGGAATTTAATCTCCCCCAAAAAGATTTCTTTGCGTACCTACAAGCAAGGCATTATGCACTTATCATAATAAGCACTTATGGTTGGAACTGGTCTCTGGGGATTATAGAGAAATGGCTTGTCCTAGCTAAAACTGGTTTTGTATCAGTTTCAACTAGTTACGAAGATCTGAGTTCTATAAAGGGTGCTTCTAACTTGGAAAAGATCTCCACTAAATGGGCTACAGCACTATCGCAAGACTACGTAGAGATTAGTTCTATCCAATTTTCAATTTCGGAAATAAAAAGAGTTACCCTCTCCTCTACATGGAGAGAATCACATATTAAATTATTGTTAATGACATTTTTTACTCCAGAAAAGGAATCACTGTGTGGTAACTTGAAATGTAACTCTTTTCCTAAGTGTTCCTTCCCATCGGCCAATCTCGTACATATGATTTGGGAGTGTCCAAAGTTGCAACAATTTTGGTCCAAGTTACAATATTGGCTTAATAAAATTCTAGGGACTACGTCCCTTAGATTAAAAGCATTACATATAATATTTTTTTGGAAGGACCCAGAAGACCAGCAGAGCAACACTAAAATCGTTAATATGGCTATACTAGCAGCCAGATACTTAATTCTTAAAAAAATGGAAGGGGGGGTCAGCCCCCAGTATTGCAGAGGTCAAAAATTGTCTAAAAAAACAATGTATTCTTGAGCAGATGGATACTAACTTAAACAAAGAATGTGAGGTTATTTCATTTTTTAAGAAGTGGTCAGTCTTTATTAAATCTTTTCCTCCGAGTGAGATCGACCACCTAATCTATCCATTCAGAAATACAGAAATTGTACTGCTTGGCATATGGTAGTTTTTCTATTCCGCCTCTTTTCTCTTTCCTCCCCTCTTCCCCCCCCCCCCCCTTTTTTTTTTTTTTTGCTTTGCCCTAAATCTAGTCTATCACGAAGGTAAAAGAATGTTAGGAAAAGTAATGTTTTTGATAGCAGAAGGGCAGGCTAAGTTTTAGTGTTAGTCGTTATATGTTGGTATTTTAAGTTAAAGGGAAAATAAAAACTTTCTCCAACAGGTTATTACATAAATGAGCGGAGAGATAATTGAGTCCTTGCAATAGGATCGGTCAGTTTAATTTAATGAACCTAGATCTTTTTACAAGCACGTTTATTGTTAGAGGTACCTAGGTGCACATGATTTCTTGTTTAAGGTGAAATCGACTATAGCACCAGGTGTGGCGCTGTAGCATGTTTTTTAAATATATATTTTTTGTATGTCTCCTTGTGATAACATAAGTTGAAATGAATTTGTATAACCTGTTGGATACTAAATAAAGAATTAAAAAAAAAAAAAATACATGCTCTATATGAATCATGAAAGAAAAATACTGGGTTCAGTGTTCCTTTAAGGCAATTTTTTTTTAAAAAAAAATTCTATTTTCTGCAGTGTAGGATTCCCTCTTACCCTCCAACCTCCCTTATCCCTCCCAAACAACTCTCTAACCCTCCCTTCGCTAACTAGTGTCCGCCATCTGAGTTACAGCCAGTACCTATAAACCTATTATTATCATTATTCAAAATTTTCTGTAGTGTATTGATCTTCCCACCTCCCCCTCCAGTGATCATCAGTTAGGGACCCCCCACCCCACCTTTTTTCTATAGTGTATCTCCCTATCCCTCCCTTTCTTTTTATTTTTCTGCAGTGTAGGGCCATACCAGTCCACCCCTCCCCCTGCTGGACTGTATCAACCCACCTCGCTAATTCCCCCCTACACCTCCTGCCGGCACCAGCAGATCATTGTTACAGATGGTGACACACACAGTGTCACCATCTGTAATGATCCGGCATCTGCCTTCTTATGGAACTGGACCACCGATCGTGCTCTGGTTCCATATGTAGACAGGTGCCATGAGCTCAGGAACCCCAGCTTTAGGCTGTAACTTAACAGCCGAAACTGCTAGAGCTTCCTGCAGCTCAGACGTATATATACGTTGTGTGGTAGATAAGCAAAGTACTGCACAACATACAGTATATATATATATATATATATATATATACATCATTATGGCTTAGGGGGTTGAATTGAACATGTTTACTGTTTCTAATGTTTATTTAAACAAAAACTCTATCTCTATTAAGTTGCAGGTACATAATTCACTGTTTGGATATATGTGTTAACAAGCAGGTGTACCTTAGAAAGTGGCTCTGGTGTATTGTTTTTAAGTCAGTGACACCTCCGTTTCTAAAGTGCCACTAAAATAAAGTATTTAGGAGATTTCCTCATCTCATCACAGGTGAGCCAATCACAGTGATTAAGCTGCTCAACAGCCAAATACTTCATCAAGCCTTAAGGTACTTAAGAACTGGATAGGAAAACATTGAATCAAAGTAATATGTAAAATATAATGCAATGTTAAAAATGATAGGGTCAGATTACAAGTGGCCCGCATTAGTGCTGGTTTTAAAAGTTGAAAGCTAAAAGATAGAGCTTATGTATATGTGTGTGCACTTGTATACACATATGTAGACATGTTTAAATAAACACATACACGTATTTAAACATATATATTATATATATATATATATATATATATATATATGTGTACTGTGTATATATATATATATATATATATATATATATATATACTGTATATATATATATATATATATATATATATATATATATATATATATATATATACACACACACACACATACATACATTGGAACCCTTCCCAGTCAAACTTCTTGCCATAAACTATTTTCCTTTAAAAATATTTTTAGAATAAAAAGTGTATGTATGAGGGAAATAGCTAATTTTAATATGTTTTTTATTTGTTTTGTGTAAAAAAATAATAGTTAACCCTTACACTTCACTTGACATCTCAACTTTCAACTTGTAATGCCAGCACTATTTAGTGCAGTTGCCCTATCCATTAAAGTATAGGTTGCACTAGAGCGATGTGGGCCGTGCTAATCCATCTCTGATTTACCATGGACTTGTAATATCAAGTTGTGCGCTAATGTTAGCGCAGTCATATCATATCCTGTGCTATCATTAGCATGCCACTTGTAATCTGACCCAAAATGTTTACCAGAAACCTTTATTTTGGCATCTAAAAATACAGTAATAGGCATACAAATATGTATTTTGAGCTAAATCTTTGTGAAAGTAAATACTATTTTCTAATCAAAGCACCAAACTTTACATATGTATATCCTGCATACAACATCATCAGAAAAAAAATCACAATCAAATTATTATTCTGATTATTGAAGAGTAAACAGTACATGACCATATACGCTATAAGGAAAATGTATCAATAGTGTGAATATGTGAACCAAAAAAAGGTCAAGTAAGTTGACACACATTGGCAGTATGAAAGTGCACTAATTTACAAATATTTATTTAAAAAAAAAAAATCTAGTAAAATCTTGCGATAAAGGCAGAATTGACTTCTCATTAATTTACCAATATTGTCCTAATAAGGTTGTACGTTTCTGTAAGCATAATATGATTGTTCTGGTTGGATGGCAAAACTGATTTAACTCAGTTGCTTTTTACATTTTGACCTTGATTTTTACTCACTATAAAAGATGGCAAAAAAAACTCCAGCTACATCTTACAGAATAACAAGAAAGAGCTAGAAGTTCCTAGGATTTTTAGGATCTTATTAACCCCTAACCCGCCAAACCACCACATCCCAAAGTCCCCTTCTACACTATTAACCCCTAACCCACCACACCCCACTTTGCAAAAAAAGTACCTGAAAAGGTAACATAAAACTAACCTTACCTTTACTAAAAAAAAAAACTACCTTTACAAAAAAATAAAAAATACCAAACAAATTACCAAAAAATAAGAGTTATCGCTATTCTAAAATCCCACACAAAAAAAACACCCCAAAATAAAAAACTATTCTAACACTAAACTACTAATATAGCCCTTAAAATTGCCATTTGCATGGCTCTTTTTCTTAAAAAAAACTCTACAATTAACCCTCCACTCCACCCAAAATAAATAAATACTACTCTAAAAAGGGCCATGAAAGGATTTTAGCTATTTTGCTGGCCAGAAAAAAATAAAAACCCTAATCTAAAAAACAAACACCCCCCAAAAAAAACTAACACTAAACCCCAAAGATGGTACTCACCAAAGATGAATGCGGGCGGCAGTGCTCCATCTTCATCCCAGTGGCAATTTTCTTATCTTCATCTCAACAGTGCTCCATCTTCATTCTGGTGGCATTCCATCTTTTTATCTTCATCCCGTTGGTGGGTCTTCATCTATCTTCTGATCTTCATTTAGGATGTACTCTTTATATGGTCACCAGCCACTGAGTGAATTTTGAATGTGAGGTATTCCTTTTGAATAGGGGAACCCTTGCATTCCTATTGGCTGATTTTCATTTTCAAATTCAAATCAGCCAATAGAATGACGTCCTTGGGAGTGTGAAGTCAATGGGAAAGTACCTTAACGTGATTGCGATATACTAACTTCTGCTCTTTGCCCAAGCAGGGTTAGCTTCCAACTTGTAATACGAGTGCTACCCTACTCGAGCAAAGAGCAGAAGTTGAGTAGTGTTAGCATGGGAGTGGGAGTAGTAATTACCGCTCCACTCGTAATTTAGCCCATAGCAAAAGCCCAAAGCCGCAAAGTAGTTTTAAATCGAACCATTTACCAAAAACGTGTTTTTGGTTGTTAAGTACTTGTTATCAATCAAAACTGGCATATACAATGGCTGTGCCATACCTTTTAAGGTTAGATTACAGTTCTTTTCAATTGACCATTTAGGGCAGTGTGTAAGGGAAAATATAATTTACATATGTAAATTGAACCCTTTGTGTTCCTAAACAATTCTGAAAAGTGATAATAAATATGAATGCATTTTAACAGTGACATTATGGGTAAAGTGCTTATGTGTGCTAGATGCTTACTTTTTTAATAATAATACGGTAAAGCAACCATCATTTCTCATAATGGGAGTCTACATGGTGGCGGCAGCTACTTTAAATTATGTCATCACTTTCACTTCTCAGTTGTCGTAATGGAATGCTACATGGTAGTGGCTTATTTAAAACTATATTGCCACCATCACTTCTCACTTGTCATCACCGGATTCTACATGACAGATTTACTATCAAGCTCATCAGAACAGGGTTTAATGTGCAAGAATCTGCCATTACAATTATATTATATAATTATCAGAAAATATGAATATGCATTAATTAACATAGATCGCCACCTTTGTATAAAACATATTTTCACAAATCTATTAAAGCAACAGTGTGCTGTAAATATGTTTTTATTTTTCAGTGTGGCAACAATTATCCATTTAACTGAAATATACTTGCTTCTGTGGTTGTGATTTACCAGACAAGCCAATATGCCAGTATTCCACCAAGTGCTCTGGTTTCTGCTGATACCACAGTACCCATTTAATCAACTTGTTTTTCCACTAAATGTTGTTAACATTCATAAAGTCAAAGCTGTATCTTTGGGTCAATTCTCTGAACAGAACATTAGAGGCCAGATTACAAGTGGTGCACTATAGTTAGAGAGAGTAGCAAAAACCACGACCAGCAGATCGCAGTGTATTTTACGCTCTAATCCATATTACAAGTGGCACTCTGTTTAAATTACCGCAAATTCGTGTTCCCCATATTTTCTATGGGCGGCTTTGATCGGCAATGTCCGTTCGTATTACAAGTTGAAAGTAAATGCCCCCTCACATTGTAAACTACCCCTCTACACTATTAACCCCTAAACCGCCAGACACACCCATCGCAAACTACTGAACTACAGTATTAATCTCTAAACTGCCACAACCCCCATAGCAAACTACTCCACTATACTAATAACCCTTAAACCACCACACCCCCACATCACAAAGTACCCGCTACATTATTAACCTCTAAATCACAACAATCCCCATCACAAAATACCCACTAACATCTAAACCCTTTAACCAGCTAACCCCCTAATCTAACAGCCCCTAAGTTACCTTAAAAAGCTAACCTTACCTGAAAAAAACCCTAACCTTTCCCAAAAATAAAAAAGTTATACATTACATAAAATAAAAAACAAAATACCAAAAATAATACAACCAGTTATGCCTGTTACAAAAGTTATAAAACTAAAGCCCTACATAAAACATCCCAAAATAAAAAAAACCTATTACTAAAGCAATAGCCCTTAAAAGGACGTTGTGTAGGGCATTTCCCTAAAGTAATTAAGCTCTTTTTCACTAAAATAAATATTTACCTATACAACAAGTAACCCTCACCCCCTCCCCCAAAAAGAAATCTTAATCTAAAAATTGCCCTAGAAAGGGCATTTGACTGGGCATTGCCCATAGAAGGGCATTTAGCTCTTTTGCTGCCCAAAAAATAGTAATAATAATAAATAAACAATTATATAGAAAAAAGAAAAACAGGCAGCAGTCTACTATCTTCATCCCAGCAGTGGTTTTCTATCTTCATCCATCTTCTTATCTTCAAATCTTCCATCCCCAACCTCCTCTTCATGCAGTCAACCGGCTGCACACTGAATTTTGAATGCAAGGAACCCCCTTTATATAGGGGTTCCCTTGCATTCCCATTAGCTGATTTTCAATTTCAAATGTCAAATCAGCCAATAGAATGAAAGAGTTTTCTATTGGCTCATTTGAATTTGAAAATGAAAATCATCCAATAGAATGAAAGCTTTTTCTATTGGCTGATTTCCATTTGAAAATGAAAATCAGCAAATAGGAATGCAAGGGTACTCCTAAATAAAGAGGATACCTTTAATTAAAAATTCAGTGTGGGGGGGCGGAGCCTGGCCACGCAGGGAGATGGCCGCACACTGAAAGGGCTCCTATCTCCTATGCCAGCAAAAACAGCATAATCACTGTCTCAACTCTCACAACACTAATTTTTAATAGTGGCCAAGGTGCGTAGAGATCGAGACATAACACCCAACACTTGAACAAAGATTTGATGCGATATGAGTCACACAACGGGAGATCAAATATACTCTACAGGGCCGGTAGGCCGCAAGCGAAGAGCACGAATCTCAGTTTAGGAGTGTCGCACCACATAAAGACCTCACCAGGATCCACCGCAGACTGGCCTGATCATCCGTCCGGACGGAACTCTGGTAAGACCAGATCAGTAGCTGGGACTCATTCACGTGTGGGTCACGGCCAGCAAAGGGCTGCTTACAGCGCAAATATAGATCTGCTTGCTGAGGTAAGGGCGCTTACGATCAGCCGTCAGAGAGGCTCTGGGGACCGGCACATTAGGTCCAATTAAAGTTAGAGCCCATGCTAACAGCTCACTTGCCCCAAAAAGATCACTTTCACCCAGTGTGAACTAAAGTAAAAGAGCTCACTCACTAGGCCTTAGAGCAGAGGAGATAGTCACATCAGGGGCCCAGCACCCACGTGGGTATCAGAAAAACTACATACACGAACAGAGTACATCTTATTCTTCCTGATATAATATATTCAACAAACCCCTGTTTACTTATCTGTACTCCTTTTATTGTGTCAAACAGGCAGTTAGAATAAGAATATTGAAATAAATAAACCCCTTCTTTTTTTTTCTCTCTGGCCTGGAAGCGCCTTATAAGAGAAGCAGATCAGTTCTTTGAGTTAAATTCACCTTTGTTTCCCATAAGTGCCTCTACCTTATGTGATGCCTTGTAAGAGACAGAATAAAACAGGACAATCTGGATCTTCTAATCCCCTAAGCCAATACCTAAAACCAGTCGAACCCAGGTCTGAAACCACTAGTGAAAACATGGCTAACAAGCAAGTTGTCACAACAGCGCAGGTTATACAGGCTGATGCTTCCCAGACACCTTATATTACAAAAAATGACTTACAACATCTGTCATCAAAAGAAGATATACAGGGCGTGCTCATGGAGATGAGATCTCTATTTGGGGATCTTAGGAAAGACATTAGCGCTTTAGATAATAGGTGCTGAAGATAGAAGAGCAACAGGGAACCATTTCAGATAAAGTCAAACACAATGTAGAAGATTTAAGGAGTCAGTCAGAACAAATCTTTTATTTAACGGATAAAATGGAGGACCTAGACAACCGTTGCAGACGCAACAACCTCAGGTTCAGGGGGATTTCTGAGTCTGTTCACCCCCTGCAATAGAAGGCTACCTGCAGGCCCTTTTCAGGGTGATAAAAGATGACCCGTCAGCGAAGGAGATCCCGATTGAAAGAGCCCACAGGGCACTCAGGCCCAAACCACCTCTAAAGGCTCCACCCAGAGACATTGTAGTTAAATTTCTGAGTTACAAAGATAAGGAGGACATCCTCAGAAGTGCTAGAGCCAAACACCCTATTTCACATACAGGGGAGGAAATACAATTATTTTCTGACCTATCCCTGGTCACATTGCAGAAGCGACGTGAGCTCTCTCATATAACCGCACACCTCCGCAGGAATAAAATTCCATACCGCTGGGGCTTTCCAGTTTCTATCATTGTGACTCACAATAATAAAGCAATTATCTACAGACCGGGAACTGACCCACAGCTGTTCTACAAAGATCTGGATATACCGGGAAGCACTGACCACGCTCCTCACCACTCACCCAGAGGAGATACAACAAGACCCGCTGTTTCCATGGACAAACCTACCCCAGATGAGTAGATTAACCTGTTGTCTGTTAAGTTGCTCTAGGAATTGTGTTAGCTGATAATATGGGACTGTTTTCTAAGGGGAATACGGACTGATATGGATCTCTTTATAACAGTGCCCCACTCACACGAGGGACTAAGTAGAGCAAGGCACATATCAATCACTAAAATATCAGTCCTATAGCAACCTTACTTTGTAGTATGTTAGTGCTCTTTCTCCATCTCATAGGAGTGATAGGACGTATATACGTATTGGATCCGCAGAGACTTAAAACAGTTAATCACCCTATATTGTAAATTCACTTGTTGTGTGGTTGCATTTTATGTTATCGGTTGTTAAATCTATTTGTCATGTGAAATCACACAGGCCTAGATTTAGAGTTCGGCGGTAAAAGGGCTGTTAACGCTCCGCGGGCTTTTTTCTGGCCGCACCATAAATTTAACTCTGGTATCGAGAGTTAAAACAAATGCTGCGTTAGGCTCCAAAAAAGGAGCGTAGAGCATTTTTACCGCAAATGCAACTCTTGATACCAGAGTTGCTTACGGACGCGGCCGGCCTCAAAAACGTGCTCGTGCACGATTATCCCATAGGAAACAATGGGGCTGTTTGAGCTGAAAAAAAACCTAACACCTGCAAAAAAGCAGCGTTCAGCTCCTAACGCAGCCCCATTGTTTGCTATGGGGAAACACTTCCTACGTCTGCACCTAACACTCTAACATGTACCCCGAGTCTAAACACCCCTAACCTTACACTTATTAACCCCTAATCTGCCGCCCCCGCTATCGCTGACCCCTGCATTACACTTTTAACCCCTAATCTGCCGCTCCGTAAAACGCCGCCACCTACGTTATCCCTATGTACCCCTAATCTGCTGCCCTAACATCGCCGACCCCTATGTTATATTTATTAACCCCTAATCTGCCCCCCACAACGTCGCCGACACCTGCCTACACTTATTAACCCCTAATCTGCTGAGCGGACCTGAGCGCTACTATAATAAAGTTATTAACCCCTAATCCGCCTCACTAACCCTATCATAAATAGTATTAACCCCTAATCTGCCCTCCCTAACATCGCCGACACCTACCTTCAATTATTAACCCCTAATCTGCCGACCGGAGCTCACCGCTATTCTAATAAATGGATTAACCCCTAAAGCTAAGTCTAACCCTAACACTAACACCCCCCTAAGTTAAATATAATTTTTATCTAACGAAATAAATTAACTCTTATTAAATAAATTATTCCTATTTAAAGCTAAATACTTACCTGTAAAATAAATCCTAATATAGCTACAATATAAATTATAATTATATTATAGCTATTCTAGGATTAATATTTATTTTACAGGCAACTTTGTAATTATTTTAACCAGGTACAATAGCTATTAAATAGTTAAGAACTATTTAATAGTTACCTAGTTAAAATAATAACAAATTTACCTGTAAAATAAATCCTAACCTAAGATATAATTAAACCTAACACTACCCTATCAATAAAATAATTAAATAAACTACCTACAATTACCTACAATTAACCTAACACTACACTATCAATAAATTAATTAAACACAATTGCTACAAATAAATACAATTAAATAAACTATCTAAAGTACAAAAAATAAAAAAGAACTAAGTTACAGAAAATAAAAAAATATTTACAAACATAAGAAAAATATTACAACAATTTTAAACTAATTACACCTACTCTAAGCCCCCTAATAAAATAACAAAGCCCCCCAAAATAAAAAATTCCCTACCCTATTCTAAATTAAAAAAGTTACAAGCTCTTTTACCTTACCAGCCCTGAACAGGGCCCTTTGCGGGGCATGCCCCAAGAATTTCAGCTCTTTTGCCTGTAAAAAAAAACATACAATACCCCCCCCCCAACATTACAACCCACCACCCACATACCCCTAATCTAACCCAAACCCCCCTTAAATAAACCTAACACTAAGCCCCTGAAGATCTTCCTACCTTGTCTTCACCATCCAGGTATCACCGATCCGTCCTGGCTCCAAGATCTTCATCCAACCCAAGGGGGGGTTGGCGATCCATAATCCGGTGCTGAAGAGGTCCAGAAGAGGCTCCAAAGTCTTCCTCCTATCCGGCAAGAAGAGGACATCCGGACCGGCAAACATCTTCTCCAAGCGGCATCTTCGATCTTCTTCCATCCGGTGCGGAGCGGGTCCATCTTGAAGCAGGCGACGCGGATCCATCCTCTTCTTCCGATGTCTCCCGACTAATGACGGTTCCTTTAAGGGACGTCATCCAAGATGGCGTCCCTCGAATTCCGATTGGCTGATAGGATTCTATCAGCCAATCGGAATTAAGGTAGGAATTTTCTGATTGGCTGATGGAATCAGCCAATCAGAATCAAGTTCAATCCGATTGGCCGATCCCATCAGCCAATCAGATTGAGCTCGCATTCTATTGGCTGATCGGAACAGCCAATAGAATGCGAGCTCAATCTGATTGGCTGATTGGATCAGCCAATCGGATTGAACTTTATTCTGATTGGCTGATTCCATCAGCCAATCAGAAAATTCCTACCTTAATTCCGATTGGCTGATAGAATCCTATCAGCCAATCGGAATTCGAGGGACGCCATCTTGGATGACGTCCCTTAAAGGAACCGTCATTAGTCGGGAGACATCGGAAGAAGAGGATGGATCCGCGTCGCCTGCTTCAAGATGGACCCGCTCCGCACCGGATGGAAGAAGATCGAAGATGCCGCTTGGAGAAGATGTTTGCCGGTCCGGATGTCCTCTTCTTGCCGGATAGGAGGAAGACTTTGGAGCACCGGATTATGGATCGCCAACCCCCGCTTGGGTTGGATGAAGATCTTGGAGCCAGGACGGATCGGTGATACCTGGATGGTGAAGACAAGGTAGGAAGATCTTCAGGGGATTAGTGTTAGGTTTATTTAAGGGGGGTTTGGGTTAGATTAGGGGTATGTGGGTGGTGGGTTGTAATGTTGGGGGGGGGTATTGTATGTTTTTTTTTACAGGCAAAAGAGCTGAAATTCTTGGGGCATGCCCCGCAAAGGGCCCTGTTCAGGGCTGGTAAGGTAAAAGAGCTTGTAACTTTTTTAATTTAGAATAGGGTAGGGAAATTTTTATTTTGGGGGGCTTTGTTATTTTATTAGGGGGCTTAGAGTAGGTGTAATTAGTTTAAAATTGTTGTAATATTTTTATTATGTTTGTAAATATTTTTTTATTTTCTGTAACTTAGTTCTTTTTTATTTTTTGTACTTTAGCTAGTTTATTTAATTGTATTTATTTGTAGGAATTGTGTTTAATTAATTTATTGATAGTGTAGTGTTAGTTTAATTGTAGGTAATTGTAGGTAGTTTATTTAATTATTTTATTGATAGGGTAGTGTTAGGTTTAATTATAACTTAGGTTAGGATTTATTTTACAGGTAAATTTGTTATTATTTTAACTATTTTAGCTATTAAATAGTTCTTAACTATTTAATAGCTATTGTACCTGGTTAAAATAAATACAAAGTTGCCTGTAAAATAAATATTAATCCTAAAATAGCTATAATATAATTATAATTTATAGTGTAGCTATATTAGGATTTATTTTACAGGTAAGTATTTAGCTTTAAATAGGAATAAGTTATTTAATAAGAGTTAATTTATTTCGTTAGATAAAAATTATATTTAACTTAGGGG
Organism: Bombina bombina; assembly: GCF_027579735.1. NCBI lineage: Eukaryota > Metazoa > Chordata > Amphibia > Anura > Bombinatoridae > Bombina > Bombina bombina. The sequence goes on from NC_069504.1 coordinate 400,723,051, forward strand.
GTTGTTAGTGTTAGGGTTAGACTTAGCTTTAGGGGTTAATCCATTTATTAGAATAGCGGTGAGCTCCCCAGATTAGGGGTTAATAATTGAAGTTAGGTGTTGGCGATGTTAGGGAGGGCAGATTAGGGGTTAATACTATTTATGATAGGGTTAGTGAGGCGGATTAGGGGTTAATAACTTTATTATAGTAGCGCTCAGGTCCGCTCGGCAGATTAGGGGTTAATAAGTGTAGGCAGGTGTCGGCGACGTTGAGGGGGGCAGATTAGGGGTTAATAAATATAATATAGGGGTCGGCGATGTTAGGGGCAGCAGATTAGGGGTACATAGGGATAACGTAGGTGGCGGCGATTTGCGGTCGGAAGATTAGGGGTTAATTATTGTAAGTAGCTGGCGGCGACGTTGTGGGGGGCAGGTTAGGGGTTAATAAATATAATACAGGGGTCGGCGGGGTTAGGGGCTGCAGATTAGGGGTACATAAATATAACGTAGGTGGCGGTCGGCAGATTAGGGGTTAAAAATTTTAATCGAGTGGCGGCGGTGTGGGGGGACCTCGGTTTAGGGGTACATAGGTAGTTTATGGGTGTTAGTGTACTTTAGGGTACAGTAGTTAAGAGCTTTATAAACCGGCGTTAGCCAGAAAGCTCTTAACTCCTGCTATTTTCAGGCGGCTGGAATCTTGTCGTTAGAGCTCTAACGCTCACTGCAGAAACGACTCTAAATACCGGCGTTAGGAAGATCCCATTGAAAAGATAGGCTACGCAAATGGCGTAGGGGGATCTGCGGTATGGAAAAGTCGCGGCTGAAAAGTGAGCGTTAGACCCTTTAATCACTGACTCCAAATACCAGCGGGCGCCCAAAACCAGCGTTAGGAGCCTCTAACGCTGGTTTTGACGGCTACCGCCGAACTCTAAATCTAGGCCTAAGTATCCAAATGTTCCCCTTCATTCCATATATACCCCCTCCCACTCTTCCTCTCTCCCCTTCTCCATTCTTCTCAATTCCCCATCTTCCCTACCCTCTTTCTCTCTTTCACCCTTCTCATTCCCCCTCATCCTTACCCTTCCCCATACCCTTTCCTTCCCTCCTTTCCCCCCTTACCTTACCTCCCCTCCCCTCACTGCCCATTACCCCTAGGACAAACCTACCTCAGATGAGTAGATAAACCTGTCGTCTATTATGATGCTATAGAAATTGTGTTAGCTGATAACATGGGACTGTTTTCTAAGGGGATTAGGGATTGGTGTGGATCTCTCTATAACAGTGCCCCATTCACACGAGGGACTAAGTAGAGCAAGGCACATATCAATCACTAAAATATCAGTCCTATAGCAACCTTACTTTAAAGTATGTTATTGCTCTTTCTCCATCTCATAGGAGTGATAGGACGTATATACGTATTGGATCTGCAGAGACTTAAAACAGTTAATCACCCTATATTGTAATTTCTTCCCTACCTTCTTTCTCTCTTACACCCTTTCATTCCCCCTCATTCATACCCTTCCTCATACCCTTTCCCCCCCTTCTTTTCCTCCATAACTTACCTCCCCTCCCCCTCACTATCCATTACCCCTATCCCCTTCCCTTCCTTTTCTTCCCCATCCTCCCCCAACCCCGCCGTGATCTTTCTAGGATGTCTATGGGATCTTCAGATGTTATTCACGCCCTTACATATTGGTCAAGTGTCAAAGTCTAATAGATAGAAAGGGTATCGTGGAAAATGCATATCTCCCCAGAAAAATGTTATAGTTATATCACTGTTTCAGTTTTATCTGATTAGGGGTTACTCTGCCTACATGGTTAAAATTTCAACCTAATAGGTTTATCGCTCAGTGTGTCACCTCTCTTCTTATCCCCTTTTATTGTTTATTCTTATTCGCTTTCCTTCCCCCCTTTTCTCTCCCCCCCTTCCCCTCCTTCTACCTGACTCCTCTGCTACCCTGTCTCAATCCCTTGTACCCTATCTATCCCCTCCTGATGGCCCCCGAACCCCATCGCTCTGACCCCCTTCGCTCTCCCTCCTTGGCTGGTTTACAGGTTTGTTTTTAAGGTGGGACACCACTTAATATTGTGAGACATAATTCTGTTTATTGTTTGCTGTGCATGGGTGTACTACCTCCATTTGTTATTGTTCTTGTTGTTGTTGCCACGCTTGTTGTTTTGGCTACAAAGGAATCCTCAGTTACTCGCATAACTAACTTGTATAGTCTTTACTAGAAAGAAAGCTACAGTTTCACCATTTATACTTACCTACTCTTCAGCTCTTTTTCCTCTCTAAGGACTTCTGGTAGACCTCCTTCTACTACTCTTTTCCCCCCCTCTCAGCGACCGTCCCTTATCCCCCTTTTTTTTTTTGTATTCTTCTCCCTTCCCTCTTCCTCATAGTACCAAAATGCCTCCCAAAATCAGTAAATTTCAAAATCACACACTACAGATAACCACAATTAATGGGGTTAAATAATCCTGGGAAGCGTTCAATAGCTTTCCGAGACCTGAATAAAATTAACAGTCACATACTTATGCTGCAGGAAACCCACTTTCAGAAGGGCAAAGAACCTAAATGGTATAACAAACAATACCCCTCTGCGTACTTTGCCTCCGGACCCAACAAGAAAGCTGAAGTGGGGGTTCTATTTCATAGAACTCTACCTATACAAATTCTACATGAAGAAAAGGACCCTGCAGGCAGATACATTCTGCTAAAAGGCTCTTTGTATGGCCATCAAATAACATTGATTAATATTTATGCTCCAAATCAGACGCAAATTGGATTTTTTTAAAAACTAGCTAATCTAATCCTTGACCATTCCCAAGGCGTAGTATTTATGGCGGGAGATTTTAATCTCTCCTTAGAACCCCACTCCTCAAGAGGGACTTCCTGCATTGCAACAAAGAAACTTAAAGTCATTAAAAATATACTACATAGCCTCACACTCCCTGATATATGGAGGACACTACACCCCCTAGATAGGGACTATACCTTCTACTCTAATCCACATAATTGCTATACGAGAATTGACCATATATATACTGATTCACAGGGCCTTTCTATCACAGGAGACTGTACCATTGGCACCATTACTTGGTCTGACCATGCCCCAGTAACGTGTAGAATACTTTGGCCGGATATCCCAATATCTCATAAAATTTGGAGGTTAGAGGATTCTTTACTAAACGATCCAGTATTCTTGGACTCAATTCAAAAGAAATCACTGAATACTTTACTCTAAACCTACACTCTTCATCCTCTAGACAGCTAGAATGGGAGGCTCACAAATCTGTGATAAGAGGTATATTAATAAAACAAAAGTCTAAACTATATCAGTTAGCCAGGGATAAACACACTAAACTCTTACAAATGATTACTGCACTAGAAACGGCCCACAAACAAAATTCAAACAACGAACAAACCTTGTCTGAACTCTCAGACACTAGACAACAGCTCAAACAACACTTGACTGAAATCCACCAGCGTAAGGCACTGTTTCTCAAACAATATTACTTCGAAGGGGGGAAACAAATCAGGGAAAATCTTAGCTAGAAATTTAAAAAGGAAACAATTGAACACATACATACACTCCCTTGCGACCACAGAAGTTAAAACAGTGAAAGCTAGCTCCATGATTGCTGATACCTTCCGAAATTATTACAACAAACTTTATAACCTGGGAGGTGATAACACCCGAGATAATCCCACATTTGAAGAAGGTTTGAACCAATATTTCCAAACTTTACAACTCCCAACAGTAGATAAACAAACAGCTGACTCCCTGGCTGCTCATATAACTATAGAAGAACTCCAGCAAGCTATAAAAGATATCCCTTCTGGGAAGAGTCCTGGCCCTGATGAACTTACGTCCACCTACTACAAAAAATGTGAGGGAGTTTTAGCCACACATATGTTATAGCTGTTCAACAAACTAAGGGACGACCCCACTTTAACCAGAACACTATTAGAAGCACATATAACGGTACTAACTAAACCAGGCAAACAAGCCACAAGCCCAGGTAACTTCAGACCCATCTCCCTAATTAATACAGATATGACAATACTGGCCAAGATATTAGCTAACAGATTAAACAAAATTCTCCCAGATTTGATTGACAGGGATCAAGTAGGATTTACCCCAGGCAGAGAGGCGAGCGATATTATCACCAAAGTCATCCAACTGATCAACTATGCGAAGGTGTCTGGTACTCCCATGGTCTTGTTTGCAACAAACGTGGAGAAGGCCTTCGATAGGGTGGGCTGGCCCTTTCTTCGGAGGGCAATGAGCAAGATGGGTATACCACCAGCTTTTTTAAATATGACAATGGCACTATACTCGGCCCCCGAATGCGTGGGTTCGGGTTAACGGGACGCTCTCTGACACTTTTTACATTAGCAATGGGACAAGGCAGGGATGCCCACTCTCACCCTTACTATTTGCCATATCTATAGAGGTCCTAGCTCAAAACATTAGGCTCAATGACAAAATTTCAGGTATCAGAGTCGGAGACCTGGAGAGTAAACAAGCGTTATACGCGGATGATGTACTATTTACCCTAACTAAGGCCGAAATATCTATACCAGAATTACTGAAAGAACTAGACTCTTATGGTGCAGTATCCAACGTCCTCCTTAACTTAAGCAAATCCGAACTTATGAACATTAACACCCTCCCACAACATATAACTACCCTACATGAAAAAAACTTTATTCCAATAGCTCGACATAAACTTAAGTATCTGGGGATACATCTTACTCCATGTGTACATGATCTTTTTAAACATAACTACGTTCCTTTAAAAGAAGATATCGTTAGAGACCTATCTAGTTGGAAGAACAAACCTCTCTCCTGGCTGGGGAGAATAGGTGTATTTAAGATGAATATCCTCCCCAGAATTCTTTACTTCCTTCAAGCACTACCAATACCATTACAAGAGGGGTACATTAAACAATTGCAAACCATAATAGAGCGCTACATTTGGGCAAACACTAGACCCAGGGTCCCGAAGAAAACAATGTATTTACCTAGGAATAGAGGGGGGCTGGGGTTGCCAAATTTAGTGGCGTATAGAAGAGCGATTTTTCTACAAAGGGTTATAGAATGGTCGCATAACAACACGGATAAAGCTTGGATACACTTAGATAGGCAAATATTTACACTGAATAACGTGGGGACCTTGTCATGGATACCTCCTGTCTGTAGGCTGAAGCATCTTTCTAAATACCTTATAACCACAGAAATGCTAGCAGAATGGGATAAAACACTGGCAACAAGCACTCATATTTCATCTAGAAACTCACCTCTTACACCGATTATTGAAAATCCTGATCTCCCATAATGGAGATTGGGCTATCGTATTAAACACCCTTATAGTCTTAGAGTAGGATCCATGCAATTCCTTAAGGAAAATAATATATTTAAAACGCAGGTACAAGTAGCAGAGGCCCATAAGGAGGTTTTTACCTCGTGGCTCAATTTTAATAGATTGCTCCACTACATCTCTCACCTCAAAAACAGGAACGACCTGGGCAGAGAACCCACAACCTTTGAGGGTCTTTGCATCCTCCCGAACATACCGGGACATCTCATATCCATTTTATATAAAATAATCTCCACTGACGCTGAGACACCACTTCCCACTTATACTTTAGCTTGGAGTAATGAGTTACCCCAAGAATTAGGGGTAGACACATGGTCGAAGGCCTTTGAACTCACAAAGCGCTCTTCGGTTTCCGCCAACATACAGGAGACACACTTTAAAATCTTGAGTCGTTGGTACCTTACTCCGGTCAGGCTTCATAGAATTTTTCCCTCCTTGAGCAGCTCTTGTTGGAGAGGTTGCGGCGGAGAAGGCTCTCTGTCACATATATGGTGGTCATGCCCCAAACTGTGTAATTATTGGGCAAAAATCATTCCCATCATATCAAACGTACTTAACATCCCCATACCAAATACCCTAGAAATCATACTGTTTTGCTATCTACCCACTATCAAAGAACCGGCTAAATTGGCTCTCCTGTTAATAATGATTACAGGAGCAAAAAAACTTATACCCAAAAGATGGAAAACCCAAACAGTCCCAACATTGGAAGAGTGGAGGAGGGAGGTCCTGGATCTTATTACCTTAGAGAGATATCATTATCTTAAAATAAATAAGCTTGAAACATATGAGATGATCCAGGCAATTTGGAACGGTACTATTTAAAAATGTCCTACGCCCCCTTCCCTCCCCCCCTTTTTTTTTTTTCTTCTTTCCCCTCTTCCCTCCCCCTCTTTTTTCTAGTTCAGTTTTTCTATTCTGTTGTATATAGCTTTCTTTATGTGCATCAGCTGAGCTTGTGGCCGTGGTAACAATATTTGTATCACCAAATATTTTGTATATATTTCATATTTAAAATCTATGATTTTTGAAGATTAAAGTTTACTTTATTTAATTCTGAAAAAGCAAGAAAAATTGTTTAAAAGAAAAAAGAAAAAGAGAGTGTCATTTTTATGTATAGGCAGGTTTGCACAACTATATGTTATTCATTAATGTAATGAAAGTTTTACTGTGAATACTGTAAACCTGTGATTTAAACAATAAAGCTCTTTTGAAACAAAAAGACAATGAAAAAAATAAAAAAATTCAGTGTGTGGTGGGTGACTGCATGAAGAGGATATCAGGAATGGAAGATCCAAAGATAAGAAGATGGATGAAGATAGAAGGGCACTGCTGGGATACATATTTTTTTATTTTTTTTTAATTAGAATGTTCTGCTCTATCTATGTAAAAAAGTAAGACAATTTACCTCAAAATTTCTTCAGCTTACAATATTATGTGCTCCATGAACAGTTATCATTACTGTCAGCTGCAAAAAAACAGCCAATCAGCTTCATCAGTGCTGATGTCACACTTTGCTTCACTGTGATCTCATTTGATTTCACTGAAATCTTGTGATATATCATAGTAAAAACGGAGGAGGGAAATAACATGACTGTGCCTGCACATGCTAGATGAATGCTCCCTTGCAAGTCCTCGGACAAGCATCTTGATTGGCTGCTTAAAGTCCCTTTACAATGGGATATGGCTACTGAAGAAATTTGGAGGTAAAATAGTTGTCTTTTTTACATAGAGATGTTCAGATGATATTTTCTAGTTAGCTTTTTACAGCTATGCTGCGTCAACATTTGGGCATCTATAGCGCTGCTGAATCTGTTGGCGCTCTACAAATAACCGATAATAATAATAATAATAATCATGTCCCTTTAAAGCTTGTTATTCACAGGGCTGCAGTTTTTCAATTCACCACAAGGGGCAATGATCTTGTACTGAAACTTCCTCTGGGAAAAAAAACTCTGTCCATGCTCCAGAAAGCTAGTAGTTTGCTATAGGTATTTGCTTGCTAAAGGTGTTTGCTAGGGGTCTTGGTTTGCTAAATGTGCTTGCTAGGGGTATTTGCTTGCTATTATGCTTGCTATTTCCTCATGTTTTCTTCACTTTAAATAAATTAGCTTGAAACAAATGAGTGGGCGAGTTATTTTATTGTTCATTAGCATTGCAGATATAGAAAATGGTTGGAACCTGTTTTAACATAATCTATGTTTTATGAATAGTTTAACACTATTTAACCCTTTCAATGTTAAGCCTTTTTTCACCCCAGTGCTGAGCCAATTTTGAGCTTTTTTGGCTTCCTACATTTAAACCATATTATGAGTGACATTTCAGTGAGTAACCAACACAAATTATTTTATTTTTTTAAAACAGGCCCAACAGATTCACAATATGCCATTATTATATTTATAATTGATTGCATGTGAGATAGCTGTGGCAAAAACTGTAATAAAAATGTACATTCTTTGCTTAGATTTTAATAAATAATATTGAAATTGGCCAAGTGACCACTGCTTTTTCTGTGATCATCTTACTACATTGTCAATTAGGGTAGACACATGTAAAATATGGGCCCATACAGGCTTTGGAGGTATAATATAGATTAGAGAGGCCCCATTGTACAGTATAGAAATAAAAGCACTTTTTTTCTTGCAAGGTGATCACCAGACTATACAGAAACAATTAAAAAAAAAATATAGAGGGACTTGTTTACTTGCAAATAAACTTTATTAGTAGTCTTTAGACATATTAGATTTTTTTTCCATTGAACATACAATGACCCATTCCCAAGCAAATCCCCTTGTGTTTTTTTTATTTATTTTTAAAACATCTGCTGTGTGTTACTTCCCCAAAACTAGATGGTTCTCTTCAAATAAGGGGTCTTGGAGGTTTGTGGATACTAAGGGAGCTGAGATTGATTGGTTTGAAGAATCTCCGCCATCCAGCTCCTTTTGCAGCTACACTAGGGGGCATATTTATCAAGCTCCATACAGAGCTTGATGCCCTGAGTTTCTGGCGAGCCTTCAGGTCTTAAAACTGCTGCTCCATAACCTGTCCATCTGCTCTGAGGCTTTGGACAAAAATCAACCCAATCGAATATGATCGGGTTGATTGACACCCCCTGCAAGCAGCAGATTGGCCGCGAATATGCAGGGGGCGGCATTGATAAATGCTGACAACGTATGCTGTCAACATTTATCGATGTGCAGCGGATATGATCTGCAATATCGGATCATGTCCACTCGCACCATATTAAATTGGCCCCTAAGCATCTGATTCTGCCCCCTTTGTGACATCACCACATGCATACGTGGTGACATCACCAACATTTCCATTTTTTCTCTTGTGAAAGCTCCCCTTATGTTTATAGGTGAAAGAATATAAATTAAATTGTATGTACGGTACATTTTGGCAAAAAATAGAAATCTCAAACCTGTATGAAAAACAGTAATTTTAGTACTATATCATGGTCAAAGTAGATAAACTAACCAGTCAATGTCAATGTTGTCTGATTTGAAAATGTGTAAGTGATGTAATAGTTGTCAGGTGATCAGTGATATTATTTATAATGAATTCCTTTGATTTCCATAGTTTACTGAAGATCTGCGCTGACGTTCAGAAAACATTTGGGGGACTTGTTTTGGAGTATGAACGTTGAGAATGCGTGAGACCAGGATAAAATCAGGATAAGACTAAGGGCAAGATTATTTAAGAATACTTGCCAGTACTTCTATTTCTCTGGTGAAATGAACTAAAACCACTTTTTTTACCCTGAAAACAGGGTGTTTTGCTAAGGGATGTATATTGCATTTTCATATGGGAAGGAGATGTATACTGTACATTACAAAGTGCACAATGAAAATCGTAAAATAAAATCATATAAAATGAACAATTGAACCATTTACACAAAAAACTAAGAAAAAAATAATATTGTTGAGGTGCACCAAAATTCGTAAAAAAATAGTTTTCCAAAAATCATATTTTATCAAAAACGTAAATTTGTATGTATATTACACATGATTTAAATCGTATTAAATATGCACAGTGTAAATCGTAATTTAAGTACACTGGTTGTGCAAAAAAATACAGAACTTAGAATTTAGAAGTTGAAAATACAAAGCTTATTCTTTGTAAAATGCTGTTTTTGTAAAATTGACTGAACATGGATGTTCCATGGGTGTATATGTAATTGTCTCTCAAATCCCAGTGTAATTATCTAAACATTTCAGCCCTACAGTCTCACTGTTTTTTCTTGCCTTAAAAGGTGGCAAGTTTTTATGAAAAAACTCAAAACACTAATTACTCTGAAAGGAAAGCTTATACAAGTGAAAATAACAATGAATTTAAGGTACAGTGCACTAAAAAAAAGCAAATTTTGGTTTGAATTAGGCGTAATATTAAAGATTAAAGATATGCCGCTTTTTCCTGTGTACTTTGTCTCCATTGCAAACTTTTAAACGGTAGAGCGCTCTTATTATATCTAGGGGCGAAATCTCGACACTTGCAGCCAAAGACCATTTTCTTTCATAATTACACAAAGACTGTTCCTACAAGGCTAAAAGTATTTTGTCACATTTTTGCTTGCAAACGTTTAGTCCTTTTTAGGGTCCTAAGTTTAAATGCTCATTGATTTTAACATCTACTAAGTGTATATAGTTTATAGAAGCTGTAAGTGTGTAAAAAACTGTTACATTGAATTGAATTTTGTCACGCCGCACGCTCATTCCTTGTGGCCGTTGCCACAGACGCAGGCGGCTGCTTTCGGTTGCCATGGCTGTTGCGATGGACGCATCGGTGCTCTGGGCGCACTTGCAGCGATGTCATCCAGCCTCCTGGAACTGTTTCTTGGCCCGAACCTAGGGCTATGTAAGTACCTCTGTTCTTTACTTATATCGCCCAAGTATAGGTGTTACTGTGTGTGCTCCTATGTGCTGTATTTCTTATTGCTGGATTGCCTAATAGTTACTGAACTCTGCCTGTCTGACCACTCTACCTCTTTAAACTCTCAATTACTGGATTGCCTAATTATTACCAAACTCTGCCTGTCTGACCACTCTACCTGTTTAACCCCTGAACTGCTGGACGGCCTAATTGTAACCAAACTCTGCCTGTCTGACCACTTTGCTTGTTTAACCCCTGAACTGCCGGATTGCCTTACTGCTGTTGAACTCTGCTTGCCTCTGACCTCTCCTCTGATTAACCCCTGAATAACTGTTTCTGTGGATTACCTCATTGTTAGTGAACTCTGCTTGCCTGACTACTCTCCAGTTATACCCTGTTGTCCCAAGAAGGATTGCCCCTCTACTGTGAGTACTTCATTTACTTATCTATTTCCTTATCCTTCCACCTTGACGCTGGGATAAGAAGACTACTGGCAAGGTTGGTCTGATAGGGAAATATCCCACGAGCATTACAGATTTGAGCTTTGCCCTTTTTGCTTTGACAGATTGTTCTTGTTTATAGCCATTGAAAGAAAGGATTCAGGTACCTAGGATAAGCAGTAGACTGTGTGTGGAAGATTTTCTTGGACATTTTTGGAACTATTCTTGGACTTCTGAAGTTGATGACACATTTTTTATTTAATTTGTCTTTGCATTAGATGAGTCACAAGAGCGCTTGAATTTTTATATTACATTTCCTATCACACGTGCATACTCAACAAGTTGAGATTACTCTGAATAAAACAAAGATATAGTTAAAGTTGTTTATTTTGTTCATTTTGAAGCTATCAAGAAGTGCATGTCTGTATAACTAGACAACTAGACATTAAGGGGTAGATTTAACAAGCAGCGGATGCTCCAATCAAACCCCGTAGTTTCAGGTTCCCCTGAAACACAAGTTAAGAAGCAGCAGTCTTAAGACCGCTGCTCCTTAACTTATCCGCCACCTCTGAGGCGGCGGACAGCAATCATCCTGATCATATACGATCGGGATGATTGGCACCCCCTGCTAGCGGCTGATTGGCCGCAAGTCTGAATGGGCGGCATTGCACAAGCATTTCACTAGAAATGCTTGTGCAGTGTTAAATGCCAACATCGTATGCTGTCGGCATTTAGCAATGTCGAGCTGATATGATCTGCTACAGAGGATCATGTCCGCCTGCGTCATAAAAAATCAGCCCCACAGGATTGATTGCTCACTGGATGATAAGCAGATCTTCTACAGGTGGATTGTGATGCTCCTTAGCATATTAAATTGTTGTTTTATTTATGTTGATCCATTTTATCCAAAAGTTAAAACATAAAAAACATTTGAAAATGTTAGATGCAAAATAATATTTGTTATGTCCCTTTAAGATTAGACCATGTTTTCACCCTACCATGCAAACTAACTATTCAGTTGAATTCACCATCAATTTAATTTAATTCTGCATTTCGTTGATTTAAAAGAATCGTTTTAATTATTTGCGTTCAATCATTTCCACATAGCATTTCTTGTCATGTCTGCTTTCTCCTTTGCCAACCACATTGTAAAACTGTTCAACACATCATCTGCTACTTTGTATATAACCCACCCATAACGTACTGCAAATGGAGTCTGACACCTAAAAACATTTTGGCTTTATTTGAAACGTTTGACAGTCGGGGCTTTAACCTGTACCACCCTCCTCCTGGGGAGTTTTAGTTTGGAAAAAACATTTCTAAACTAATCCAACTTGAAGATTGTCTAGAAATTCTGTCTTCACATTGTATGTCAGTGCATATTTTTGCTTTGTTTCTGCCTAAATCACATTATTTTCAAAGTCAATTAAAGGATTACTTTCTGTTATAATCTTTAAGCTAAATATCAGGACATTTATCAGATTTAACTTTATGGCCCAGCTTTTACTGTGCCTTTAAGGTTTCTCTCTGTATCTCCAACTCCACCCTATTTATAGCCGATCTAGGCCCTACTTACTTTGCTTAGTATTGAAGCATTGCTGCCTTTGGTATCCTAGCCTCTTCATCCGTGTGAACGCTGTTCATATCAGTTGCCTAAACTTTCGCCTACCGGACCGGAGTTCCACCTCCAACACCTACTAACTATTGTCTCCATTCCTTCTCCTCTCATCAGAAGCTGCACCTCGACTCTCAGAAAAACAGCAGAGTTACTCGCTAAACAGGCGCCTTCACTTTCACCGCGGTGACGTCATCCGCCCGCTGCTTACTGCTCTGCATCTCAGCGCTGCCTCAAAACGGAGCTCCGTTCACCCAGGCCGAATGTAAGTGCTAAAACTTTCCAAATTGTGCTGCATTACATTTCTGTCTGCATTACTAACCTGTTAATATTTATGCCTGTGTCTCTTCTATCTCCACGCTCTCGTATGTACAATAACAGACACCAACCGTACTTCACTTACCCAATTAGGGATTCCTATGTTTAATCTTGTCGGCAGAATAACGACTCCTTAGGTTGTTTATTCTAGGCTTGCTCTATTGTTTATAAACCTAATTATGCATCCTTATGCACTCCTTTCTGTTCTATAAAATATGTAAACCTTGCATAATATGCACCTAAGGATTACCCGGCAATATTTTTCCCTCCTGCAAATAATTTAGTGCTTACAAAGAGCACAGGTGGCAGGCATAGGGAGAAGTAGCCCAAAATCCTACAACATAAATTACAGCCTGGTGATACAAGAATACAGCTGCTTTCCATAGTAGCATTGTGCAGTATTCAGTATCTTTTTGCTACACATTATACCTTTATACTTTCATGTTGATCTCAGCAAATTGCGGTCCTAATCCTCACTGGTACATGTCTGTGATTTTAGATTCCAGACTAAGGACTGTGACACTAAACAACTAACATATTAAAGTTAATAAACATTAATTAAAACCTACTGACCTATATTTTCTCCAAAACAAAATTTCATAACAAAGTTATATCTTTTATTCGCAGATGATGTCACGTTATCCTGCCCACTATTTTCAGCACTGCATGTTCAAAATACTTAAACCAATAACTTTGTGTTTAAAGCGCCATTTTGAAACCTAGGTATTGTAAACGGATTGGTACAGAGCAAAGGATACCCACGGAGTGGGTTTGGAAAACAAATTTGCAGACAAGATTTCTGATATACGGTAGAGATATGTTAATGAAATGCTATTGATAAAAAGTGTATTTGGGGTAGTTAGTTAGTAACAGGCATAGAACATATTTACTTACAGTGGCCCTTTAAGTTTATTTGTATCTAAAATTACTTTGATTTAAATAAAGACATTTTGAGGTGTTATTCTTTATTTAATTCTCTTTTTACTTTTATTTAATCTTCTTATCCGGACCTCACCCACATCATTAAACATCTTGTAACAATTTGTCTCTACATTATATCATTTTACTGTTTTAGTAGTGAGCTGTTGAGTTCTATGGAATATGTTTGTACTGAATGCATAAATATAGTTCAAGAATAGAATTAAAGGACACTAAACCCACATTGTTCCCGTTCATGATTCCGATAGAGCATGTAATTTTAATCAACTTTCTCATTTACTCCTTTTATTATTTGTTCTTCGTTCTCTTTCTATCTTTATTTGAAAAGCAGGAATGTAAATTATAAGTTGCTTAAAGGGACAGTCTAGTCCAAAATAAACTTTCATGATTCAGATAGAGAAAGTAATTTTAAACAATTTTCCAATTTACTTTTATTACCAATTTTGCTTTGTTATCTTGGTATTTTTTGTTGAAAGCTAAACTTAGGATGTTCATATACAAATTTCTAAACCCTTGAAGGCTACCTCTTCTCTCAGGGCATTTTAACAGTTTTTCACCACTAGAGAGTGTTAGTTCATGTGTGACATATAGATAACCCTGTGCTCATGTACGTGGAGATCCAATGATTGGCTATAATGGATGTCTGTCAAAAGAACTGAAATAAGGGGGCAATTTGCAGAGGCTTAGATGCAAGGTAGTCACAGAGGTAAAAGGTGTATTTATATAACAGTGTTGGTTATGCAAAACTAGGGAATGGGTAATAATGGGATTATCTATCTTTTTAAACAATAACAATTCTGGTGTAGACTGTCCCTTTAAAATTGCATGCTCTATCTAAACAAATAAAGAAAAAAAATAAGTTTTGTATCCCTTTAAGATATATTTTAATCCAGTATGTCGTATTTACAAATATTTGGATTTATTTTTACTGATAGCAATTATGTCAGTTAAAAAGAACTGCTACAACAGAAGTGATTTAAAAAAAAATGTGTTTCTATACTCACTGTATTAACTGTGAGTAAATATAAAACTAAAGCTATAGACTATTAAAAACATTGCCTGACACAGCCACACAACTTTAGCCAAAAGCATTTGTAATTTCATTTTACAATGAATTGGGCAGCAGATTTAATGAAAGTCATTTGAATACTTTCTGATCGATTCCAGGCTTTTTAGTAAAGAACTTTCTTATTCACTGTATTGGATCATTAACTCCAAGAGCCGCTCATCTGCTAAAGATGCTGACTCTAGACAAAGGTAATAAAACAAAATGCAATAAATGTTTCAAAATGTTTCACTTTATGTTGAAAGTAGCAATATAGCAATTTTATCTAGTCACTTATTATACTTAAAGTAAAGGTAAAGTTCTGTACGTTTTAAAACATGTATAGTTTTCTATTTACCACTGCATTGCAGTCGCTAACTTGTTTTACACATTTGATTTTGTATTTTCATGATAAGTAATAAAATATATGCGTACCGTTTATTCTAAAACTCCTCCCCGCTTCTACTTCCTATTTTCTTGGTCTCATCGTAGAGACCCAACCCACCCGCTCTCGACGTCAGCATTTTGCGCGTTCACGGACAACAATTTTTATGCGCATGCGCAATTTTCGTACGATACATTGTATTCAGTGTATGAGACAGACTCATCTTCATTATTCTCCGCGATTACGTAGGATAATATCTGCATTATTATTAAAGGAGCATGCGCGAGTCATGAACGAGCGCGTTCAACAGTGTAGACGATTCGGGTCGGACGCATGCGCAGTGCGCTCCGATGACGTCTGATATGCTGTGTTCACCACCACATGGAGAAAGCGGTGATTGGAGGCCACAATGTTAGAGAAGTGTCAATCACTTCTATAGAAAAGTCGGGCGGACGAGGAATCGTTGCAGGACACAGATTTAAAAATAAGATTTGCGGGTATAAATACTAATACAATAAAATTGATGACTTAAACTCATGCTAATTTTGTCTGTTTTTGTTAAATTTGTTAACGAGTGCACACAAGTTTACCTTGCCTTTAAATAAAAATGTATAGACTACAATTATTTCATACAGGGTCCCAGTGTTTGTTCCAATAACCACAATTTTGAACACAGAACGGTAAAATTATACAAAAATAAATTGTTGGTGACCAAAAACAGTATAATAATTAATAAGTACAGAATAAGAGAATATATTCACCTTAATGAGAATAAATCCACAAATATATTTTATTTAGATTTCTTTTACAATAGTTTGATAGTAGGGATCTTTGTAGACTTACACAAAAGAAGGTTAAAAATATCCATACATAGTGTTACTCTGTAACCACATAGAAATTCTTTATCTGAAAAGAAATTTACTCACACACTATGAGGACAAGTTATTAGACGGACAAGGCTCACAACTAGGTGCAGCACCACCTCCTGCTTTTGTGCTACCAATCACATGAGAGCAAGGCCTGCCAATCACCAAGAACAAGCTTCTATATCTGCAAAGTCCAAGGTGACATAGAGGATAAGAAGTATCCGTCAGATTTTCACTGTTATTTAACCCCTTGATATGAAACCCAATTTTTTTCTTTTTCTTTCATGAGTCAGATAAAGCAATTGTAAGCAACTTTCTAATGTACTCCTATTGTAATTTTTTCTTCATTCTCTTGGTATTCTTATTTGAAAAGGCAGGAATGTAAGCTTAGGAGCCGGCCAATTTTTGTTTCAGCACCCTGGGTAGTGCTTGCTGATTGGTGGCTACATTTAGCCCCATAGCAAGACCACCGGTGTAAGGATATTAATGGGTTAACGTGTGGTAATCAGTCTTGCATAAACTGCAAGGGCTCCAAAGCAGCTTAATACGCAGAGCCCTTTAACATCACACAGGGTTTGAGCCTGACTGAAGGCAGCACAGAGAAACACTGGCTTGCAACAATCAATATATGCTGTGTGTCACATTCATCTTTGTTACACTGCTTGTTTCTTGTTAGACCCCTCCTGGTGATGTCCCTCTCGCCTATATTCTATTCATATAAAAATGAAGTATATACTACAGATTATTTAATACAGAGCCACAGAGTTTGTTTCAATAGCCAAAATTGTAGTTTAAGGATGTAAATTGTTTTCTTAATCCACAATCTATAACATATGCTATAAAATGAGTTAAATGGACATTAACGTTAGTTTTATTTGTATGCATCATAAATTATTCACTGCCTTTCAAAATATCTGCATGTAAAATAATTGTTTTAAAACCATTTAAAATTGTTATTTGTTTTGCAGGCCCAGGGCAAACCCCTTAAACAGCCCATTGAATGTTGATATTATTATTTTCTTAGTTGTGGCCAATTATAGACAGATGTAAAAAAGCTCCTGCACATATCAGCCAATCACTGCGCAGCATGTAGTAATGTAAAGGTTCTCTATTCCACACAATGTGCTACAGTTTCTCTGGAGCGAGTGGAAACACTTCGGTTTGTGAGTTAAATTATAGGAAAAACAGGCAAAATAAACAAGAAAAGTGCATTGCTAAGCTTTTCATGTATGCATAATTAATCATTTTGTGATTAAAACAATTTAATGTCCCTTTAAGCAAAACTATCTTTAAAGAGATTATCTGGACCTGTTATTTGGTAAGAAGGGGCTAAGATTTAAAACAATAGTACAGGTACAAACAAATACCCAGATCTAGAATTACAAAATCCAAACTCATTCTGAAATCCAAACTTTTTAATCAATATTTTGACTATTTTTCAATGACTATTTTTCTCTGCCTGTGTCTTTGATTTGTTGTTTTATGTGCTAAAATCTAAATAATAATCTATATCTATCTAAAACAACAAATATTACCTTTCTGATTACAGTACTGTACTATCTTTCTGGGGGTACTATGGGGTCAATTTATCAACCCCTTTGCCCCACTACGGCTGCAGGTTCTCACAAGAGAACCTATAGTCCGTATTTAACAAGTGCCGCTGCTTACATCTGGGGAGATTAACAGATCCTGCTCGCGAGTGATTGGCTGTGCGCGAGCAGGGGGCGGGATTGCACGCAAGAGCAAAATAGTGCTGATGTGCAATGCTGAATTCCGGCAGCGGAATTCAGCTTGCCAGAGGCGAGCTGCGGTGGAATGGGGTGCATATGTGTGCCCCTGTCCGCCGCAACTTGATAAATCGATCCCTATGTATACAAAAGTATTACAAATGATATAAAACTACTTTTAGGTTGCTGTATTATGACATGTAAATATTGCCTACATGTCATAAGATATTGTTGTTTACACTTGGTCCCTTCCCCTCTCCAAATTGTTCCATTTTAAACATGCAAATAATTCCAAAATCCAAACTATTAAAAAAAAAAAAAAAACTTTTTTGTTCCCAAGCAGTTTAGATAAAGGGTTTTCTACTTGTAACAATAATGCTGAGCTAAATTAAATATTGTCCACTTTTTCAGCAACAACATTGCCTTCTAGTGGAACAATGTAATACTGCACTAATAAAATATAAATGCACAATTACAGTATATTTAGCTGAAGAAATAGCTATCTATATTTTACTAGTAACCCCCCCCCCCCCCTCGAAAAGAAAAAGGAAAAGGAAACAAAGTGCCTAAAACCTCACAATCCAATAAACACAGCATGTGCTAATACATATAATGTGTCAAGGCAGTAGAAGGTAATTCTAAACTCTTGACATTGTGCCACCAAAGCCTTTTTTTATCATTTAAGAGACTCTATAAAGCATCAGGTGGTCTTTCAGTTTGTAAACGCCTATAGTGTTTAAATAACCATTAAATCTGTTTAAATAAGTTGAAATAACATTTGGTGATGTTCATGTTACTGGTGTTTAATTTTGAAACAGGACTAGTGGAGCCCTATTGATAGAGAAGGGTAGGCTATACATATGGTGTCCCTGAGCTAATCTGATATTACAAGTCAATGGTATATTAACCAGAGAATGTTAGCTTTGTACATATACTTTTAGTGGTTAGTTATATGTGGTATTGAAACATTTAGCGCACCTGACAAAGCATAACAACACTCATGTATAGTATATTAAAATACATTTTTTCACACACACATAAAAACACACACACATATATATATATTCATACATACATACAATATATGTTTTTTTGTTTTTTTAAGGGATGTGAAACCCAAATATTTTGACAGAGCATACAGATATTTTTTTTTCCAGTTTACTTCTATTATCAAATTTGCTTAATTCCTATGGAACTATTTGTTGAAGAGATATCTAGGTAAGTATCTGGATCACAACATGGTGCCCCTAGTGCTCTTTCTATGTAAAACACTTGCAAAACCGCAGCCATATAATGCGCCAAACACGTGCATGCTCCAGAGCTTAAAGGGATATGAAACCCAATTTTTTTTGTTCATGATTTAGAAAAAGCGTGCAAGTTTAAACAACTTTTCAATTTAATTTTATTATCTAATTTGCTTCATTCTCTTGATTTCCTTTGTTGAAAAGCATATCTATATAGGCTCAGTAGCTGCTGATTGGTGGCTGCACATATATGCCTTTTGTGACTGGCTCACCCATGTGCATTTCTATTTCTTCAGCAAAGGATATCTAACGAATTAAGCAAATTAGATAATAGAAGTAAACTTGAATGTTGTTTAAAATTGTATTCTCTGTCTGAATCATGAACGAAAAAAATTGGGTTTCATGTCTCTTTAAGCCCCTGCTTTTCAACAAGGGAATGAAGATTTTTTTTAATAAAATAAGTAAATTAGAAAGCTGTTTAAATTTGCATACTGTGTCTGAATCATAAAAGAATGTTTTTGGATTTCATGTCCCTTTCATAAAAGTGTTCTAACAGTGATTTAAAGTGATGTTGAACTAGGAATGGCTTAAAGGTATATAAAAAATATATAATTTTTATATAAGGACCGCTTCTCCATAACTTGTCCTCCTGCTCTGAGGCGGCGGACAGAAATCAACCCAATCAAATACGATTGGGTTGATTGACACCCCCTGCTAGCGGCCGTGAATCTGCGGAGGCGTCATTGCACCAGTAGTTCACAAGAACTGCCTGTGCCATGATAAATAAATACAGGTGGCCCTCGGTTTACAACAGTTCAATTTGCACCGTTTCAGAATAACAACCTTTTTTTTCAGTCATGCGACTGCTATTGAAAAGCATTGAAAAGCAGTGCATTGATTAAAATAGCCCAGTAGGTGGAGCTGTCCGCTTGTGTTGAAGCAAAGATATGCAAGCCAAGTAAGCTGAAATTAATCAGTTTAACCAGACCTGAGCTATCGAGCAGCTTGCAAAGGAACAAGATCTTCCTGTCTATATATCAGTCCAGATTGGAATGCATAGAAAGAACTGTTTGCAGAAAAATGTAAGTAAAGTCTGTGTTGTGTGATTATTTTATTAGGTTTATATTGCTGTTTAGCATTTAAAGTCTTCATTTCAAAGCTTTAAAAATAATGTATTAGGTGTTACTTATGCCAATTTTGAGAGGGGTCTGGAACCTAACTCCCTCACTTCCCATTGACTTACATTATAAACTGGGTTTCAATTTACAATGGTTTTGATTTACAACCATTCCTTCTGGAACCTAACCCCAGCGTAAACTGAGGGCTACCTGTAAATCATTTATCGATGTGCAACAGACATTATACGCTACTTCGTATCATGTCCGCTCACACATTGTTAAATATGCCCCAAAATCTTTAAATAGTCGAAATAGTTAGAAAAGCATCTCATATGATCCTTTTATTTATTTATATATATATATATATATATATATATATATATATATATATATATATATATATAAGTACTTCCAAAAAGCAGGCACTCATTGGGCTTTTCTTAAAGGGCCACTGTAAGTAAATATTTTCTATGCCTGTAACTAACTAACTACCCCAAATACGCTTTTTATCAATAGCATTTCATTAACATATCTCTACCGTATATCAGAAATCTTGTCCGCAAATTTAATTGTTTTCCAAACCCACTCCATGGGCATCCTTTGCTCTGTACCAATCCGTTTACAATACCTAGGTTTCAAAATGGCGCTTTAAACACAATTTCAGTGGTTTAAGTATTTTTAACACGCAGTGCTGAAAATAGTGGGCAGGATAACGTGACATCATCGGGGAATAAAAGATATAACTTTTATAACGTTATGAAACTTCGTTTTGGAGAAAATATAGGTCAGTAGGTTTTAATTAATGTTTATTAACTTTAATATGTTAGTTGTTTGGCTTAAAAATTATAACAGAAAGTAATCCTTTAAAACATATAAATTTATTTCAAAAAGTTAAAAGACAAACGTTTCGGCACTGCATTGTGCCTTTGTCAATGTCATAACAAAAAACGAACAAACAGAGTGCAGCTCCACACCCCAAAATCAATATTTACACAATAAAAACATACCCCTTAAATAGTGTCTGAACTCATTCTGAAATGCCGCAATTCAACTGTATACGCCGTTCCAAACACCTAGTACTGACGACACGCTGACACGCTAGTCGTGCCTAGCGTGATGACGCATAGCACGGCATTGCCATAGCAACGTCAGAAGCGTCTCATCGGCGTATTTACCAGATGATGGGAAACATCCGGATTTGCTGTGCGCATGCTTACCACATAACAATGCAGCTAGAATAGCCGTTGCCCTTGGTGATAGTAAACAAAACATATTAACACAACCGCAAACTCTCCAGATGTTACCTCCATATGGCTAAGGAGGAAATGAACCACTTATTGCACTGGAGTCATAAGTGTGAAACATACCTCGGTAACCCACAGTGCGCTGGACCATAAATATATAGAGCATCCAATGCAGAAAAACTGCTATCTAGCTCTGTCACTATACCGCACTGTGTTACCTTAGTTAGGTTCATAAAACACATAATTGTTATAGTGCAATAGTGGCTCAATATTGCAGATATATTATCAGAAGCAGAACAATAGAAATAAATACAAAATCAAAACATATCAGCACTTCAACATATGCCACAAAGGACATAAACCCCTTGAACTTAAGAACAAACCCATTATACACTTCAGACCAATAAGAGTATGGTAGATAGAATTAGATTAAAGTAAAAGCGGACACCCTAGACCCCTCTTTGGCTTCTGGGCAATGGGTTAATGAGTTATTTTTAATAAGTTATTTTTAATAGAAAGGGCTGAAATCCAATGTGGTGTTAAGTCCCTTCTGAGCCAGAGTTCCCAATTTATAAACCCATCTGCTTTCATGTTGGAGTAGTTTATTACCTCTGTCTCCACCCCTTGAATTAAGGGGGATATGATCTATGAGCATAGATCTAATGCTGGACACAGGGTGTTTAAAATGTGCACAGTGGCGTGCCACTGGTTGGTCCGACTCACCGCTCTTTAAAGCCACACGGATGGCATGGCAATGATTTGCCATCCTATCACGGAAGGAGGTGGTCGTTTTTCCTATGTACACAAGAGAACACGGACAGATGAGCATGCAAATCACAAAAGTACTGGTGCAACTTAGGCGGTAATTTATTTTAAACCGCTGATTCTTATGGGGATGTTGGAAGGAATCTCCCTTACACATACTATTACATGTGGTACAGCTCCCACAGGGGAAGCACCCCTTCTTGGATGACTTCAGCCATGTCTCCTTTCTGTAGTGGTCCACAGGGTCAGATTTAACGAGGATATCCCTCAAATTTCTTGCCCTCCGGTAGACCAACCTTGGAGCTTACATCTTCTGAAACGGTAAGGTGGGATCAGTGCCAACCACGGGCCAATGGCAGCGTACAGCGTTCGATTTACACTCACAACCAGGTGTGAACGTGGTGATTAAATTGAGTTGTTCAGGTGTATCCTTGATACAAGGTTTGATGTCATGTGTGGTATCTGGCCTCAGTAATTTCTCTTGAATATCACAGATATCCTTCATAGGATAACCCCTCTTATTCAATGTTTCGCCCATTTCTTTCACTTGCATCATCTGTAAGGGTGTCTCGCTGTTGTTTCTCAGTGCCCTGGTGAGCTGGGAGGTGAGAATACCCTTTTTTTTGGTGTCTAGGGTGAAAGCTACTGCCGTGTAATAATGAATTGCGGTCTGTGGGCTTAGTGTACAACTTGGTACCAAACCGCCAATTGCCAGAGTCATTCACCCTAAACACATTAAGGTCCAAAAAAATCACACTATCAGAACTGAATTCTAATTTGAATCTGATCGGGCTGGCCATGAGGTTCAAATGTGACACCCACTCATGCAATGAAAGTTTACCACCTCTCCATATAAGGAACACATCATCAATGTAGCGGGTGTAAAAAGTCACTTGAGGATGTTCAAATGGTTTCATGAGTTCTTGCTCAAACCATGCCATGTAGATGTTTGAGTAAGTGGGTGCCACATTCGACCCCATGGCCATACCAGCCACCTGCAGATAGTAACAATCCTCAAACTTAAAATAGTTTTTCTCCAAACAGATAGTCAACAATTCACAGATGAATTCAATTGGTGGACCTATGTAGTGATCATTATTAGTCACCATGGACCTGACAGCCTCCACCCCCTCTGCATGGGGGATCACAGTGTAGAGGCTGTCAACGTCCATGGTGACCAAAATGTCATCCTGCTGTAAATCAGTAAAGCCTGCAAGTATCCTGAGCAAGCTCGGTGAGTCTTGTAAATATGCCCTAGTATTCTTGACAATCACCTGCAGGAAGGAATCAATGTAGATGGCAAGGTTAGTAAGAACTGAACCCTGTGCAGAAAATATAGGTCTGCCCGGGGGGTTCACGTGTGTGTGTTACGGGTTAAGTAAGATATCCAGGTAAAACGGACATTACCCTTGTGGCTGTGGATAAAGCCCGATGTACTGTAATTCCCCCATCTACACTATTTTTTTTTGCCTCCGTCTTGGGGTTCAAGGAAGGTGCCCCGCAGATACTCTGCCATCCACCCTAAGTGAACCTTGGGGAATGAGGTTTAAAAGATGGGCCTTGCCCCCCCTTGAACACCCAGGGAGAGGCAAAAAAGATAGTGAAGATGGGGGAATTACAGTGCATTGGATATATGTTTGATGCAGTGACTCGATGAAGCGCATGCACTCTAAAGAGATTTATGATTTACATCAGGCTTTACTCACAGCCACTTGGGTAATGTCCGTTTTACCGGTGTAATCCTAGGATTACCCAATATCTGAATTTACCGATAACACTCACTGATGAGGCCCATAGGAGGCTGAAACGATCGTCTGGGGTTGTCATGTTTCTTGTTCAGAGGAGAATTGCCTGGTATTTCGGGGCTGGACTGACCTTACTTGGCGGGATCAGTCTGATATACGTCAGGAAAGTTTTCCTCTGTGAAAAGCACACTGGTCTAAAAGAGGCTGCTTCCAGGTGGTAAATCGCCATAGAACTAGCTGATGAGCTGTTGTTCGTTCCTGGTAGAGCACTTCGCTCTTCATATGCAAACATATATATATATATATATAGGTATATATATATATATATATATATATATATATATATGTGTGTGTGTGTGTGTGTCTATGGATTTGTATGTGTGTACATATGTATGTGTATGTGCTTTTAGAAAGAGAGCAGGACCAGCACACACCTTCGGAGAATGTCCCATATAGATTGTAACAGGTAAGTCTAGGTGCACACCTGGAGGACCTCCCTTTCCAGGGTCCTAACATATACTGCAAGTAGAACACACAGGTGGCACACAAAAGAGGGCAACAGCACCTTATATTGAGCAACGTTTCGGGGCTCCTGCCCCTTTATCAAGCTAACAAAGACACATATCAAACCTTTATAGGCACTTCCTGTACAGGTAACCAATCACATAATGATGGGAGGATTAAACAAGAAATAGGATCACACAAGACCTCATATACACATGTACCACACATTATTAACCCCTACACTCCTAGTGTGAAAAAGTCACCTGATTAAAAACAAGCGCAGCAAGTCGCTATATATACTAAACAATTAAATGTTAAGCACATCCTATTTATGTCATTCTTATTGCAAAATGTTTTTAATATAGTCAACTAGGGCCTAACATAGTCAGCAAATAAAAGGAAGCAGATCAAATTCCCTATAAGACCTTATGTGTATGTGCTCTGTTTATTTCAAGAAAATTGATTGTGACAAGAGGTCACAATTTAAAGTTGGAGGAAAGGAGATTTAATATCTCCTGCAATGGAAACATTTTTTCACTGTAAAAGCAATAACATTGTGGAACTCATTACCAAAGGAGGTAATGAATGCCAGTACCCTAGATACATTTAAAAATTGTTTGGATACATTTCTGGCTAGAAACAAAATTCATGGTAATGATTGCTTGTATTAAATGGGTCAAATTTTAGTGGGATTAATTTAAGATCAATTGGAACTTTTTTGTTGTTGTAAGTATATTAGATTTGTATAGGTTGAATTACTATGTTACTATGTAAAAATACCTACACACATGGAAACAGAGGCATAACTAGAGACCTCAGGGTCCCGGTGCAAGAATCCATGAAGAGCCTACCTTTCATAAATACACACACCTATACACACAGAGATGCACATACACAGATATATACAGATATACACACACACACACAGATATACACAAACACACCTCTACTACCACTCAAACCCAACTAAACTCAGCCTGGCATTGTAGAAATTATTGAGGTACCAAGTCTGCAAATTCACATTTTACACTGGCAGTGAACACAAACACTGTTCTACCCTCTTCAGTCCTTGTATAAAAGAAAAAGTGCACCACAGTTTAAGCATTATTGCACCACTGTAAATTGTATGTGATTAAAGCTATACAAACCATAATGTAATAAATCAGATACAGAGCTAGTACTGCGCACACAGCTACATACTCATACAAAGTACCATCATGTAATAAATGTGATACAGAGCTAGCACTGAGCAAACAGTTACCTACTCATACAAAGAACCATAATGTAATAAATGAGATACAGAGCTAGCACTGCGCACACAGTTACCTACTCATACAAAGTAACATAATGTAATAAATGTGATACAGAGCTAGCACTGCACACACAGTTACCTACTCATACAAACCATAATGTAATAAATGTGATACAGAGCTAGCACTGCGCACACAGTTAACTACTCATACAAACCATAATGTAATAAATGATATACAGAGGTAGCACTGCACACACAGTTACCTATTCATACAAACCATAATGTAATAAATTAGATACAGAGCTAGCACTGCGCACACAGTTACCTACTCATACAAACCATAATGTAATAAATGTGATACAGAGCTAGCACTGTGCACACAGTTACTGATACAAACCATAATGTAATAAATGAGATACAGAGGTAGCAATGCGCACACAGTTACCTACTCATATAAACCATAATGTAATAAATGAGATACAGAGCTAGTACTGTGCACACAGTTACCTACTCATACACACCATAATGTAATAAATGTGATACAGAGTTAGCACTGTGCACACAGTTACTGATACAAACCATAATGTAATAAATGAGATACAGAGGTAGCACTGTGCACACAGTTACCTACTCATACAAACCATAATGTAATAAATGAGATACAGAACTAGCACTGCGCACACAGTTACCTACTCATACAAACCATAATGTAATAAATGAGATACAGAGCTAGCACTGTGCACACAGTTACTGATACAAACCATAATGTAATAAATGAGATACAGAGATAGCACTGTGCACGCAGTTACCTACTTATACAAACCATAATGTAATAAATGAGATACAGAGGTAGCACTGCGCACACAGTTACCTACTGATACAAACCATAATGTAATAAATGAGATACAGAGCTAGTACTGCGCACACAGCTACATACTCATACAAACCATAATGTAATAAATGAGATACAGAGCTAGTACTGCGCACACAGCTACATACTCATACAAACCATAATGTAATAAATGTGATACAGAGCTAGTACTGCGCACACAGCTACATACTCATACAAACCATAATGTAATAAATGAGATACAGAGCTAGCACTGCGCACACAGCTACATACTCATACAAACCATAATGTAATAAATGAGATACAGAGCTAGTACTGCGCACACAGCTACATACTCATACAAACCATAATGTAATAAATGTGATACAGAGGTAGCACTGCGCACACAGTTACCTACTGATACAAACCATAATGTAATAAATGAGATACAGAGGTAGCACTGCGCACACAGCTACATACTCATACAAACCATAATGTAATAAATGAGATACAGAGCTAGTACTGCGCACACAGCTACATACTCATACAAACCATAATGTAATAAATGTGATACAGAGGTAGCACTGCGCACACAGTTACCTACTGATACAAACCATAATGTAATAAATGAGATACAGAGCTAGCACTGCGCACACAGTACCTACTGATACAAACCATAATGTAATACATGAGATACAGAGCTAGCACTAGAGCACACAGTTACCTACTGATACAAACAAACCATAATCTAATAAATGAGATACAGAGATAGCACTGTGCACACAGTTACCTACTAATTTACATACTCATACAAACCATAATGTAATAAATGAGATACAGAGCTAGCACTGCGCACACAGCTACATACTCATACAAACCATAACGTAATAAATGAGATACAGAGCTAGCACTGCGCACACAGCTACATACTCATACAAACCATAATGTAATAAATGAGATACAGAGCTAGCACTGCGCACACAGCTACATACTCATACAAACCATAATGTAATAAATGAGATACAGAGCTAGCACTGCGCACACAGCTACATACTCATACAAACCATAATGTAATAAATGTGATACAGAGCTAGTACTGCGCACACAGCTACATACTCATACAAAGTACCATCATGTAATAAATGAGATACAGAGCTAGCACTGCGCACACAGCTACATACTCATACAAACCATAATGTAATAAATGAGATACAGAGCTAGCACTGCGCACACAGCTACATACTCATACAAAGTAACATAATGTAATAAATGTGATACAGAGCTAGCACTGCACACACAGTTACCTACTCATACAAACCATAATGTAATAAATGAGATACAGAGTTAGCACTGTGCACACAGTTACTGATACAAACCATAATGTAATAAATGAGATACAGAGGTAGCACTGCACACACAGTTACCTACTCATTTACATACTCATACAAACCATAATGTAATAGATGAGATACAGAGATAGCACTGTGCACACAGTTACCTACACATACAAACCATAATGTAATAAATGAGATACAGAGCTAGCACTGCACACACAGTTACCTACTCATACAAACCATAATGTAATAAATGAGATACAGAGCTAGCACTGCACACACAGTTACCTACCCATACAAACCATAATGTAATAAATGAGATACAGAGCTAGCACTGCACACACAGTTACCTACTCATACAATCCATAATATAATAAATGAGATACTGAGCTAGTACTGCGCACACAGCTACATACTCATACAAAGTACCATAATGTAATAAATGTGATACAGAGCTAGCACTGCGCACACAGTTACCTACTCATACAAATCATAATGTAATAAATGAGATACAGAGATAGCACTGTGCACACAGTTACCTACTCATACAAACCATAATGTAATAAATGGGATACAGAGATAGCACTGTGCACACAGTTACCTACTGATACAAACCATTATGTATTAAATGAGATACAGAGATAGCACTGTGCACATAGTTACCTACTCAGTTACCTACTCATACAAACCATAATGTAATAAATGGGATACAGAGATAGCACTGTGCACACAGTTACCTACTGATACAAACCATAATGTAATAAATGAGATACAGAGATAGCACTGTGTACATAGTTACCTACTCATACAAACCATAATGTAATAGATGAGATACAGAGGTAGCACTGTGCACGCAGTTACCTACTCATACAAACCATAATGTAATAGATGAGATACAGAGGTAGCACTGGGCACACAGTTACCTACTGATACAAACCAGAATGTAATAAATGAGATACAGAGCTAGCATTGTGCACACAGTTACTGAACTGATACAAACCATAATGTTATAAATGAGATACAGAG
Organism: Bombina bombina; assembly: GCF_027579735.1. NCBI lineage: Eukaryota > Metazoa > Chordata > Amphibia > Anura > Bombinatoridae > Bombina > Bombina bombina. The sequence continues at coordinate 400,751,686 of NC_069504.1, forward strand.
ATAGCACTGTGCACATAGTTACCTACTTATACATACCATAATGTAATAGATGAGATACAGAGGTAGCACTGTGCACACAGTTACCTACTGATACAAACCATAATGTAATAAATGAGATACAGAGATAGCAGTGTGCACACAGTTACCTACTGATACAAACCATAATGTAATAGATAAGATACAGAGATAGCACTGTGCACATAGTTACCTACTTATACATACCATAATGTAATAGATGAGATACAGAGGTAGCACTGTGCACACAGTTACCTACTGATACAAACCATAATGTAATAAATGAGATACAGAGATAGCAGTGTGCACACAGTTACCTACTGATACAAACCATAATGTAATAGATAAGATACAGAGATAGCACTGTGCACACAGTTACCTACTGATACAAATCATAATGTAATAAATGAGATACAGAGATAGCACTGCACACACAGTTACCTACTCATTTACATACTCATACAAACCATAATGTAATAAATGAGATACAGAGCTAGTACTGCGCACACAGTTACCTACTCATACAAACCATAATGTAATGAATGAGATACACAGATAGCACTGTGCACATAGTTACCTACTGATACAAATCATAATGTAATAAATGTGATACAGAACTAGCACTGTGCACACAGTTACTGATACAAACCATAATGTAATAAATGAGATACAGAGGTAGCACTGCGCACACAGTTACCTACTCATACAAACCATAATGTAATAAATGAGATACAGAGATAGCAGTGTGCACATTGTTACCTACTCAGTTACCTAATCATACAAACCATAATGTAATAAATGAGATACAGAGGTAGCACTGTGCACATAGTTACCTACTCATATAAACCATCCTATATAATAAATGGCCAAGTATGTTTGTCAGATGCAGTCATGTGCAGTAGAGACTGCACGTGACAAACATACCTGGCCGTTTGGATCCTGACACTCAGCACTCAGCACAGAGCAAGGCTGAAGCGGAGTGTCAGGGAGCGTGGCCGACGGGAGCGTCGCGATGGGGGCGTGACCGGGCGTAGCGAGGGGGCGTGGCTGAACATCATGAGGGGCGTGGTCGGGCGTGACGAGGGGCGTGGTCGGGCGGGGTGCTGCGATGGGGGCCAGAGAGGCAAAGGCTTTCAATTAAGACAGAGCCAGAAAGGGAGCAGGAGAGGGGGGAGAAGGGCCAAAGAGGGGGGGGAGAAGGGCCAAAAAGGGGGGGAGAGAGCCAAAGAGGGGGGGGGGAGAGAGCCAAAGAGGGGGGAAGAGAGCCAAAGAGGGGGGAGAGAGAGACAAAGAGGGGGGGAGAGAGAGAGCCAAAGAGGGGGGGAGAGAGAGCCAAAGAGGGGGGAGAGCCAAAGAGGGGGGGGAGAGCCAAAAGGGGGGGAGAGCCAAAGGGGGGGGGAGAGAGCGAGCCAAAGAGGGGAGAGAGCCAAAGAGGGGAGAGAGCCAAAGAGGGGGAAGAGCCAAAGAGGGGGGAGAGCCAAAGAGGGGGGGAGAGAGAGAGCCAAAGGAGAGGGGGGAGAGAGCCAAAGGGGGGGAGAGAGCCAAAGAGGGGGAGAGAGAGCCAAAGAGGAAAGAGAGCCAAAGAGGAAAGAGAGCCAAAGAGGAGAGAGAACAAAAGAGGGGGAGAGAGCCAAAGAGGGGGAGAGAGCCAAAGAAGGGGGGGTGAGAGAGCCAAAGAGGGGGGGGAAGAGAGCCAAAGACGGGGGGGGAGAGAGCCAAAGAGGGGGGGAGAAGGGCCAAAAAGGGGGGGAGAGAGCCAAAGAGGGGGGGGAGAGAGCCAAAGAGGGGGGGAAGAGAGCCAAAGAGGGGGGAGAGAGAGACAAAGAGGGGGGGAGAGAGAGAGCCAAAGAGGGGGGGAGAGAGAGCCAAAGAGGGGGGGAGAGCCAAAGAGGGGGGGGAGAGCCAAAAGGGGGGGAGAGCCAAAGGGGGGGGGAGAGAGCGAGCCAAAGAGGGGAGAGAGCCAAAGAGGGGAGAGAGCCAAAGAGGGGAAGAGCCAAAGAGGGGGGAGAGCCAAAGAGGGGGGGAGAGAGAGAGCCAAAGGAGAGGGGGGAGAGAGCCAAAGGGGGGGGAGAGAGCCAAAGAGGGGGGAGAGAGAGCCAAAGAGGAAAGAGAGCCAAAGAGGAAAGAGAGCCAAAGAGGAGAGAGAACAAAAGAGGGGGAGAGAGCCAAAGAGGGGGAGAGAGCCAAAGAAGGGGGGGTGAGAGAGCCAAAGAGGGGGGGGAAGAGAGCCAAAGACGGGGGGGAGAGAGCCAAAGAGGGCGGGAGCCAAATAGGGGGGGGGGGAGAGAGCCAAAGGGGGGGGAGAGAACCAAAGAGGGGGGGGAGGGAGGGAGGGAGAGCCAAAGAGCGAGGGGAGGGAGAGCCAAAGAGGGGGGGAGAGAGCCAAAGAGGGGGGGAGAGAGCCAAAGAGGGGGGGGGAGAGAGCCAAAGAGGGGGGGGGGGGAGAGCCAAAGAGGGGGGGGGAGAGAGCCAAAGAGCGGGGGGAGGGAGCCAAAGAGGGGGGGAGAGCCAAAAGGGGGGGAGAGAGCCAAAGAGGGGGGGGAGAGAGAGCCAAAGAGGAGAGAGAGCCAAAGAGGAGAGAGAGCCAAAGAGGGGGGAGAGAGAGCCAAAGAGGGGGGAGAGAGAGCCAAAGAGGGGGGAGAGGGAGCCAAAGAGGGGGAGAGAGAGCCAAAGAGGGGGGGAGAGAGAGCCAAAGAGGAGGGAGAGAGAGCCAAAGAGGGGGGAGAGAGAGCCAAAGAGGGGGAGAGAGAGCCAAAGAGGGGGGGAGAGCCAAAGAGGGGGGGGAGAGAGAGCCAAAGAGGGGGGGGAGAGAGCCAAAGAGGGGGGAGAGAGAGCCAAAGAGGAAAGAGAGCCAAAAGAGGGGGGAAAGAATAAAAGAGGGGGGAGAGAATAAAAAAGAGGGAGGGGGAGAACCAAAGAGGGGGGGGAGAACCAAAGAGGGGGGGAGAGAACCAAAGGGGGGGGAGAGAATCAAAGAGGGGGGGAGAACCAAAGAGGGGGAGGGAGAGCCAAAGAGGGGGGGGAGAGCCAAAGAGGTGGGGAGAGAGCCAAAGAGGGGGGGGAGAGCCAAAGAGGGGGGGAGAGAGCCAAAGAGGGGGGGGGGGGAGCCAAAGAGGGGGGGAGAGAGCCAAAGAGGGGGGGGAGAGAGCCAAAAGGGGGGGAGAGAGCCAAAGAGGGGGGAGAGAGAGAGCCAAACAGGAGAGAGAGCCAAAGAGGAGAGAGAGCCAAAGAGGGGGGAGAGAGAGCCAAAGAGGGGGGGGAGAGAGCCAAAGAGGGGGGGAGAGAGCCAAAAGGGGGGGGAGCCAAAGAGGGGGGAGAGAGAGAGCCAAAGAGGAGAGAGAGCCAAAGAGGAGAGAGAGTCAAAGAGGGGGGAGAGAGAGCCAAAGAGGGGAGAGAGAGCCAAAGAGGGGGGGAGAGAGAGCCAAAGAGGGGGGGAGAGAGAGAGCCAAGGAGGGGGGGGAGAGAGAGAGAGCCAAAGAGGGGGGGAGAGAGAGCCAAAGAGGGGGGGACAGAGAGCCAAAGAGGGGGGGGAGAGAGAGCCAAAGAGGGGGGGAGAGAGAGAGCCAAAGAGGGGGGGAGAGAGAGCCAAAGAGGGGGGGAGAGAGAGCCAAAGAGGGGGGGGAGAGAGCCAAAGAGGGGGGGGAGAGAGAGCCAAAGAGGGGGGGGAGAGAGCCAAAGAGGGGGGGGGAGAGAACAAAGAGGGGGGGGAGAGAAGAAAAGAGGGGGGAGAGAAGAAAAGAGGGGGGAGAGAAGAAAAGAGGGGGAGAGAATAAAAGAGGGGGAGAGAATAAAAGAGGGGGGAGAGAGAGCAAAAGAAAGGAGGGAGAGAGCCAAAGAAGGGAGAGAGAGAGCAAAAGAGGGGAGAGAGAGAGCAAAAGAGGGGAAAGAGAGAGCAAAGGAGAGGGGGGAGAGAAAGCAAAAGAGAGGGGGGAGAGAAAGCAAAAGAGAGGGGGAAGAGAGAGCAAAAGAGAGGGGGGAGAGAGAAAGGGGTGGGACCACTGTACTGCAAAAAATGGCCCGTGTACACAGGCTTTAGTACTAGTAATGTAATAAATGAGATACAGGGGGGGGGGGGAGAGAGCCAAAAGGGGGGGAGAGAGCCAAAGAGGGGGGAGAAAGAGAGCCAAAGAGGAGAGAGAGCCAAAGAGGAGAGAGAGCCAAAGAGGGGGGAGAGAGAGCCAAAGAGGGGGGGGAGAGAGCCAAAGAGGGGGGAGAGAGCCAAAAGGGGGGGGGAGCCAAAGAGGGGGGAGAGAGAGAGCCAAAGAGGAGAGAGAGCCAAAGAGGAGAGAGAGCCAAAGAGGGGGGAGAGAGAGCCAAAGAGGGGAGAGAGAGCCAAAGAGGGGGGGAGAGAGAGCCAAAGAGGGGGGGAGAGAGAGAGCCAAGGAGGGGGGGGAGAGAGAGAGAGCCAAAGAGGGGGGGGAGAGAGAGCCAAAGAGGGGGGGGGGAGAGAGCCAAAGAGGGGGGGGGAGAGAGAGCCAAAGAGGGGGGGAGAGAGAGCCAAAGAGGGGGGAGAGAGAGCCAAAGAGGGGGGGGAGAGACAAAGAGGGGGGGGGAGAGCCAAAGAGGGGAGGGAGAGAGAGCCAAAGAGGGGGGGGAGAGAACAAAGAGGGGGGGGAGAGAACAAAAGAGGGGGGAGAGAAGAAAAGAGGGGGGAGAGAACAAAAGAGGGGGGAAAGAATAAAAGAGGGGGGAGAGAATAAAAGAGGGGGGAGAGAATAAAAGAGGGGGGAGAGAGAGCAAAAGAAAGGAGGGAGAGAGCCAAAGAAGGGAGAGAGAGAGCAAAAGAGGGGAGAGAGAGAGCAAAAGAGGGGAGAGAGAGAGCAAAAGAGGGGAGAGAAAGCAAAAGAGAGGGGGGAGAGAAAGCAAAAGAGAGGGGGAAGAGAGAGCAAAAGAGAGGGGGGAGAGAGCAAGGGGTGGGACCACTGTACTGCAAAAAATGGCCCGTGTACACGGGCTTTAGTACTAGTAATGTAATAAATGAGATACAGATGTAGCGCTGTGCACATAGAGACTTTGCTCCTCAACATAAAATGGCGGGCTGAGGGCGGGCCACTTCCATTTGAAGCAGGCTCTGAGGAGGAGGAGTCTCCCTAACTAAGAATGGCTGCCTGGTATTGGCACCAAGCAGGGGTTTTTTCACTGTAAGAGCAATAAAATTGTGGAACTCATTACATGCATTGGGGGGCCATGGGGCATTTTTAAAGGAAATATTTTTACATGCAGTCAGAGTCTTCTGCAGAACTGCAATGCCAATGATGCGGCTGCCTCACCCTTAGCGGAACTGCTCAGTGATAACTGCAGAACAAACTCCAGGGCACATATCACATCTGCAGCCACCTTGGGCCACCACTGAGTGGCAGACCTCCAAGGCCCGGTCTCACATTTTCAACCCCCTGGTAGTTCCGCCAAAGCATACATATATACGCACACATATACATCTTTGAGCCCAATGCATTCAGCTAGCTCCCAGTATTGCATTCCTGATCCTTCAACAAAGGATTCCAAGAGAATGAAGCAAATTAGATAATAAAAGTACATTGTGAAGTTGTTTAAAATTATAGTGTCTATCTGAATCATGAAAGAAAATTTTTGAGTTTCCACAATTAATCTATTTTTTTCCTCACTCCAGTACATGTTCATACGCTCTATACAAGCATTTGTTCAAGGAAGAGACAACACAAACTGGATCATTTCATTTTCAACATTAATGTGCAAGTGATCAGCAGTTTGAATATTGCTATCCATTGTACTTAGAGGGAAACATTTTTAGCATTTCAGTCTTCAATGTTCTGACACATTAGTTTTTTGAGATGAAGAAATTCATTAAACAACGTATTTTTATTTAAACTTTTAACAGGTGCATAGTGACAAATGAAATCAAGTGCCACGTCACTCCAAACAACAATAAAAGAGGATGTAAAGGTGTCTTCAATACTGTTAAAGATAAAGGGGCCTATCTATCAAGCTCCGAAAGGAGCTTGACGGCCCGTGTTTCTGGAGAGTCTTCAGCAGCGGTCACAAAGACTACTGAGCAGGCAGACAGGAATCACAACAATTCAACCCGATCGAGTAAGATCGGGTTGATTGACACCCCCTGCTGGCTGCCCATTGGCCGCGAATCTGCAGGGGGCGGCGTTGCACCAACAGCTCTTGTGAGCTGCTGGTGCAATGTTATATGCGGAGAGCGTATTTCTCTCCGCATTCAGCAATGTCTTGTAATTTTATTTTTCTTTCCTAAGATATGGTGAGTTCACGGCTTGAGTAATTACTATTGGAAACCAATACCCAAGCTAGAGGACACGGATAAATAGGGAGGGACAAGACAGGCAGTCCTAAACAGAAGGCACCACCGCTTTAAGAACCTGTCTACCAAAAGAAGCCTCAGCCGAGGCAAAAGTATCAAATTTGGGAAAAGTATGTAGAGAAGACCAAGTTGCAGCCCTGCAACTTTGTTCCACAGAAGCTTAATTTTTTTAAAGCCCAAGAAAAGGAAACAGCTCTTGTATAATGAGCCGTAATTCTCTAAGGAGGCACACTGCAGAGCTGAGAGTTCTGAGACTCTTCGAGCAGAAGAGATAGCAACAAGAAACAAAACCTTCCAAGATAACAACTTAATGTCTATGGAATGCAACGGTTCAAACAGAGCCAGCTGTAAAACTTTAAGAACAAGGTTAAGGCTCCAAAGAGGAGCAACAGACTTAAAGACAGGCCTGATTTTGACCAAGGCCTGACAAAAAGATTGCAAATCTGGCATATCCGCCAAACGTTTATGTAGTAAAACTGATACAGCAGAAATCTGACCATTCAGGGTACCAACTGACAATCCCTTCTCCAGGCCTTCCTGAAGAAAAGATACAATTCTAGGGAATCTAATTCTACTCCAAGAGTAGCCCTTGGATTCACACCAATAAAGATATTTACCCCATATCTTATGGTAAATCGTTTTTGTAACAGGCTTGCAAGCCTGAATCATGGTCTGAATGACCAACTCAGAAAAACCACGCTTAGACAGAATTAAGCATTCAATCTTCAAGCAGTCAGCTTTAGAGAAACGAGATTTGGATGAATGATGGGACCCTGAATCAGGAGGTCCTTCCTCAGAGGTAGTCTCCAAGGTGGGAGAGATGACATCTCCACTAGGTCTTCAAACCAGATCCTGCGAGGCCACGCAGGGGCTATTAGAATCACAGACGCCCCTCTCTTGTTTGCTACGACTAAAGACTTGTGGAAGAAGAGCTAAAAGGAGGAAACAGGTATTTAATAAACATCAAATAAACTTCTAAAATACCCATCAGGCAACCCCACACCTCAATTACTGAGGTGCCTTCCCGCTACCAATTAAGACCGGATCACCCAGAAATTAATCACCCCAGTGTAACCCATACAACAGGATTATCTATGTCTCAATAAAAAAGCAGTCTTTTAATTTGTTTAATTCATGGTCTCTCCAACTGGAAGAAAAAGCACTTACCTGCTCCACTGTCCATCATGTAGACAGTTACAAGGTATGAAAAGACACAGTTCCTTTGAAAAAGAAAAAACTGAGTAGCCAACTCTGGCTTTCTAAACTAGGGCAGCAATTGTTAGGAAAATGCAGTAAGTACCTATTTTCAAGTTCCTAACTGCTTTAAAGCCACCACTACCCGACTGCAAGGAATGATGTGGAATACGACTATACCCCAAAACTTGCTTGTAGATTAAATACACCACACCACAGTTAAACTGCTTGATAAATTACGGCGAGCAAGTTTTTGTGAGAACTTGCAGCCGTAGGGCTTTGGTAAATCGAGCCCATAGCAGTTTAACTGTGGTGCTTTTTGCCTCCTCCTGCTGGTCAGAAGTGATATTCCCAACAGTAATTACTCAAGGCGTGGACTCACCATATCTTAGGAAAGAAATATATTTTTATTAACTTTAAACACTACACAACCTAACAGCCGAAGTATATAACTGTGTAAACAGTCCAGTTGCAGTGGCTACACCCTCTCTCTACTCTGACGGCCCACTTGTTTAGCCAGAGACAGTATCTTACTGGCAGTGTCACTAAAAAAATTAAAATGTATATTTTTTTAAATAATATGTTAAGCCCCCCACAGCCTAAGATCTGAAATATGTAACTGTGTAAACTGCCAAGTTGTAGTAGACACTCTCTTTCTCTCTGGCTGTCCACTTGTTTGTCCGAAGACAATATCAAACTGACAGCATCAGTAAGAAATGTAAATATGATTTTAAATAATATTTAGACCCCTACAGCCTATAAACTGAAGTATATAACTGGGTATACTGTCTAGCTGCAGTGGTCACCCTCTCTCCTTTCTGACTGCCCATCTGTTTGACTAGAGACAGTATCACAATGACGGTGTCACTAAGAATATTACAATATATACATTTTAAAATAAAGTTTTAGTTCCCCAAAGTCTAAGAGCTGAATTATATGTGTAAACTAGTAGCAGTTTGGCCAATCTTTGTCTCCACTTGACTGCCCCCTTCCCTCAATCAGAAATTTTTGTGAAATAACTCAGACACACACAACAGCACAACCTCTCTATCTGAAAATACCGACCATTTCCTGAGTCAGTATACTGACTGGGTGTGCGTGATAATGAAGTTGTGTCACAGGCTGGCTTAGATTGATAGCCTCCCCATGACATGCCCTCAACATGCCCATCCAGTCAGTATTAGGAGGACATGATGATGATGCTGTGCCAAGTGGTCGCTGGTCCACAACTGGGTGGGAGTGAAAGGGTGGCCCTTGTCTCTGGGGGGTGAGATCCAGATCTCTAAGTGAAATCCACACGAATAAGTGGTGTATGGTCAACTGTTCCCAGTATAAGACTACTATAGCCAACATCCTATTTTAAAAAACCTCCCTTGTTCCCGTTCCCAATAAATACACAACACCGATGTAGTGGCAACAAATTGTAAAGGTCCCATATCTAAACCCCCGTAATTGCGGTGGACTTGACAATTGACACCAAATTGTTAAAACCTGGAGGTAGCCCCTGCTCCCTCAGCCAGCCAATTATGTGCTTAACTTACACCACACCAAACGCTGCATTGCGCATGTGAAAAAATTTACTGACTCGCCCGTCGAGGTTGTAGACCTATAGTTCCACTTACCCTCTGTTCGTTACTCGGTCAAAACGTGCATCAATACTGGCCGCAAACTACCGCCACCCTAGGGGTTTGCCATTCCACCAACTACAGTTACGCCCGTTTGGTATGCTACCTGACAGATGGGGATAGCAGTGCATTAACTAATAACATATTTGCCATTTCAAGTCGACCGACTAGAACAACATTATCAGATCTCAATCCGGACTAATTGCCCTCTGTGACCGTATTGACGATTGGATATATGCAATAAAAGAAACACGTCTAAAGAGTCATGTACTGCTTTATTTGCACTGGGGATCGGAGGGTGGGTAAAAAAAAAGACAAAGTGAACTGCTGCTGCTGCTGCAAAGGTGAGCGCCTATATATGTCCCTGCCCCCCTCTCTTGACCCTCTCCTGGCCTATCCCTATTCCTCCCCCCTATTACCCCCTTCTCTTGTTTTTGCCCACAGCTCCCCCCTCCCCTCCTTGCTAGCAGGGAGTGGAGAGCTGCTGGTCATGTTTACTTCCTCCATTGACCCCCACACTTACTGTGCTCCCTGCCTATATGGCACTCCACACTCATTTGCTCTGGCTGCCAGGCCTCCACCAGAACTGCCCTCCACACAGTGTGTAGAGAGGGTAGGAAGTCCAGGGGCAGAGAGTGTGTGGGAGGGAGCAGAGGGCAGTAAATTGGGGTGAAGGAAGCCAGGCTCATGGCAATTACTATTAATGATAAGGAATTCAATAATTTAAAAAAAAAAATTATAAAATATATTTGTTTAATTCTATGATTATTATTTTTGTTGGTTCCCTCATCATTAATAAAAATATTTTTGTATTGATATAATATGTCATAGAATATGTCATCTGTGACTTTATAGTATTGCATAAAACTATAAAGTAGCGTCTAATGTCTTCTATGACATATTAATATCATGAAAAAGAAATCTTCATTAAAATAACACACAAAAAATAATGAATAAAAACTTTTCCATTTCATAACAATACATAAAATACATACATATCAGGAAGAGGTGATTGACCCATATACGTCACCTGTTTGATTAAAACATTTTTGAAGAAATCCAGGGAGTGCAAGCCATTCATTTTGATATGTATATATATATTGTATATATATTGTATCATCAGGTTTTTTTTTATCTATTAGCAAGGTAGATCCCAGACATTACGTATATATAGGCGTTCCATGGGAGTTTGATGGGAGTAACCAGAGGCGTAACTAGAAACCACAGGGCCCAGGTGCAAGAATATAAGAAGGGCCCCCCACCACCCCTCCCCCCTCCAAAAAAAGGTGAATTTAATACCTTTTAAAAAAAAAAAAAATAAGCTTTATTGTATAATTGAAAATTACAGTTTTTACAGCAAAATCATTGTAGCAAAGTATGACATCAATGTTCGGTATAATACAGTGTTCTCTTACATATCTTTTTACAAAGCTGTTTAGATTCTTTCTGCCCTACACTCACGGCTTGTCTAGGCCGGCTGATCCTTCACCTTTTCCACTTCTCTCCCTGTTCCCAGGTCTAGTTACTTCTCTGTGTCTTTCAGTGGTCGGGACTCTGTCCATTGTAGTATTATCCTTCTCTACCCTGTGCCCTCATCTGTGGCTATGTCCCCTGTGTTAGTTGTATTGCCCCTCCCTCTCCCTCCATTTTGGTATTCGTGTAAGCTCTAGGATGACTATCATATGTGTCTCTGCCTATCACGACAAGTAATGCCCCATCAATTATCTTTATGCCCGAGCCTAGGGTGATGTATATCTATGAGCGGGGGGGGAACGGGGAGGGTAGGGTGGTTCGTCATTAGAGCTTGTTCCATATTTGTAGCATTATTTCATGTGTCTCCACTGTGCCATTCCTAATGTGATGATATCTTTCTAGTTGCAGTAACAAATCTACTTGTTTCACCCACTCCTGGTGAGTAGGGGGGGTGTCAGTTTTCCATCTACGGGGGATTAGAGTTTTTGCGCTGTTCAGCAGGGTTAGGAGTAGTTTCCTTCTCGCCATGCATTTAATTTTAGGTAAGCCAGCGTACAGAAGCATTATTTTTGGGTCTCTGGGTATTATAATCTCCAAAACTTTGCAAGTGTGTGCAAGGATGTCCGTCCAGAATTGCTGGAGTTCGGGACATTCCCACCACACGTGCAGGACGGTACCCTCTGTCTCACAGCCCCTCCAGCATTTACCCGAGGCGTTTGGATATATTCTCTTTAACCTGCTTGGGGTGAGATACCACCTGGCGAGGAGCTTATAGTTAGTTTCTTGTATCTGTGCTGATATAGAAGCAGTCTTATTATTAAGGAATGTGTTTTTCCATGTCTTTACATTTATTTCCTCACCCAGCTCCCTCTCCCATGTTTTGGTATACGCTGGTAGGTTACCTGAGTCATTTTGTCGCAATTTCTTATATATAATGGATATCAGGTGTGAGCGTGTCCGTCCGTCATAACAAAGTTGTTCAAATTCTGTCAGCTCACGGGTCAGAGTGGTTTTTTCTTTGTGCGTCGATATAAAGTGGGAGATCTGAGCGTAGGCTAGCCAATTCAAATGTGGTTCTGTATCTCGAACATCTTCCCATTTTTTAATTTTATGTTGTTGGATCAGCCTATTGATTGTGTTCTGTCCTACCTGCTGTCCCTGGACTGAATATTTCCTCGCTATTCCCAGTGCGAGGGCTGGGTTGTCCATGTATGGGGTCATGGGGGAGGTCGGTGAGGATATCCGTGTGGATGTATGGATAATTTTGTCCCACACCCTGAATAGTTCCTTAAAGAGAGGATATCTATCTACAATTCGCAATCTTTCCTTCCCTAATGTCCAAGCTAGATATCCCGGGTTATTAATATGTAGTATTGCTCTATCTATCTGTATCCAGTGTTTTGAATTATCGTTTGAGCACCATTCCACTATTCTTTGTAACATCAAAGCCTGTCTATATGTCAATATATTCGGGACTCCCAGACCACCCTCCTCTTTTGCCATGTACATAGTTTGCTTGTTTATTCTGGGTCGCACGTCTCCCCAAATGTATGATTCCAGAGAACCCTGGAGTCTGTTCATAAAACCTTTTGGGAGGGGAATTGGTAGAGCCTGCATAACATAAAGTATTCTTGGGAGCACATTCATTTTTATAACACTGATTCTGCCCAGCCATGACAGTTTTTTATTTTTCCAATTGGATAAGTCTTCTATTATCATCTTTTCTAATTGTTTGTAATTAGCTTCAAATATAGCCTCTGGATCTGCAGATAGCTGTATTCCTAAATATTTCATTGTGACTGACTGCCTACGTAGTGGGCATTGGGACATCAATAGGGACATTTTATCCTCTGAAAGATTTATGTTTAACACCTCTGATTTGTTTATGTTTAATAGAAAATTGGAGTATTTGCCGTACTCCTGAATTATCTTTAGGGCCTGTGGCAGCGATTCCTCTGAATTTGTTAGGGTTAACAAGATGTCGTCCGCATACATGGCTGTCTTGTGTTCTGTGTCATCTAATTTAATTCCCGACACCCGGGGGTCTGCGCGGATCTTTAGGGCCAGAATTTCTATAGATATTGCGAATAATATTGGGGAGAGGGGGCAGCCCTGTCGAGTTCCGTTTGTGATCTCAAAGCTCGTGGACAAGAGGCCATTGACTTTAATCTTGGCTGAAGCGGCGGAGTAAAGTGAAAATATAATTTCGATGAAATGTGTGCTGAAGCCCATCTTTGACAGAGCGAACCGTAAGAACGTCCAGCTCACCCTGTCAAAGGCTTTCTCCGCGTCCATAGATGTCAGTGTCATTGGGATGCGTTCTAATTTAGCATATTGTAATAACTGCAGAACCTTTAGGGTGTTATCCCTTGCCTCCCTCCCTGGGACGAATCCCACCTGATCCGAATTGATTAATCCTGGGAGAACCCTATTTATTCTTGTGGCCAGTATCTTCGCGTAGATTTTTACATCTGAGTTAAGTAAAGAAATAGGGTGGAAATTTTCGGGCCTGTCTTGGATCTTTCCCGGCTTGGGGAGAACTGTAATATGTGCCTCCAGTAGGTTCCTTGTAAACCCTCCATCGTTTTGTAGGGTATTATAAGTGTCAGCAAGATGAGGGGCCAGTGTCTGTCCAAATTTTTTATAGTATGCTATGCCTAATCCATCTGGTCCCGGGCTTTTTCCCGTGGCTTTTTGCCTTTAGGATTTCTGCAGGAGTTATACATGCCTCTAATTTTTCTGCCTCTTCCGTACTAATTTGGGGGATTTTTATATTATCTATATATGATTCTAACTCGTCGTTAATGCTCCCATTTTCGGGATTTATGTCAGTAGGTCTTGTGTTATCTTTTAGGTTATATAATGTCGAATAATATTGTCTTAACGTCTCTGCGATACCTCTGCTGTCATCATGTTTTTTCCCCTGTTTATCTACAATTCCTGTAACATATGCCCTATATTGTTTTCTCTTGAGTGTCTTTGCTAGAGAGGTCCCCGGTTTGTTACTGTATTCAAAATAGTGTTGTTTTAAATAGAGGGCTTTCGTTTGGGCTTCTTTAATTTGTAGGTTTTGTAGCTCAGTTTTGACTTTTTTCAGGGAAGTGTATACATTTGTATCAGTCGTGTCTTGTTTATGTTCCCTTTCCCAGTATGCGAGTTGTGCTTTCAATGAGTTATAATATTGTCTGGACTGCTTATTCTGTTGTGTTTTGATTTTAATCATCACTCCTCTTATCACTGCTTTGTGCGCCTCCCATACCATGGAAGGTTTGCTCGGATCTGTTTTATTAATTTTGAAGTATTCCTCTAATTCCTTTGTTATTTCCAGAACTATTATCGGATCGTTCAGTAAAGACTCATCTAGCCGCCATATGTGGGGGAGAAATGGTCTCTCTTGCCATTCGAAATCGCAGACCACGGGAGCGTGGTCTGACCATTTGATAGGCATTAAGTCTGAGTAAGTGATTTGCGAAAGCATAGCTGGGTCTGCTAATATGTTATCAATTCTAGAGTACAGATGGTGCGGGTGTGAGAAGAATGTGTAATTCCTTGCCCTTGGGTGCATCACCCGCCATGTGTCCCGAAGCTGTAATTGCTGTATTTGCGCAGTTATTGATTTCAGAACTTTTTTTGGGATGTTAGAGGTACCGCTAGAGGTGTCTATTTTCGGGTCTAAAGGCGTGTTAAGATCCCCTCCTACTATCATTTCCCCTTTGCCTATTTCCAAGAGTTTTTGGGTTACTGCCTTCATGGTAATATGTTGCTGCTGGTTGGGTAGGTATATATTTGCTAATGTTATGTATCTATTATATAAAAGACCCACAACTATGAGATATCGTCCTCCCTTATCTTTTTCTACATGGGTTGCCTGAAATTGCACATTGTTGTTGATAAGAATTCCCACCCACCCTGTCTTTGTAGGGCCCGAGGCTAAAAACTTTGTTTGATATCTGGGGCTTAATACCTTTGGTTCCCTCCCCCTCTTAAAGTGGGTCTCCTGTATGAATAATATATCACCTTTTTGTTTCCGTAAGTCATTAAAAGCGATGGATCTTTTTTTCCGGACTGTTGAGGCCCTTAGCATTGATAGTGATGAGTCGTAGTTTTTGTGTTTTATAATGTTCTTCCCTTGTCTCCCTGTCCACTGTATTAGTTATTTCGTGACCTGGGTAAGGGAGCGATCTTATTGCTGAAGTGATAGGCATGGCCTTGTTTTAGTTTATTGTGGGAGATGTCAATCCCTATACCGTGAGTGCAGTATTTCCAGTAAAAGGTTAGTGCTACTTGTGTGCTGTGTATCACGTAGTGTCTTAGATGTCTACGTTAAATTCGGGGGTGTTATCCCTTGTCCCCAGACCAGTCGTCTGATATGCAATAGTCTCATTTATACTAAGCTTAACAGCCTTATCTTGCTCCATCTAATTTGTTATTTGTTTCTGGGTGTCTAGGGAGATCCCAGCTACGCTGTACGTCTGCTTTAAGTCCTATGGTGTGCGGTAATCTAGAGTTATCCTCAGGCTTACGGTCATGGGTTATTATGCGTATCCCCATACCCTGTTTCACATCACTACCACAGTCACCTAGTGTACAGTGTGTGCCCTGTTCCCTTATTATACCTATATGTATGTGCCTTTCCATGCTCTACTCTTTATGTCACCTGTGCCCTTACCTCAGATGGTGTGTGAGCGTGCTGCAATATCTCTACTCCCACTGGTTGTGTTTCCCCTCCAGCAGTGGCGTGTGTAAAGGTGCTGTTAGGTAAATCGACAAAATCAACCTCGAAACATATAACAGATGTCTATTTGCCAGATCAAGGCATCGATCTCTCATAATTGGTAGCTAAGCTTTTTTGATAATACATATGGACATTATCACTTCACATACTATTGCGCATTACATTCTACTATTGTCCAAGGTACCCCTGTAAAAGAATTTAGTTTGCATTAAATTCAGCAAAAACACATCTAAACCAAACATTTCAACATTTACTATGTATCAAACAGGAGTCTAGCCTCCATTGAGGCTGTATTAGTTTCTCACATACAGGTCCTTTTGAGCATGTCTGTATTTCATTGAATGATATATAAGAGAGCGCTTTGGTAGTGGTCTCATGCTGATCTCAGTCACTAGAGCATGTATGGGTAAAAAAGCATGTCACCCAATGTTCTGCATATGATTGTATATGAATTAACAATGCGCAAAATTCCTTCTCATCCACACGGATATCTTATTTCACTAAGAGCAATGTAAGTCGCTCAGGCAGTGGGTCATCTTACATCTATAGGCACTCTGGCTTTGGTGTCAGCTTTTTGGCTACAAATATTACTAGTGAATATAATCTGCGATAATTTTAGCAATGACATTATAAAACTTTAACATTTTAACAGGTAAGATACATAAACTTATAACTTTATAACTTTGAAAACGTTACCCCTCTTGACAAGAGCAGCTATTGTTGAGAATCAGTCTGTCCGTGAAATAGATAAGTTCTATAGCACTGTCCCTTCTCCGAAATCTACAAGTCCTTCTGAGTTCCATCTTTCTGTGCCTGTGGTACTGACGAGGTGTTTCTATCCTGTAACGACTGGTCTTTAGGTGGAACAATGTTCACTTGAAGGACTTCGCAAAATCGTTCCAGATCATCCGGGCCTCTATATATAGCCGACTTGTCTCCTTTTGAAGCGTGTATGCAGACCGGGAAGCCCCACCTGTATTGTATACCTCTTTCTCTCAAAACTGATGTAATAAAATGGAGCTCCCTCCTCTTCTGTAGAGTTGCTGGACTCAGATCTGTAAATACTTGTATAGATATTCCTGCGTGTGTGAACTGTGGCTTTTGCCTTGCTTGCTGCAGTATTTCTTCTTTGTCTTGATAATTAAGGAATTTTATAATCACATCCCTTGGTGGTGCTTTCGGGGAGGGTTTGGCCCTTAGGGCCCTGTGCGCCCTTTCCATTACCACTTCTGCTGCAGTGCTGGAGCCTTTAAGGGTTTGAAATAGATCCTGTAAATACCCCGGGAGGGCTGTTGGTTGTACACTCTCCGGGATGCCCCTGATCCTCAGATTGTTTCTGCGCCCTCTATTATCCAAATCTTCTACCTTCTCTTGGAGGTTTTGGATAGTTTCCTCTTGGTTGTACAGGAGTTGCGCTAGATGATGCATATCCTGAGTGACAATATCATGGCTTTCTTCAAGATTTACCACTCTATTATCTATTCTTTTAATATCCCTTTTCATCTCCTGGAACATGTTCTTCATGTCCGCCATGGCAGATTTGATATCCTCTTTAGAGGCTAATAATTTCAGATCATCCCTTGTGATTTCTATTTGTTTGTTATGAGTGGTAGAAATTATTAAATCAGTTTCATTTGGCCCTACTGATGAGGGTGGATTCTGTGTGATTTCTAAAGGGGTTTGTGCTGTCTCCTCTGCTGACTTTAAATAATGATCCATCATCTTGGTCTTGGGGTTAGTGTCCGCTTTTAGCATTTTTTTGGCTGGCATTACCCTGCTGTGTGACCAAAGAGCTTGTGTTTTGGGGCAGGTCTTATTATTAGCTAATTACTTAGGCACTATTTGGGTGCTATTGCTTGTGCTACCAGGGTTTGGCCCTCAGTGTATTAGGCCTCAATCTGTGCTGTTAGCAACTGTGAATAAAGCAAAAGTCAGGTTGGGGTGCACTTTCAGGAGAATGAGCGTGATTTAAAGGTTATGATTTAACCCCCTTTACCAGTTTTCAGCTGCCTTGTGTCCTTTTCTGTTGCACGGCCTGCCACGTGGGGTGCTATAAATATTGTCTCTATACCCAGTACTTTGTGCCTGTTATACAGTTGTACTCGCTGTTATGTCCCTTTAGTTTCACAGCGTGTATTACTTCTTGAATACTATAGCTAATGCTGGGTCTGTTGTGTATTGTGCACTGTTATGTTTGGCTGTGTTTTTATCCTAATTGCCGTGCAGCATCCATTATGCGGGAACCACCGCTGCTTACCCTCCGCGTGGCGCGGTCGTACTGTCCGCTCTGGTATCTCTATCCACTGTGCTTGTTGGGTGATGCTGTCTGCTGTTTAGCCCCACCAGCCTTTTTCTGCCACTCTAGTTGTACCGGGTGAGTCTCCTGCGTAGTGTGACATGTGCCGGTGCTTCCTTTACATGTACTATCTCTGGTGGTGCGGCCTGCGCATCCTCTCACCTCCTATTTGTGACCGCGTGTGCTGCGGTCTTAGAGTCTCTCCGCTCCGCTATCGGGTAGACTGTTGCAGGTCCCTCCAGCTGTGTGTTTCTCACCGGCACTGGCTTATATTCCCCGGTTTTCTTCTTGCTCGCGGTCGTGGGGGCTACTCGCCTGAGTTTATCTGCGGTGCGCCTCTGGTCATACGGCGCTGTATGTATGAGTTGCTGCGCCCAGGATCTCCGGTCTACCCCACAAAAGTTGTTGGAGCATTAAATCTATTAAATAGAGCTTTTTAGGCTGCTAGCTATATTTAATTTAACTAATCTGGGGACAAGGGCCTAGGAGCTGCGCTAGCAAGCTGCCATCTCTGTGCGTGGCCAAGCTCCGCCCCTTCTTAATACCTTTTTTTATATATATATTATATATAAATCCCCAGAGACACATTATAAATCTCTAAATTACAAACAGGTTATGCCTAATAAGAGGCAAAGCAGGGCCGACAGAACAGTAAACACCAAGCCCCTCTCTCAATATTTAAAGCCAGTAGACACAGGTAAAACTGTGAGCAGAGAAGAAATGGCGTTGACACAGACCCCCTCTTCTAACATTGATGCTCCTCAATCATTTCTCACCAAAGAGGACATTATACATTTATCCTCCAAAGAGGATATTAAGGGAGTTTTGCAGGAGATGAAAACTTTATTTGGGGACCTCAGAAAGGACATGGCTGCGCTAGATTCTAGAATTCTCAGAGTAGAGACAAGTTATAGCAATGCGTCTGCCTCTATAAAGCAGAATTCAACTGAGCTGCAGCATCATGCAGATAATCTACAATTTCTTAATCACAAAATCGAAGACCTCGACAATAGAGGCCGCAGGAACAACCTGCGAATACGTGGAGTTTCTGAAATGGTTTCCCAGCAGGGGATTGAAGGATATTTACAGGCACTTTTCAGAAATATTAAAGGAAAGCCCTCTGCTCCAGATATACCTCTTGAAACTGGGCCACATAACATCTGCTTTAAGGTCTCACAAGATACAATACCGCTGGGGATTTCCTGTTTCCATCATAGCTAACAATAACAATAAGACTGTAATCTACAGGCCCGGAGCAGACAAAAAAGAATTCTTTGAAAATTTGTCTCTACAGCTACCCACTCCACAGGGCGCAAGCTCTGAAACTGGAACACCTTCCTCCCAATCCTCCTTCGGATGAACCCTGAAAACCGGAATCTGCTGGGTAAAGTATTGTATATCCTATCTGATAATGTTGAGATCTGAAGGAATATCTTTCTGATCTGGTTTGTTGGACATTAATCTGGACTCCTGAAACTATAGAAATGTTTATATATATTTTGTTGGGTTAGTTGCTAGATACTGAAAGTTTACATGCTAATTTATTTAGTGTAATTTGTCTAACTTATAGGGGACTTATGTTACTCTACTGGCACCAGACTACAATCTGTTGGCGTCCTTGCGCCAGTAATAGATTATTCTTGGGGTCTAGAACACACACTTTTATGGTGCATGAGCCACGAGGTAAATCCACTTGAAAACTTTTCCAGCTTCTCTTAATTCCCCACAGAGCTACACTGTCTAATTAGATGGTGGTTTAAATAACATTAAGGGAAGTTGAGCTCAGACCTTATGCCTTAATAAGAGGTATTTTATGATACATCTAACCGCCTCTCCCCCGAGATCTGCTCACAAAAGAAGCCGCTCCAAATATAGGTCATCTAGAAGCTAAAATTCATGGTTGCTATCCTTGATGACTAATTAAAAATAGCTAGACATGTTTCATTAATTATCATATATCTGTGGAGCTAGGTCATACAGACAACCTCATTATATTTTCTATTAATAGTATAGGAACCTTGCTCAGAGGTCCTGGTTCCTCACATGGCCCTACACACAAGCCCTACTAACCCCTCATGTGCCAAAAAGTCATCACGCCCCAATGATGTAATTGGGGTGCTGAGATAAGCAATAATTAACGTCAGTTATGGGGCTTTTCCCCTATTGTTGTTGACAAAGTTTTTGAATTTGTTGAGCTATAAAAAAATGTTCCTGTATTATATATATGATTGATTGTTTGTAATTATAACATATAACGGTGTACGAGTGGTACGCCGTTAATGCTCGAAGGGTACTTGGATTGTTTTGTAAATTTTGGTATCCTTCTCTTTCCTCCTTTTCTCCTACCCTTTAGGCTCTCCTTCTCTCACTTCCCCCCTTCTAAGTCTCTCCCCTACTCTACTCCCTCTCCCCTTTCTTCTTCCCGTTTTTTTTTTTTTTTCTCCCCGCCTTCATAGAAGACAACTATGCAGCCCAAGGTCAGTAAGTTTCAGGACCATGGTATCAACATCACCACAATAAACGCAAAAGGTCTTAATAACCCAGGCAAGCGTTCCATTGCCTTTAGGGAATTGGCTAAACTTCAGAGCCATATTGTTCTAGTACAAGAGACTCACTTCCAGAAGGGAAAAGAACCTAAATGGCATCATCCAACATTCCCGAACACCGTGTTCGCCTCGGGAGCGAGCAAAAAGGGGGGGTGGGTATCATTTTTCATAAGTCAGTCCCTTTCCATTTAACCCAACTTGAGAAAGACCCAGAGGGCAGATTTATAATTGCGATAGGAACACTATATGGCCACTATATTACACTGGCATCTGTGTACTCACCCAGCCTCTCACAGTGATGTTTTATTAAGAGGGTTACAAACCTCCTTTTGGAACATTCCAAAGGGATTACTTTTTTAGCAGGGGATTTTAACCTCGTGGCTAATCCCTCAATGGACTCTTCAAAAGGTACAACATGTACTCCCTCCTCTACAATACATCAGGTTAATTCCTCCCTTAGAGAGGTTGCACTGCACAACACTTGGAGATCCCTGCACCCGAACTCGAGGGATTATTCCTTTTATTCTATACCTCACAATAGTTACTCACGGATAGACTATATCTACACAGACTCCAATGGCCTTTCAATCACACAGAGATGCGACATTGGTCACATCACGTGGTCAGACCACGCACCGGTCACTTGTATGGTTCACTGGCATGATATCCCGGTTACCAATTACACGTGGAAACTAGACTCCACACTTCTAGACGACCCCTTAATACTAGAAGACATACGTAAAGCGATTAAAGAATATTTTTAAATAAATACATCTCCCTCCACGTCATTTATGACGTTATGGGAGGCTCATAAAAGCGTGATACGAGGAGTCCTCATTAGGCATAAAGCAAGGCTTAATAAACAATGGCGAGCACAATACACTGAGTTAATCTCCACACTACAAGCACTAGAAACCTCACATAAATCAGACCCCTTAAACACGGAAGTGAGAAGTAAACTAACCTCCACAAAATTAGAACTAAATAAATACTTAGAAGAGATGCGACAAAAGAAAGCACTTTCCCTGAGGCAGTTTTACTACGAAGGGGGGAACAAACCTGGCAGAATTTTGGCTAGATCTCTTAAGAGAAAGCAACTGCAGTCATATATCCATTCGCTCAAATCCAAAGACGGTCACCGTCTTCACAGTAGTTTGCAGATTGCCTCTGAGTTCCACAAATATTACTACTCCTTATATAACATTAAGAAAGAAGTGGCGCCGTCTGGGGACGGGAGCCCACAGCATCAGAGGGTCAAAAATATTGACTCATACCTCCAAGATATTGATTTACCGACTCTACCTAATGAAGCCTCGGAGTATTTAGACTCCCCAATTACTAAAGAGGAATTGGCCCAAGCCAACAAAAATTCCCCCTCTGGAAAAAGCCCAGGCCCGGATGGCTTTACAACTCCCTATTATAAAATTTTTTAAACGAGGTATCTAGTCCCCTTCTTCAATTGTTTAACAGCCTCAGAGATAATCCACATTTATCTAAGACCCTTTTGGAAGCCCACATAACTGTCATCCCTAAGCCTGGCAAATCGCCAGAGGCCCCAGAAAACTTTAGACCCATATCCTTAATAAATACGGACATGAAACTTTTGGCAAAAATCTTGGTGAACCGCCTCAATAAATATCTCCCAGAACTAGTTTCTAATGATCAGGTGGGCTTTATCCCGTGCAGGGAAGCCAAAGATAACACCGCCAAGGTCCTGCAGTTAATCTCTCACGCCAGAAATTCAAAAATCCCCTTGGTGCTATTTTCAACCGACGCAGAGAAGGCCTTCGACAGGGTCGATTGGCTTTTTCTGCGTCGGGTCATGGAGAAGATGGGCCTTAGAGACGCTTTCCTTAATATGGTCTTTGCTCTCTACTCGAGTCCTAATGCTAGGATTAGAGTAAATTGGTCTTTATCTGAATTTTTTCCCCATCAGCAACGGCACCAGGCAGGGATGTCCCTTGTCCCCGCTCTTGTTTGCTTTATCCATAGAAGCTCTGGCCCAAAAAATCAGACAGAATCAAAACATTATGGGCTTACACATCGAACACGCTGAACACAAACAGGCACTATACGCCGACAACGTTTTATACACAATCACTAATGCCGACACGTCTCTCCCCGAATTATTAAACGGGTTAAAGACATTTGGTGGTATATCCAATTATCTTCTTAACCTTAACAAGTCAGAACTTTTAAATATTAATACATGCCCCAAGATTGTACAAACATTACAAAAAAAATACAATATCAAAATCGCCAAGGATAAACTAAAGTACCTGGGAATACATCTCACCCCGACCCCTCAGATCTCTTTAAACATAATTATGGGACACTCAAACACAATATTGCAGCAGACCTATCCTCCTGGAATAACAAGCCCCTCTCATGGTTGGGTAGGGTGGGAGTTATCAAAATGAACATCCTTCCAAGGATTTTATATATTTTTCAAACAGTGCCTATTGCCCTCCCTATGGGTTATTTAGACCAGCTCCAAAGACTAATTTAGCAGTATGTATGGGCCAAAGTTAAGCCCCAACTTTCCAGGCGTAACATGTATCTGCCTAGAGATAGAGGGGAGCTGGGCCTTCCCGACTTAAAAACATATAGAAACGCTGTCATTTTGCAGAGGATAGCCGAATGGTCACACAGCGTAGAACAGAAGGCATGGGTGCAGTTAGACAGAAACATACTCAAATTAAATAATATGGGCATACTGGCCCCTCAAAAGAGACCAAAGAGCATTCGGGACTACCATCTACTGGCAGAAACTCTTGGAGTGTGACGGTATTGTTGCTACTACAGCTCATATATCCACAAGGTGCTTCCCTCTCCTCCCGATTATTGAGAACCCCAATCTTCCCTTTCACAAATTAGGCTTCCGCAAGTCCAGGCCATACAGTCTTATAGATGGGTCATTACAGGGCATAGTAGAAAATGGAAACATCTTGCCCCGGGATAGGCTGGGAGAAATTCACACAGGCATCTTTAATTTGTGGTTACATTATAATCAGCTAATCCACTTTATAAAAACCCATAAAGGTAAACAGGACTTGGGGAGAAAACTAACACCCTTTGAGGCTCTTTGCACTACTGCACAAGTCCGAAAGCATTTGACTTCACTGATCTATAAAATTTTGCTTATTCCCAAGGCGGATACACTCCCCACATATGTCAGCCAATGGCACAGAGAATTGGACTCAGAATTTGACTGTAGGGCATGGATGAAAGCTCTAAGCTTGATTAAGAAATCCTCGGTGTCAGCGTACATTTAAGAGACCCACATTAAGCTTCTTAGTAGGTGGTACCTTACCCCGAAGAGGTTGCATAAATTGTTTCCTACTCTCCACCCCACTTGTTGGAGGGGATGTGGAGAAGACGGGTCACTACTTCACATTTGGTGGCAGTGCCCGAGTCGAGGGAACTTTTGGTTGAATGTTATAGGGGAAATGTCTGGAATCTTCAATATAAATGTTCCTAATTCCCCAGAGATACTCCTGGACCAGCCCAAAACACAAAGTGAAGCACATCTAGCACTTCTGCTGATTATGATCACAGGTGCCAAGATATTAATACCCAGAAAATGGAAAATGCAGGTTACTCCTACCATGGAGGACTGGCGTGCTCAGATTGACGAAACCCTTCTTATGGAGAGATTCCACTTCCTGAAAACACACAAACTGGCGGTATATGAGATGATGCTGGCCTTGTGGCGCAAAGCAATCTAGCTCCCCCCCCTCCCTCGTTACTACCCTCACTATTAATGGATTTTTTTTTTTTCTCTCTCTCTTTCTTCTCCCCCCTTGCCCCCCTCCACCCCTCCTCTTTCCCACCCTTACTCTTTACTATCAGATACAATTCAATGTCTCACCCTAAGCTCATAACATAGAAAATTGAAGATTAAGTTAAAATTAAAATTGGACATTTTAGTTTCCGCCCTTGGGGGAGACCTGATGGATGGAATTATTATTTACAGATGTGAAATGCAACTTGCTTACGATGTCTGAAACTATGACTGTACAGTGCACTGAAACTAACCTTATTTTTTCTTTATTCTTTGATTGTACACTGTTTATTCACATCAATAAAGCTTTGGAAAAAAAAAAAAGAAAAAAAAGCTGACAAAAAGCCACGCCACAAGTACGGGGCGATGAGCAGCGGACTGTTGTTAACTAGCAGTCATCAATCTCGCTGTCACTAAACACAGCCACTATACTAAAATGTTTAACCCCTATCCCGCCGCTCCCGGACCCCACCGCAACTAAATAAATGTATTAACCCTTAAACCCCTGGCCTCCCACATCACTACCACTTACTAAACCTATTAAGCCCTAAACCGCCAGCCCCCCAACTTTACATTAAAATTACAACATCCCTATCTTATAATAAATTTAAACTTACCTATAGAAATAAATTAAACTATATTAGACTAGACTTTTTTTATTTTGGGGGGGCTTTTTATTTTGATAGGGTTATTAGATTAGGTGTAATTCTTTTTTATTTTTGATACTGTGGTTTTTTTATTTTTTTGTAACTTAGTGTTTTTTATTTTTTGTAACTTAGTGTTTTTTATTTTTTGTAACTTAGTGTTTATTTTTTTTTGTAATTTAGTAATTTTTAATTGTAGATTTAAATAATTTGAGTAGGGTTAGGTTTTTAAATTTGTAATATATTTAATTTAATTGGTAGTTTAATGTAATTTTAGTATAATATTTAGGGTAGGTTAATTAATAGTTTAATATAGTTTAATGTAATTTTAGTATAATAGTTAGGGTAGGTTAATTAATAGTTTAATATAGTTTAATGTAATTCTACAGGTAAGTTTAAATTTATTATAAGATAGTGATGTTGTAATTTTAATGTAAAGTTAGCGGGTTGTGAGGTTAAGGGGTTAATAGCTTAATTTAGTTTATGGCGTTGTGGGAGCTGGCGGTTTAGGGGTTAATAGGTTTAGTAAGTGGTAGTAATGTTAATACATTTATTTAGTTGTGATGGGGTCTGGGAGTGGCGGGATAGGGGTTAATACTTTTATTTAGTTGCTGTGGGGTCCAGGAGCGGCGGGATAGGGGTTAATTATTTTATTTAGTTGCAGTGGGGTCCAGGAGCAGCGGGATAGGCGTTAATAACATTATGTAGGTGTCAGCGATGTTGGGGTGGCAGATTAGGGGTGTTTAGACTCGGGGCTTATGTTAAGGTGTTAGGTGTAAACATAACTGGTTTTCTACCATAGAAATCAATGGGATATCTGGCAACATCGAACAAAAGCTTTCACTGCTTTCAGACTCCCATTAAATCCTATGCATCCGCGGCCTCCAGGGTAGCGGATTGAAAACCAGGTACGCTAGGCCGGAATAGCCACGAGCGTACCGGTTAACTATTTGATAACTTTGAAAAAGTTTCAAATAGTGCCCAATGTGTATTCGGAACATCTGTAATGACGTAAGCATCGATCTGTGTCGGATTGAGACGGCCGAATTGTATGTTACGTTACAGATTTCAACTTTTGCCGGTCTGTAGACTTTGATAACTAGGTCGAATCAAGCTCGCCCCAATTACGCTGCGGAATTCCAGCATATTTGCGGTTGACGGCTTGATAAATATCCCTCTAAGTTGTGTAAGAACACTTCAAATACAGCCCCCCCCCCTCCGCCAAGATCTCAAATGAGTGGTGATGTGAGTGGACTTTTGCAAAAGCTACGATCCTTAGTATTTACAATAGGAAACACATCACCAATCATCGGAACAGAGGGGGACAGCCCATTTTTTGCAATATATCGCCAGACCCGCAAATTGCAATACTGGCGAGGGCAAAAAGGCAATTTATCTTGGGTCTGACGATGTATTGATCATCAGGGCCTTTGAAAGAATTTCATGTTTTGCCATAAAAAAAATATACCTCTGCTCTTTTGGCTAAAACTTAAATATTCCTTTCTCAAATGTTCTTAAAGGGACAATCTACACCAGAATTTTTATTGTATAAAAATATAGATAATCCCTTTATTACCCATTCCCCAGTTTTGCACAACCAACACAGTTATATTAATATATGTTTTACCTCTGTGATTACCTTGTATCTAAGCCTCTGCAGACTGCCCCCTTATCTCAGTGCTTTTGACAGACATACAATTTAGCCAATCAGTGCAGACTCCTAAATAACTCCACGGGAGTGAGCACGATGTTATCTATATGATACACATTAACTAGTACTGTCTAACTTTCAGAATGCTCTGAGCTAAGGGGCGGTTTTCAACGGTTTAGAAATCAGTTTAAGCCTACCTAGGTTTAGCTTTTCAAAAATACCACCAAGGGAACAAAGCAAATTTAATGATAAAAGTCAATTGGAAAGTTGTTTAAAATTGCATGCCCTATCTGAATCATGAAAGTTTAATTTTGGCTAGACTATCCCTTTAAGTTAACAGAGTTCCTTCCCTGCTATCCTGGAACCAATGCTGCCGCTGATAGTGTTTTCCCTTATTTCCCTTGTGAGCAGTTCACAAGAACTGATGGTGCAATGATAAATGTTGACAGCATATGCTCAAAAGAAGAAAACGATGGCGCTTACCAATTCTGGGGGTCCGTGCATGGGAGCAGCGTAATCTTCAGCGACGGCACCGGTCTGTGGGATTCAGCCTGCAGCGTCTGGAGCCCTGGAAGACACGCCTCCGTTCAGGGTGTGCAATCGATCCACACAATAGAAAAAGCACTCCCGGGCTTCACAGATATGAAAGCTTGGTCAGGATATCCGCACCTCCAAACAGCAGCCTTTCACATGTCAAAGAATACTTCATAAATGAACATGTCACTTTGCTTAGAAAAAAATATTTTCTAAGCAAAACACCATATTCCATGAATATTTGCACACTCCACTTTTGTGCTAGAAGTACATATAGCCCCTCATTTGATGCGTCAGGGGTTGTACTTTCTACAAATGTGTACTTTATGTACCCTAATTTAACTTCCCAGGTAGCTAGAGCTGTTTAACTGCAGACATGGCAACCTTGAAAATCTTATTTAAAAATTGTCTTTAAACATTTGGGGTGATGTCTACAATTAGACAGCTGTAGCCACCTGGGAATTTAAGATACAGTATACAAGGTACACAATTTTGGAAAGTACACCCCTTGGCGCATCAAATGAGAGGCTGCTTGTATTGCTAGCTCAAATTTGGAGTGTGTAAGATATAAATGAACATGCCGCTTTGTTTAATTTTTTTTTTTTTTTTATAAGTGTGATATTTGCTTATTTGTTGTACACTTCAAATATGTGATACAAATACAAATAAGACCTCATTTGATGCAGCTGGGGGTGTAGTTTCTTAAATATATAGTTTTATTGTCATATATTAATTTCCCAGGCAGCTAAAGCTGTTTAGTTGCCAGCAAATTGACACATCGGCAATAAAACAGTAGAAAAACATAGTAAAATGTTCTCAATTTCTGCTTATTTTAGACAGGTTACCTACTGCAAATATTTAGCAACACAGGTTTTGATGATAGAGTTTAGAAAAATAAAATTACAAACTATTTTTATTGATTGTGGAGTACAAAAATACACTTTTCCATATTTGATGCTTTATTTTTAAAACCTGTTGAGACACATATAATAATAGTATATTTGGAATCTGCTAGGTCTGCTGAAAAAAAACAATATATAGTTTGTATAGTTTATTCACACAACATTTACTTCTATAAGTGTTTAAACACAAACTGCAACAAAAAGCTCAAAACTAGCTTAGCACCCAGGTGGGAAATGGCTTAGCAGCCAAAGGGTTAACCTGTCCGCCACCTTTTAGGTGGCGAATTGAAATCATCCCGATCCGATTGGGATGATAGCCCCTGCTAGTGGCCGATTGGCCGCCAGTGAGCAGGGGGAGGCATTGCACAAGCATTTCACTAGAAATGCTTGTGCAATGATAAATGCCAGCAGCATATGCTGTCGGCATTTAGTGATGTTGAGCGGACATGATTCGCTACATCAAATAATTTCCGTTCGACATTTAGTAAATCTACCCCTATGTGATATTGCATTGTCTTTTTATCATGTCTGTTGATTATGTAAATCTACTGTGTTTACTGGACCTTTAACAAAGTAAGTACATTTGTAACTTGCACTTGCTCTGTAATAACATGTTTAAGGGTTTAACAGAGTAAATTTTCTAAAGAAGTAGAGCATTTTTTACACTTGAGTGTCCCTTAAATTCTTACAAAAATGGAAAAGCTCAGCATAAAGTAGTTTCAGAAACTTTAGGCTGCTATCTGATTATTCGTTTTTCACTAAAGGAAACAAAGTTGACCATGATTTGTTCTGTAATAAAACATTTGGCCACATGGTGATGCTACAACTCATATTTTATGAGGTTAGATACCGTAATGTTCTTGCATACGTCTTGAAATATGCAGGGAGAAAGATGTCCTCATTGATTAAAAACAGAAAAAAAAAATCAGTATTATTATTGATAGCATGAAGGTAATCTAAAGGAAAATTAGCTGTATAAGACAATAATAAGGGTGGAGATTTAGAAATGTGTTTACTATTTATTGTACATGTATAAATGCTAATTAGAATTAAGATATCTGAAAGTGGTTTTGCATTAGGCCTCATTCACAAAATGATACTAACCTACCAAAGAAGAGGCTAATATTAATTGCAGTAAGTGTTTGTACACCCTCATTTACTAATCTCTCAGGTTGAGGGTGGGTGGAAATCCCCAAGGTCATTAAGGAAGGTTGCATATTTAGGCCTCTTTTCTTACTGACAAAAGATTATTTTGTAACTTTTTTTAACCTAACGGGGAAACAAGGATATCCCTACATTAAATAATATTTTTGGTAAAATGATAACATGCAGAGCAATACATTTAGGAGCTTACACTGGCGCTTAGATTTTAAGACAGATTTATTTATTTTTTTGG
The DNA here is from genome assembly GCF_027579735.1 of Bombina bombina. Classification (NCBI taxonomy): domain Eukaryota; kingdom Metazoa; phylum Chordata; class Amphibia; order Anura; family Bombinatoridae; genus Bombina; species Bombina bombina. Next base: position 400,780,785 of record NC_069504.1, read on the forward strand.
AAGAAAGTAGGAATTTCCATTTTATTATCAAGATGTCATATCCACTATCTCCTCTACAAGTATCAAGAGGAACCCAAGCAACATCTGGTCCTATAATGTTATATTAAATTCATTTTTTTTGCTTTAATTTAAATACTAGTTTAAAGAGACATTAAACCCACAATTTTTCTTTATGTACATGAAATGTACAATATAAACATGTTGTGCATATAAGGCTGGTTTCCAGGTGTCCACTGTCCAGTATTACATTTTCTAGTATTATAAATGGCTATCCAAAAACGTCTATATTAAAAAAACTGGATACTTACAGAGGCGCGGAGGAAGGAAACACCGCAAAGACTGGAAAAACCACGTCCCACAAGGAGAAGTCATACCGTCAGTTACGATCCCAGAAGAAAGTTTAACTATCAACAACGTGGTAAATATTTCCAAGGCTGACATTAACGATGAGGAACTTTCTGTCTTAAATAAAGGACTATCATATTGTCCAAAGCAGAAATGCAATTTTTTCAGATTACAAACTGATTTATTTAAATTTTTTCGTTCCTTAAAGTTAAAAGCATTTTTTAGTAATATTCCTTACCAAAATAAGCCTAAAGTGCAAAATAAAGAAATTATGTCTATGCAGCAACTTGGTTTACGTAACAAAAGTGCATTTATTCCCAATCAACTAAACCATAGTGTAGAAACTTACATAGATTTGGTTAAAAAGGATGTTGAACACCTTAGATATCTCACTGAAGCTAATGTAAAATCTAGTCATGAGAAATATTGCCAAAAAAATAACCAAAAATTAATGAATTTTAATAAAAAGGAATTTGAGACTTTGGAAGCTATAAAATTAAAGCGAGATATCATACTAAAAAGAGCCGATAAGGGTGGAGCTTTAGTTATAATGACTAAAAATGACTATATCAATGAAATTTACAGGCAATTAGAGGATACCACTGTATATAAGAAACTGACAAAAAATCCTTTATTTTCCATACAAAAAGAATTGGATCATGTATTAAATACAGCTTTAAAAAATAATTTGATAGATGAAGATCTTGTCAAGTTCCTTACAGTGAGATATCCACATACTCCAGTTATGTATGTCCTCCCAAAAATACATAAAAATCTTGAGACCCCTCCTGGCCGCCCCATCATTGCAAGCACTGACTCTGTACTAACAAATGTTTCTGTTTTTTTAGACCAGATGTTTAGACCTTATGTGGAACTGTCTACCTCTTTTATTCAGGATACCAGTGATTTCCTTCTCAAATTGGATACCTTAAATTTTTCTTCAAGTAAGTTTATTCTTTTTAGTTTAGATGTAGACAGTCTATATACTTCTATTACACATGCTAGCGGTCTGGGAGCTATAGAGTCAGTGCTGGCTAATGATATTAAGTTGAATAGACAAAAAGTTGACTTTTTATTACAGTTACTTGATATGGTACTAAATTGCAATTATTTTCTTTTTGAAGATAATTTTTATATGCAAATCCAGGGAACAGCCATGGGTTCCAACGTCGCCCCAAACTACGCCAACATTTTTATGAATATATTCGAAGAAAAATTTGTTTTTTGTAACAGTTGGTTTACACTATGTGGCGCCACTTGGTGGCGCTACATAGATGACATCTTCGGGGTGTGGCTGGGCGACGTTGGAACCCTTATGGCATTTGTGGCAGACCTCAATGCCACCACTAATCATATCAAATTCAAACTAACATGGAATGAGGAAGCTATTGAATTTTTGGACTCCAGAGTTATTAAGGATGGATGCACTTTAAAAACTGATTTATTCAGGAAAAATACTGATCGTAACAGTTTGTTACATTATGATAGTGCACACTCTCCATCCCTGATAAACTCTCTTCCAAAAGTCAACTTTTGAGAGTCAGACGCATTGTCTCTGACCCTAATTTAGTAGAGGCTAGATTAGGAGATATGGGCCAAAGGTTTATAGAGCGAGGCTATCCGCCAGCTCTAATTCAAAAAGAAATAAAATCTGTTTTATCTACCCCAAGAGAAAGTCTATTACAGACTACAAATAGGAGAAAAGAGATTGATAAAGACAGTCGACTAGCCTTTGTCTCAGAATTCTGCAGCCTCAGTCCAGTTATACAAAAAATAGTGAGGAAACATTGGAATATATTGAGTGAATGTAACCCTAACACTCTAGAATTCCAGAAACCACCAATGCCTGCATAGAAACGTAGCAAAAATCTCCAAGATCATTTAATTAAGGCAGATATAGGATCTAGAACATCTGTGAATCAAAGATATATAACTACTAATAGATGTGGTTCATATGCATGCCTAAACTGCTCATGTTGCGGGAATCTGATTAAAGGTTCTGAGTTCTACCACCCATGTAATGGGAAAAAATATCATATAAGGGGATACTATACCTGCAACACTGATTACGTTATCTATCTAATTAAATGTTCTTGTGGGCGGAGCTATATTGGAGAGACAACAAGGCGTGTACGCGATAGAATTATAGAGCATAAAAGCTCTATAAGAATTAAAAATTTAAAAGCTCCAGTCGCTGAACATTTTTTAGATAAAAAACATGCCATAAATCATCTCCGTTTTCAGATTATTGACCATATCCCCAAATTACGTAGAGGTGGGGACAGGGAAAAAATGCTAAAGCAGAGAGAAGCGTTCTGGATTCATGAATTGGGTACTATGTATCCCAATGGCATGAATAAGGACTGGGACTTGTCAGTGTTTCTTTAGGGACATCATTTCTGTGAATGAAAACTAGAAATTAAAATATTCCAATAATTTAATATTGCACTTTAAACTCTATCATTGATTTTGAACAAAAATAATTGAGATGTCAATTTCTGAGTATTTTTTGTACATTGCACTTTAAATTTTATCATTAATTTTGAACTATACAATTTAGGTGCTAATTTTTGAGTAATTTTTGTACATAATTTATGTGTTTAAAATGATAAGTATATCCAGTATATAAGATGTTAACTCTTACCTGTGTTTTTAGCGCCACCTGGTGGTAGATAGCTATATAAGGTGTTTGAATTTATTGTACAAATTAGCTTGACAAAGAGACAGAAGTCTCGAAACGTTGCTGTTTGTCCTGCTGTCTCAACAATAAATATCTATGCTGTCACTCCTTTCTGTTTGTGATATATTTATCTCTTGACCTTGGAAGCAGGTCATTGGTGACTTTGCATGATATTATCTGTGTGCTGGACTTTCTTCATTGTTTTACTTACATATACAGTACTTTAAGTTCCCTCAAACAGCTATATTTTTTAACAAGGACTGGGGCTTTTGTGGCACAATTGCAGGATGCTATAATTAGGAACAACTGGTAATTAATTACTGCTACCTACAACAAAAATCACTAAAACAATGCTCTATATATCAATGGCTCAAATGTGATAAAATCAATGCATTATGCAGTACTGCAAAAATAAGATTAATTCACTGATCCTACTGGCATACAGAGGGTTAAATCACAGTGTTACTGGCACAAAGGTTCTACACATAAATTGTTACATATATTACTGGCACTATAATGGTTAAATCACAGTTTTATTTACAGTATGGTACTACTACTGAAACAAATGGTTTGTGTGTTTTGTCATTAGCTCAGGGGTAAAATCATCTGTTTATTACTGGTAATCAACAGATAAAATCACTGTTCCACTTTAAAAATACATAAATAAATAAATTAAATAATTATATTGCGGTCTACGATTTAAGGATAGACCACTATGTGATACCTGCCATCTTCATTCTCCACTGGTTATTCAGATGCATCTAGTACACTCATATAGCAAATTTCTCTTAGGCAGTAAAACGTTACTCAGGAATTGCTCCCTGCCATGAAACTGCACTAAAAATTGCAGTAACACAGAAATGCCCAGGTAGGTTTCTTTTCTGTAATCAATGTTATATCATCTGCCTTATACCCTCTGTAAACCCCTTTGAAACTGCTTTGAATTACCCAATTTCTAGTACTCCTTTGAATGTTTCTCTGACTATTATAGTTTGATCATCTGTTTTCTAGGTGTGTTTCTCTACAAGTGATGAGAAGGTACCATATTCATTGTTTGTTCATGTCTTGTTTTTTCTATGCTGTAATTTATTAAAGACCACGTGCCCTCTATTACCAAATAACTGGACATTCTAACGTCATCAGGGCAGATGAAGAGTGTGTGCAGCTATCCCAAGTTTGGAAAGTTTTCAAATTGTGTTAGAAAGAGAATTGGACAACTACTCAGGTGCGTGCACATTTCTAGATCAACTTATCCTTCACATATAGGATCTCCCCACATTTTGAAATATTGCACATATGAAGTTTTGTCCTTACCCCTCAACCCTTACCTTAAAACAATCTAAATTCTATTAACATGTCCGCTTCTCTTCTATCTTCTCCACCCGTAACTCACATGAGCTCCTTACCTTTGTTTCACTCTCTTTGTTTCACCCTCATATTATTTACCTATGCATGTTCCATCTTTTTAATGTACATTCCCTAAGGCAGTATATATGTTTTGCACCCTATAAAATGCATTGTGTAATGAATATGTATTTATTCACAATGTATTTATAATAAAATCACTGAAACTATGAGCAATCAAAAAAACCTGACACGCCTACTCAAATACAACCACTCCTGCTTCAGTATCCTACGGTGGCCTGCAGCTCAGTCACACAGCCAGACCTGAAGACAGACATGGGGAAGTAAAGGCATTCATCTGTCCCCTCAAGCAGTTCTGCTTTATAACTATAAATGCTGTTTATGTTACTGTTATCTATCAACCTTGTAGGCTACTCCTGTAATGTCACTGCCCTTATTTCAATATTAACAATCTTAAGACACATGAAGCCTTTGAATAGTTGTATCTACCACCTCCTTTTGTGTGTCAGTGGACCACATTTCCAACCTACTATGAAGGTAACTGTGGATTTTGTCTCCCAATTTTATTAATCTTCCCTGCCTTCTTTCTGATCACTAGCTAAACACTTTCAATCTCACTGCATCATTGTCCTTAGCACTTAAAACACTCTCTTATAAAAATTGAAATACTTTAGATCCTGACGATTTTTCTTCCAAATTGAAACCTCGCCACTCAATCAGCTCCACCCTCACCTGATCAAACCTCATGGCCCTACAATACAATTCATACTCAAGTCAACAATTGATAAAGCTGCACACTACACTTTGCATCATGCACTTGAAAACAAGCAGTGCACCCAAAATCTTCCAGAAATGCTCACAGGCAACTAAACATCAGTGGAATAAATCATGCATCTATGTTGATATCCCATTACCAATCTATTTCTTATCCCATTTGTGAATTCTGTCATATTACCCCACCCCCTAGAGATTTCTACCCACCCCTTGTTAAATCGACTAGATTACGACTGTTTCTCTGAACCGCAAATATGTTTTTAGCTCACCAAAAAAAGTCTTATCTTTTTATTTAAAAAAAAAAAAAGAAAATTTCTCTGCGATCACATTCATTTTCACAATACTTTTATTCAACAGTTTTCAAGACCATTTTACACTTATTGAATTGAATACCTAAAGGCACTTCATAAAGTCTAGAACTGGCCTTTTTGACATCCTTTCAACTATTCCAAGACAATTTTGAATAGTTCTGTTATGTTACACATGTGCAACACACATGCAGTGAGTAGACACAAATTTACATATGTATATGTATTTAATATGCAATATCCTATACAGCTTGCTAAGAAGATCTTCAGGAAAAGTGAGATCAGGTCCCAAAGAGCTAGAAATGGAGTGTTTCAATCACTTTATATAAATGTTTGTTTCTTATTCACACTCGTATTGTTGTCATTGTCACTTTCAGTACAGGAGCTTTCATGACCGGCCTTTCAACTAGGCTTGCACCTTTGTGACCGCAAAGACAAAACCTGTTCACAACAGTGCAGTTTCCATTTTTTTCTGCTACATTATTGAAATCCTGGTCACAAAGGTTCGATCGCATTTGAAAGGCCGGTCACAAAGCAGTGGTTTCGCTTGAAAGCCATTTCACGAAAGAGCAATCCTGTTTGCACAACATTTTATGTGGCTTCACGGTTTACAGTGTTAGATCTTTTAAAATCCCGTTTTAGAAGATGAGATAAATTGCAACTACTTCCTTCTAATAGAAACCAATACTTTTCTTTTTGATTTCAGAAGTATATCTCACCAAACCATAAAACTGTGCTTTTTAAATCAATAATTGGAAATATAGAAAGAAACAATACTTTTAAAATATTAAAAAGTGTCAATATAATAAACATGTCCAGTACACCCATCATGCCTATATACAAATGGAATTCATATTGTTTACCAGTGTTTAGGATGGATTTGGATCACAATATGTTAATCTCACACATGTAAACTAGTATTTTCCTTACAAACTGTACAAAGGTGTTAATTCAAAATAACTGTAATGCAACCTTCCCAGTTTTGATCCTGATAACGACGTAACAAGACATGTTAGGTAAGTTTGAGTTGAAAACTCATTCTTGGATTGTGATCACCCGGAAAAAAAACTGTTTCCCAAACAAGCCAATACCGAGATATTGGGAACCAATATAGGAGAGATTGTGATCCAGACCACAGAGTTCAAGCAAAACAGATACAAATTAACAATAAAAATACATTGGAATTTTTGTTTTGTTTTTAATTGGACTCTATGTTCCATGAAATACATGCTTAATCCCTTTAAAAAAGTTAAATACATATTTCCACATCAGCCTGTAAGCAATCATAAAATGCTCTAGCACATTTTATTTTGTGAATTATCATGTCCCTTTAAGTTAACTAATGTACAACTTTAGTATCTGTTATAAATTACAGGGCCATAATACCCAAATGTTGAAACATTTGAAAGTGATGCAGCATAGCTGTAAAAAGCTGACTAGAAAATATCACCTGAACATCTCTATGTAAAAAAGAAAGATGTTTTACCTCAAAAGTTCCTCAGTAGCCACATCCCATTGTAAAGGACTTCTAAGCAGCAAATCAGTATGTCTGTCCCGGGACAGCTAAAGGGTTGAGCCTTGTGCACTCTCATGTTATTTCCCTATTCAGTTTAAAGGAAGTTTACTATGAAATCTCATGAGAGTTAAGTCAAATCTCATGAGATCACAGTAAACGAGTTCATGACCTCAGCACTGTTGATGCTGATTGTCTGCAGTTCATTTCTTCATTTTTTTTTTTTTACCTGCAGCTGGGCAGCAGCTGAGTATAACTTTTTACACCGAACTTATTCTGCTGAGCTGAGGAGATTGTGAGGTAAAATATCTTCCTTTTTTTACATAGAGATGCTCAGGTGATATTTTCCTGTCAGCTTTTTACAGTTATACTGCATCAGTTTCAAGTGGTTTAGCATATGAGTATTATGTCCCTTTAAAGTATCCTTGAACGATCATGCATGTCATAATAAATAACAGTACTGATGACATAAGTCTCATCATCTGTATCACTCAATGCCTGAGACAAATTGTACTATACTGCGCAAGATATCAGAGAATCATACCAGTTTCATGTAGCTATGATATTGACTCCATCTATATACCAGATAACTGTGTCCTCAGCAAGATTAACTTACAGTATTAGACATTTGTTTCATTTTGGAACTTAGCAGCATGGTACAGAATGTCTGTCTAGCTAAAAACTGTAAGTATAACAGTATTTTTCTAATATATAAGAAGCACCTGGATTCTCATACCAGTTTTCTTGCACCTATGGTAATACCTGTTTGTTTCTATGCTTTAAAATTAAATTAAAACATATTTATAGCGTCTCTGAACCCATAAAATCCCTTGCATTTGGTAGTATTCATCTATGTTAATTACATTTTTCAGTAGCATGGTGGTAAAATGAATAAGCAGTGTTTTAACAGCAAAATAAGTGTGTAACCACTGCTGTTGCAGAGTGCTGTAATGCAATGCAACCCTCTCCTGCAGGCAGTATTTAAATTAAAGATGTCTAAGCTGAGAGACAAAGAAACCGAGCAGGCATTTAATGGCTCCATCTGTAAAGGATACTCAAGGTCATCAAGCCTCAGAGCTTATAAATTATTTCAGAGCGGCCAGTCAATAAAATCACCTGTTGAAATATAAATGCCGGCTCTCTTTCACAAAGGCCCCTGACTTGTAACGAATTCCTCATTAACACAAAATGTCTTTCTGATTATTTAAAGGGATATAATACTCATATGCTAAATCACTTGAAACTGATGCAGTATAACTGTAAAAAGCTGACAGCAAAATATCACCTGAGCATCTTTATGTAAAAAAGGAAGATATTTTACCTGACAATTTCCTCAGCTCAGCAGAGTAAGTTCTGTGTAAAAAGTTATACTCAGCTGCTGCTCAGCTGCAGGTAAAAAAAAAATGAAGAAATGAACAGCAGCCAATCAGCATTAGCACTGCTGAGGTCATGAACTCTTTTACTGTGATCTCATGAGATTTCATAGTAAACTTCTTTAAACTGAATAGGGAAATAACATGAGAGTGCACGAGGCTCAAGCACTTAGCTGTCCCGGGGCAGACATACTGATTTGCTGCTTAGAATTCCTTTACAATGGGATGTGGCTACTGAGGAACTTTTGAGGTAAAATATCTTTCTTTTTTACATAGAGATGTTCAGGTGATATTTTCCAGTCAGCTTTTTACAGCTATGCTTCATCACTTTTCATGTGTTTCAACATTTGGGTATCATGGCCCTTTAAGTCATATTTCTCTATGATATTTGGTGGCTATGAAGTATTTCAGCAATTTATAACCATTAAAGCTAACTTCAGAGTTGTGTGCAAATTTAAGTGATCCAAGCTGTTTGCCAAATTAAAAATAGTAGATAGCTATGTAAAAATAACGTACATGATTATTTTATAATGGTTCAATTCTTCTAACTCTGAAGTTTATTTTTCCCATGATAAATCAGACAAAATACATACAGTTCAGTTTAATCAAATATGAACTGTACAGCCAAGTTTCCTATATGATTGTTGTGGGTCACAGACAAAAAAAGCAAATGATAAGCAGGGTGGTGCCAGACCATAATATTGCAGGTACAAATAGTTTATGAAAAAGCTAAATATCAATGATGCATCAAGTACTGGGAAGGGATCTTCTACTGCGTTTAAAAAAAAAAAGTCCCTATGTAAAACAAAAATCAATATTGTGCAGGTTCAGATGTTGTTATACTTAGCACATGAGTAGATACCCCTGACAAATTTCTCAAAATAGAAGACTGACTCAATACAGTATGACACCCCTTCTTTATATAGTATAAGCCACTGGTTTTCAAACCTGTCCTAGGGCCTCCCCAACAGGCCAGGTTTTCAAGATTACCTTGGGTGAGAGCAGGTAAAATAACCATATTTACTAATTAGCTTTTTATTTCACCTGTGCTCCAGTTTAGATAGCCTCAAAATGTGGCCTGTTAGGGAGGTCTGAAGACAGGTTTGAAAACCAGTGGTTTATGCTCTAGGGGGAGTTTACCCACTTCAGTTAATTCTGTAAAACACCTCAATTGTCAGAAATGTTAAAAGATAATTCATTTGCAAGTCAGTGATATTTACATATACTTCCCTCTAGCAGAAAAAAACTGATGTAAAGAATTTAACGGGACAGTAAACACCATGAGATGTTTATAAATGTTATAAATGTTTAGTTATACATAGTAAAACAAGTTTCAGTATACTTTCATTATTTATTTAGCTCCCTTTTAAATATAGAAATTCTAGATTTTTCTATTTCTCACAACCTGGAATGCACCCTGCTGACTTATCAAGGCTAACCATGCTACATATATTTTCCTAATTGGCTTTAACTGATAACAACTGCAAAACAAAGCAGTTTATACAAAAAATATGACTATAGCTAACCTTGTTGTCTGCAGACTCTTGCTCCTCTAAATAAGGTAAGTGGTGTTGGAGTTTATTCACTGAAAAAGAATGGCCACAAACTTTTTTTTAAACACCTTGAGACTTGGCTGATATGTTATTCTATAGCAATACAACAGAAATATCTTGTAATTATAAGCTGTTTCCTGTGTCTTCAAATAACAAAAGCAGAAATAATCAGTAAAAAAAAAAGTAACCCCCTCAGCACCATCCTTCAGCCTTGATCCCTGTGGAAACCTTTGAACCCCTTAATTTTAAGGTTTATAAGAATAATTGATAGAAAATTTCCATGACTGTTAACCCACATAGTAGTCATATATGATTGCAGCATAGTGCAAGGCCAATGTGTTAAACAAGGTTTTTTTGTTTCATGTCATGTGTTAAAAAGATTAATACATTCAATTTCAACAAATGGATAAAACAAGGCCCATCTAGTTCATGTCAGACACATTGTTAAAAAAGACCTATTTAATTCATGTCAGACAATGGCCCCTATTTAAGAAAGGTCTTGCGGACCTGATCCGACACTGCGGATCAGGTCCGCAAGACCTCGCTGAATGCGGAGAGCAATACACTCTCCGTATTCAGCATTGAACCAGCAGCTCACAAAAGCTGCTGGTGCAATGCCGCCCCCTGCAGACTCGGGGGCAATCGGTCGCCAGCAGGGGGGTGTCAATCAACCCAATCGTACTCGATCGGGTTGATTTCTGGCGATTCCTGTCCGCCTGCTCAGAGCAGGTGGACAAGGTTATGGAGCAGCGGTCTTTAGACCGCAGCTCTATAACTTTTGTTTCTGGCGAGTCTGAAGACTCGCCAGAAACACGGGCCTACAAGCTCCCTACGGAGCTTGTTAAATGGGCCCCAATGTGTTAAACAAGATCTGTATATGTCATGTCCGCCAATGAGTTAAACAAGGATCATCTATTCAATGTCAGCCAATGGTTTAAATAAGGCCCATCTAGTTCATGTCAGCCAGTGAGTTAAACAAGGTCCATTTATTTCATGTAAACCAATGGGTTAAACAAGGCCTGCATATTTTATGTCAGCCAATGGGTTAAACAAGGCCCATATATTTTATATCAGCCAATGGGTTAAACAAGGCCTGTATATTTCATGTTAGCCAGTAAGTTAAACAAGGCCCATCTATTTCATGTCAGACTATGGGTTAAACAAGGCCTGTACATTTCATGTCAGCCAATGGGTTAAACAAGGCCCATATATTTCATGTCAGCCAATGAGTTAAACAAGGCCTGTATATTTTATGTCAGCCAATGATTTAAACAGGGCCCATCTATTTCATGTCAGCCACTGGGTTAAACAAGGCCTTTATATTTCATGTCAGCCAATGATTTAAACAGGGCCCATCTATTTCATGTCAGCCACTGGGTTAAACAAGGACTTTATATTTCATGTCAGACAATGATTTAAACAGGGCCCATCTATTTCATGTCGCCACTGGGTTAAACAAGGACTTTATATTTCATGTCAGCCAATGATTTAAACAGGGCCCATCTATTTCATGTCAGCCACTGGGTTAAACAAGGCCTTTATATTTCATGTCAGACAATGAGTTAAACAAGGAACATCTATTTCATGTCAGCCAATGGGTTAAACAAGGCCTGTATATTTCATGTCAGCCAATGGGTTAAATAACACCCATATATTTCATGTTAGCCAATGAGTTAAACAAGGCCTGTATATTTCATGTCAGCCAATGGGTTAAATAACACCCATATATTTCATGTTAGCCAATGAGTTAAACAAGGCCTTTATATTTCATGTCAGCCAATGGGTTAAATGAGGACCATATATTTTATGTTAGCCAATGAGTTAAACAAGGCCTTTATATTTCATGTCAAACAATGAGTTAAACAAGACCCATCTATTTCATGTCAGCCAATGGGTTAAACAAGGCCTGTATATTTCATGTCAGCCAATGGGTTAAATAACACCCATATATTTCATGTTAGCCAATGAGTTAAACAATGCCTTTATATTTAATGTCAGCCAATGGGTTAAATGAGGACCATATATTTTATGTTAGCCAATGAGTTAAACAAGGCCTTTATATTTCATGTCAAACAATGAGTTAAACAAGACCCATCTATTTCATGTCAGCCAATGGGTTAAACAAGGCCTGTATATTTCATGTTAGCCAGTGAGTTAAACAAGGCTCATCTATTTCATGTCAGCCTATGGGTTAAAAAAGGCCCGTACATTTCCTGTCAGCCAATGGGTTAAACAAGGCCCATATATTTCATGTCAGCCAATGGATGTCCATTCTATTTCATGTCATCCAATAGGTTAAACAATGCCTGTATATTTCCTGTCAGCCAATGGGTTAAACGAGACCCATACATTTTACAATCTTGATTACCAAGGCTGCAGTAGATTCTCATTGTGAGATAAAGAAGAAAGCACTTTTTTTTTTTTTACGGACAGTGGGGGCATTTTAGTTGGGCTCAGGTCACTACTGCAGTAAGGTAATTATCCCTGACATTCGGGGAATCCATTCAACGATGCCAGAAACTGCTGAAGCTTGCAAGAAGTTATGAATACTCGGCATGGAAGCCAGACAGATGAAGATTGAGGGCTTCTGGGACAGTAAACTTATTCTGGCACAAAAGCGTGGGAGAAGAGGAGGAAATTAACCCTTATAAAAGAAAATGTATTCTACATTCTCTGACTTTATACCTCTTTAACACAATAAAAGTGTATCTTGTTTCTGGAAATCTAAAGGATAGGAATGTTCTATTTCTCTGTATTATCTTTGTTTTTAAGAAAAACAATTCTTTAGCTATCACCTTGTATGTAGACATAAAACAAATGCATGGATAGCAATACAAGCTCTGGACCAGCCCATCCTATTTCATAACATTATTAAAACCTAGCCATCTGTTCTGAGCTTCTGCAGTCATCAACACAAATTAATAAAACTGGGTTAAAGCCGTCATGGCTGTGCAGTGCTACAGTGTTTTACAAAGCATGAGCTCTGTTTGTGAAGACTGATGTATGTGCCAGAGGCTGTAATTTACTCAGTACAAATACAGAGCCTTAAAAATAAACATTCATGTAATTTTTCTTAATTTCATCTAACAAAATTTCATCTTAAAATATATTAACTTATTCTGAGCTTTTGTTTCTAAGATTATTGGTTGTGCTATTATCCACTGTCCACCAATAGAATTGTGAGGGTTGTCAATACCAACCAGTGAACATGTAAACCATAAACTAGCTGTGCGCAAACATTAACTTTCCTAAGGCTGTGTACACACTGCAAGTGATGCTGCGCGAGGCGAAGCAGCTGCTTCGCACCGCGTCGCATCGCTTCTGAAGTTCAAATATTTCATCTCTGAGCGCTCAGCTACGTGACCTGACGCAGCAGAGTGCTCAGGGGTGAAAAGGCAGGACACACTGAGTGCGCACAGCTGCATCTACACACTGTGCACCGCTCCGCTTGCAGTGTGTCACAACCTTTATCCCCCCCCCCCCAAAAAAACAATCTTTTTGATGCAATTACATTTATTTATTTTTTTGCATTTTTTTTTTATATTTATTACTGAAGGGATACTAAAACACTGAGTGGATTTTTGGAGGAAGTTAAGATAGCACTGGCTGAAGCGCCAGTTGTTTTACTGGGGTGGAGCTTCTAAAGACCATAGACTGAGATTGCAGCAATACAGCCCTTGTTTTGCACTCTGGAATTAACTCCTAGTGGTGCAGAAAGACAGAGACATTGAGCATGTGCTGCATTTTCCTGTATGTAGCATTTAGGTTGTTTTCAGCAAAGCCAAAGGCCACCACCATGTTTCCACAAGGGAAGTATACAAATGACAAGTTATAGGCACATACTTTGACTAGCCTTGGGGTCAGAATAGTAATATTCCACATGCAACAATTACTTATATTGTTTTGGTAATATTTGTATTCTTTGCCAACAACCAGCAGCCCTGGCTTTAAGTGAGCTGTCCCTCCCTCTGTTAATTCCAGCAGCAGATTCAGAAAAGGTTACCATGGAAACCAGGCCTCCACCAACCACACAGACATCCTTACAGGGATTTTATCCCACAGCTCTCCCATCATCTTAGAGTGAGAGGTAATGCTGAGGTCATACAGGGAAATACCAGGATTTTGGATTTCTATTTGATAGCCCTAAATTAAAACAGCAGTAAACTTTACTTTTTTCCTTTTATTTGTGTGTTACAGTAGTGTCTATATTATGAAACTCACAAAAGTTCTGGCTAACTGTGAAAAAAATGCTCCAACACTGTGTGTATATACAGACTGAAAAAATATTTATTGAAAACAGTGCAATAAAAACAAACAAACAAGGACAATAGATATGAGACCATTCTAGTGAAACAGAAGAATGGTAAAAAAAGGTAGCAAACAGCAGACGCGTTTCATGCGGGACCACCACACTTGATCACTGCTTACCTAGTAAGTCTGCCATCAGCCTATTTAAAGGGACATAATTTCACATGTTTGCAATAAGCTTAATTCCAAAGCCATATATATTAACCCTTTCATAGACCGAAATATATTGGACACAAAGACAGATGACATATAATTAAATATATATATATAATTATAAAATGTGTACTAAGACTAGTGATAGGCATAAACCCAAAAGCAAAAGTTTTATTGTGTGATAACATAATATTGAATAAATAAATAAACAAACATGGGCTTAAACAAAACAGGTAATATGCCTAAGACTAGTAGCACAATCTCCATTTTACAAGTAACCATATACTAGATATGTAAATAAATAGACAATAGCTAAAGAGAGACACTGGGAAATCTACACAAATAAATTAACATCTGTCTCAATATTCAGACCTGATGGTGATCTCGTATTAAGGAAAAATATCCACTTAACCTCCTTTTTGCTAAGAAGATACTCCCTATCACCACCTCTTTTAGAAAAAAATACATGATCGATGACTTGGAAACTAGCTAGGGATGAGTCACCCATGTGTTCATTTTTAAAGTGTGTAGCAACTGAGGTAAAAACATCAGGGTCTTTAATGTCTCTAATATGCTCTAGAACTCTGTCTCTGAGACGTCTCTTAGTTTTACCCAAATATTGGATATTACATTCCCTGCATGTCATAAGATAAACTACATGGTTTGAATTACAATTTAGCATTTTATTTTATACTCCTTACTGGTATTATAGGATATAAAAGTCTCCTCTTCAATGACATAATCACATCTATTCTTACATTGTGTTGCTCTACATCTGAAAAAAACTATTCTTGGCCTCAACCATGTGTGAGGCTTTTTTTCTGGAAGATGGGAAGTTGCTACATAATTCCTTATGCTCTTAGCCTTTCTAGATACAAATTTAACTCCCCCAGCAGTTACCTTTTCTAACACTGGGTCAGTATTTAATATAGGTAAGCACTCACGTATAATGTCACAAATTTTTCTAAATTCTAAACTATAGGGAGTGCTGAAAATTACTTTTTCAGATATATCTTTAACATTCTTTTCCTTGGCTTCTTTCTTATAGGAGAGTTAGTGCCTCACGAGGGATAGCATCTACAGTCATCTTTGTAGATTCCAACAATTTATCACTGTACCCTCGATTGAGGAGTATTTTTATGTCTATTTTATGCTTGTTGTTGGGCAAGTACAGTATAAAATAAAAATAGTGGCATATTGGGCAAGTTTGCATTGCTGACAATTTGTGGTCATTAGAAAGGCTGCCAAAAAAGATAACACCATCCGGCAAGTTACAAAGCTGTCTAATTTTCGTTTTGCTGAATGTAATTTTTGGCTCTTATTGAAGTTAAGGGGCTGAAAAATGATAATATGCGCACCGTTTACGTGTCCCTTAACAGCTTTTAGCTTGTCATGTGCTGTTGTTAATGGACTCAGTATTCCACCTCACTCTCCTATGTGAAAAGACATAGTTGCCAACATTTAAGAAAAATAATCCAGGGGCACTTTGCAGCATAGCCAAGGCCATTTATGGTTTGCATAGCTCCACCCACTCCAAAACATGCACACAATTATAATAGCATAATTTAGCCATTCATGATTCATGTCATTTTTAAATTCACTTCATTATCATATTTACTTTGTTCTCTTCGATACCTTTGTTAAAAAGAATATGTGTATATCATCATCAGCATTAATGCACTACTGGGAGCTAGCTAGCTGTTGATTGGTGAACTGGCTACACACATTTACTTTTGTCATTGGCTCAAAAGATGTGTTCAGCTAGCTCCCAGTAATGCATTGCTCCTCTGGAACTGATTTTTATGATATGTTTAATCCCTTTGCAGGAGTTAAACACATAGTTATGTGCAATATTGCAATAATAAATTACCTAACTTATGCAGGTGGTTAAATCATCATGGTCCTCATAACATATAGAAAAAACACATTTACAGCAAGTACCAAAATAAGCAAGCAAGAGTTAAATTAATAACTATTCAGCATCTGTATAGCAGGACACCACAAAGCATCCTAGTTTATGTAGATCTTACATAGCCTGAAATTAGACAGTGATATTACCTCGATATGATTAACCTGCTAACTGCTGTCTTGGGTCTGCTAGAATGAAGAACAATATACCTGTATGTAGGTACTGAGGATTTGTTTTTCTATGTTTTACTTTTGCTACAACATTATTGAAAAGTAGGTGGTATTTTATAAGATATTTAAAGGGACAGTAAACACCAGAATTTTTGTTGTTTAAAAAGGTAGATAATCCTTTATTACCCATTCCCCATTTTTGCATAACCAACACAGTTACAATAATATACATTTTACCTCTGTAATTACCTTGTATCTATGCCTCTGCAAACTGCCCCCTTATTTCAGTTCTTTTGACAGACATGCATTTTTAGCCAATCAGTGCTTGCTATTAGGAGCTTCACATGCCGGAGCTCAATGTTATCTATATGAAACACATGAACTAACGCCCTCTAGTGGTGAAAAACTGTCAAAATGCTTTACGATTAGAGGCAGTCTTCAAGGTCTAAGAAATTAGCACATGAACCTCCTAGATTTAGCTTTCAACTAAGAATACCAAGAGAACAAAGCGAAATTGGTAATAAAAGTAAATTGGAAAGTTGTTTAAAATTACATGCCCTATTTAAATCATGAAAGATTTTTTTTTACTTTAAGATTCTTTTATAAGATTCATTTTTGATCTTTTGATCAGTAAATCTGGATTTGTTTTTGTATATTCTGTGAATTCCAGTTCCAGCACATGAAGAGCCTTCCTAAGAAAAACGCAATATATAACTGGGGGCAGTTAAACAGGTTCCCACTTGTGCACCACTTTTGATAAGTGTTGCTTCATGACATTGCCCTGGTATTATATATCACATTACATGACTTCCCCTTACCTGACACCTGTCTACACAGTGCTAAACTTCAATAAAGAAGTGTACAAAAGACAAAAAAGCACTTGCATACAGTAAACAATGAGAATATTAATGACAACAGAGTAAAATCAGAAGCCACAGAGACCGTTGAGGTGGGAGTACCGCACTGTAAACTGAACAAGGGACAGACTTAGGGCTAAATTACAAGTGGAGCACAAAATTGTGTACTTGCACTTCACTCATAATACCAACGCACGCAAATTGCATGGAAGCTTTGCGCTCACAAGAGCGCAATTCAAAAGGGTTCAATGAGAGCCTCGTTCTCATGCCGATAGTCACGGCAGAGAACCTAGTGCAGCAAAGGGGGTAAGTCGTGCAGCGATGTGCAGCAAAGTTTAAATATATATGTACAGTATATGAGTATATACATCAAACAATCACAATAGAGAAAGTGCACAAAAGTTCTCACCTTGATTGTAGATTCCACAGCACTAGCCGCTGTAACCTCTGAACTCGGCACAATGGAGAATAAGAAAGGAGCAGGTAAGGAGTAATTAGTGTTGCTTCACGGTGTGTCTGCTCCACACACCCAAAAGTTATAGAAATACCAGGATATGAAGCGCACTGTATCCAAATAAGCTCCAGACAAACGAAATATAAAATCCAGTGTTTATTCAATCCATTTAAAAACACTATCGATATACGGCATCCATAAAATCTGGTCACAGTGTGCGTGAACAGATACACCTGCAAACGCGTGTCTACCTGTGCACGCCTCTATTTTTTTACATTTTCTCTTAAAGCTATATAAGCTATAACATACAATGAGCCTAAAACGGAGGGGAAAAGTGCCAAAAAACATATTATACGTATATTTAATCTTTAGTAAATTTATCTCACAATTTCCTTATCAAAGAATAACAATTTACTAGTAGAAGTGCTATGTGTTGTGTATCAATTTTCTCACTAATTAAATTACATGTGTCTACAATCAACTGGCTTTCCAAGAGAGGAAAAGGATGCAAATGCTAACTCGTTAGTATATCTTATAGATATTTCTGTATATGTAAATATGAAATAATCTCTTTGTAAAAAGTACAATACCTGTAATCCTCAGTTTACGTCGGGGTTAGGTTCCAGAAGGAATGGTTGTAAATCGAAACCGTTGTAAATTGAAACCCAGTTTATAATGTAAGTCAATGGGAAGTGAGAGAGATAGGTTCCAGGCCCCTCTCAAAATTGTCATAAGTAACACCTAATACATTATTTTTAAAGCTTTGAAATAAAGACTTTAAATGCTAAACAGCATTATAAACCTAATAAAATAACGAAACAACACAGAATATATAATTAAACTAAGTTAAATGAACAAAAACATTTGCTAAACAGCATTATAAGCCTAATACAATAATCACACAGCACAGACTTCACTTGCATTTTTCTGCAAACAGTTCTTTCTATGCATTCCAATCTGGACTGATTTATAGACAGGAAGATCTTGTTCCTTTGAAATCTGCTCGATAGCTCAGGTCTGGTTAAACTGATTAATTTCAGCTTGCTTGGCTTTGCTGCAACACAAGCGGACAGCTCCACCTACTGGCTATTTTAATAAATGCATTGCTTCTCAATGCTTTTCAATAGCAGTCACATGACTGGAAAAAAGGTTGTTATTCTGAAACGGTGTAAATTGAACCGTTGTAAAACGAGGGCCACCTGTATATTAGCAACTATGTAATCACTTGAAAATATCAAATGTGAATAGAGTGAGAGACAATGTGGGTGTACTTTGTCATATTCATCTATGAGGTTAAGCAGCAAATCTCCATACGTTCGATATGGAAGAGAGGAGAAGGAGAGACTCATGTGAGCAAATCTAAGTCTCTTCTCATATTTAGTCCCTGAGGACTATTGGTTTTTAATGTGAACATCCAGTAAATCTCCCGCTTGTTAAGTTTATTCTCCCTGTCACCTCCTCTCCTCCATAACGGCACATGATCTAGGCCCTGTATTGTTAATTTTGTCACATCAGCATTATGTAGTTATGAATATATACATATATATTTGTTTATATGTGTATATACACATATTAACACACACACACACACACACATATATATATATATATATATATATATATATATATATATATATAAATAAGCATAAACATATATATTCAAAGTAATAACACAGTCCCCTTAGACCGCAATGTAAAGGCATTTTTCAGCGCCATTTGTTTCTAACACCCCACATCCACAAACTTTAACCTTTCAAAACTGCTTTTTGCAGTTATATTTTACAAATACACATATATTTTATTATTAAAAAGAAACAATACTCTTTATATTGGGGGAGATTTTCTTTAATTAGGTCTGACCCCTGGTTAATTTTCAGAGCGCATATTGTTTATGCGAGTTTTTCAGTAGCATTGACCAGCCACTTGTAATGGCTGGCTATTTAATGGGCACCCGTTTAATTAGTGCTCCCCTTGTAATCGAGCCCTTAATAGGCAGGTAAAGTAGCCAAAAAGTGGAAATGTCCCGGGAAACAGGGACAGTTGGCAACTACTGTATATAAAGGTGCCAATTTATCAATGTAAGCGTATCATGTCCGACAGACATCGCTGAATGCTGTCGCATATGCTGTCGGCATTTAACATTGCACAAGCAGTTCACCAGAACTGCTTGTGCAATGCCGCGCCCTGCAGATTCGCGGCCAATTGGCCACTAGCAGAGGATGTCAATCAGCCCGACCGTATAGGCCTCAGAGGTAGCGGACCAGTTATGGAACAGCGGTCTTTATAGCCTGAAGCCCGGAGCTTGATAATTCGGCCCCATAAGGTCTAAATGGCCTTCACAATAATATTATTACCAAACGGAAAACATTTTTAAAACATGTAAAACACAAACATATTTACAAAATCATATGAATAATATTAATATCTAATATTCAATATATTATATTTTATATATGTTACCTATACAAATGAAGGAAGCAAGCTCAAAACAATTCTAATATACCACTGGGAAGGAGATGCTAAACAATATATACTGAGGCTGTAATTTTCTTTTAAAATTGCCAAATTGATTAACCTTAAATGAAAATGGGAGTAGAGTCCCTCTTAACACCTGAAATACTTATGTGTACTTGTACATGAAAAAAAGAAGCCTAGATCATTTAATTCCTTCAAATGATCTATCTTTCTATTTATCTATCTACCTATCTGTCTGGCTGTCTATCTATCTATCTATCTATCTATCTATCTATCTATCTATCTATCTGTCTGTCTGTCTGTTTATGTGAATTTCTGTGTATAAAAGATAAATATTTCTCTTTTTCTTACCCTCCTCTCTTAGGCAGGGCAAACTGTTCCCTATCAACCAATTATTTAATAATAATATACAGCAAAATTATTACAGTACTCTGTTACTGGTACCCAATGGCAGGTAAAATCCCTAATCTGTTTATTACTAGCAACCATGGGGGTAATACCACAGTTCTTTGTGTGTTGGTGGTACAAAACAATACAATAATTGTTTTGAGGGTGTTTCCTAAAGCATTGCTGTGTGTTACTGATATTTAAAGGTGTGCAAAATTACTGTATTTGTGTTTTAAAACCTATACAAACTGTGATTCTGTTAGCAAATAATGCATGGTTTTGTAGTCCAAGCAAATAAACATTAGTGCAGAAATAAATTACCTTGTGCACATAACAAGGATTCACTATCTTGAATACTGTATTGTCAGAATTCTCAATCCTGTCTGATGCATTCAAGACTCTCTGCCGCAGTTAAAAAACAAATTATTTTCTTCATTTTTACTGTACATAATTGAACATTGTCCCTTTAACAAACAGATCATGGTAATTAACATGTACACTTGAGATTCCTTCCCTACATACAGTACTTATATGGACTGGCAACACTGTTTCCTCACCCACATCATGCATTTTTTTAAAAATGCATCCTTCGGTTCTGCATGAAACCTCTCTTTGTAGATCAGCAGTGAATGTTAACAAATTTTCTGTCTGTGGTTGACTCCTTAATTGTATATATTATGCAGCCATTTAAACATCTTTGATTTTCATGTATTTGCTTGAAACGAATAAGAGTTAGACCAGACATCAGACTGCAAGCTATCGTTCTCTGCAGTGGCGTCACAAGGGGGGGGCGGGCCGCACCCGGGTGACACCCTCCAGGGGGTGACACCAAAAAAAAAAAAAAATTTTTTTTTTTTTTTTTTTTTTTTTTAATTTTATTGAAATTCAAAGAAATACAATGTTGAGATGCATAGATTTTTTTTTTATTAGAGGGGCTGGCATTTGTGAACATTGGTGGGACTGGGGAAGTTGTAGACACACAATTTTTTTGCCCCTTGAGCCAGTGCTGCAATTTCAACAAATAGTTTTCCCGGCTGCTTTTGCTTGTTTGTACTTTGCTTCTCCCCTGTCCAATTTCGCTATGAATGTTGTGGGCATGCCGTGGGGCTTGCAAAGTTGCGCTGCTAGCCTAAACCTGCCTGCCTATCTGTGCTCACTGCTCAGTGACATGTGGAGTAGTGGAGTCACTCACTGCTGTGCTGTCTCTCTAAACGGGAACTGGCAAATCATGAGGGGATGCCTGGCACCTGACCGCATGACTGTTTGACACTGTCTTTAAAGTGAAGGAGCCACGTATGATGCCCACCAGACCATTACGGTTACGGTACACTAAGTGCACACTGAACAGGTAGGAGGGCGGGCGGGGGTCTGGGGGTGGGCAGAGTGCAGAGGTGATTGGCCATAAGAAGCGGTAGGCACGCGGCCCGGGCTGTGCACTGACAGACTTGGAACAGAGTCAGAGAGAAGAATTTTCATAGTTTGTGCCTAAACCTTTTCTTTAGTGATTTATTTTAGAGTGCTCTGTTTATCTTTCATTTGATGCTCTGCTGAGCCAGGGAGCAGCTCTAGGCATGAGCTTCATAATGAATGCAGTGCAGTTTACATATTTTGTAAGTGTGTGTCTGAGTTTTTTTGTGTGTGTGTCTCAGTGTTTTTGTGTGTGTGTTTTTGTGTGTGTGTCTGAGTGTGTTTCCGAGTGTTTGTGTGTGCATCTGAGTATGTTTTTAAGTGTGTCTGAGTGTTTGTATGTGTGTGTGCCTGTGTTTTTGTGTGTGTCTGCTTTCTGGGGGGGGGTGACACCATAACTTACCGCACCGGGTGACACCAACCCTAGTGACGCCACTGGTTCTCTGTGCAAATACAATATGAAATTGTTTAATAAACTACATCTTTTTAACTTCCTGTTATATTTGAAATGACAGGAAATCACATATTTCCTTAAACTAAAGTTAGTTAGTTTCCAATTTTTAAAGAATTTATCAACTGAATTTGGATTTTGCAAAATCTAGGTTGATACAGCAGTCAAGGGCCTAGGACTAGGTTCATTAAGGTTATAGAGGCTTCTCCATTGAGAATAAAACTTACTCTTTCATACCTTGTTTTTGTAAGTGTAAGAAATCTCTAAATAGCTCCATTGCATATCATATCATAGAAATATTTTTCTTACTTGTGAGGCATCTTCATTCTTATTGAAATATGATACTATAAAGACAGAATAGGGTTGGTAGCTGTCTTCCACAAATACTGGCCACAAATTGGTGAATCATGCAAACTAATTGGTGGAATTTGGGTCTTTGCACACAGTGGCGGCTGCTGAATTTTGAAAATGGTGGGGCGCTAGACCCCAACCCTTTAAATAAAGCCCTGCCTCTCAGATAGCAGTTTAATGCCCTTTAAACACATACAGTATATCATTTTATTATTGTACTAATGCTGTTATATAACATAAAGATTAGACACTGTTATGTGCAAGCAAAAGGTCAATAATAATACACACACATTTAGAGTGACTTTACCATTGTAAATAGGTATTATGAAAATGATGCTTGGCTTTGTTTGGCTTTAATGTATTTTTAATGTGCTTATGTGACTCTAATTAGAAGCAGACACGTTCTGTTTTTGGTTTCATGGACTTTGATTTGTTCATCACTGCTTAAATGCTTATTTTGTTACCTATATATTTCTGAAATTAGGTCTTTAAAAAAAAAAGGAAAGGAAAAAAGTATTTCTTTGAGAAGCCAGAACGGTGAAGATATGTATGTTGCCATGGCAACCTTTCTGCACATCAGGGAAACTTGTCACACAGTTACATCTTAGGGGTTGCATTATCAACCCCTCTCGTATGACCGGGGAGATTGACAGCTCCTACCCGCGCGTGATTAGCTTGCGCGGGCAGGGAGCGGATTGCACGCAAGTACAAAATAGTTGTCATGAGATGCAGGACATATGCAGGACACAGCAATGATGGTACAACTCTATTTTATTACAGAGCATAACAATACACATCCAGACAGGTTGATTGTACTAAACTAACTGCGACACAGACACCGGACCTAAGCCCCGCCCACATGCTAGTGACATCACATCCTGCTATCATCACATCTTCCCCTTTTTCAAAGACAAAGCATACATTCGCATATATTAACTAACAAGGTACACCAACAGGGTATACAACAACATTTTGTTTTAGAACATTATAAAAACAGATAGATTAGAAAACATGAACAAATAAATTACATCCTGACTTGGACATCGGGGTAGACTACCCTAGTCCACAGTGACCATGGGATTATTCTGCCCATACTTCCGGTCACTGTTCTAGCTAAAGTCAGTCCCTGTATCGGGCCGGAAGCCTCACCACTCTTCCGCTTGATGTAACTTTGCATGAACTGTCCTCTGATACAGAAGATGGTGAACAAGAGTCTGCTGGAGGCAAAGATATATCCCCGCTATGATCTTGCTGAGGGGAAGGCACCTCTCCTAGAACAGGGGATCCCACTGGCGGTGGTATTGAGGTATCCGGTTCCAGACTCTCAGGTACAGGCTGAAGATGTCTTCGGTTACGGCGTGTAACCGTCCCTCCCTCTGTAAGGACTGTGTAAGACCCTGGCTCTGGAGAGCGGCCCACCACCGCAGCAGGCGTCTTCCATTTCTTCTCATCATCCAGTTTAATTCTGACACTTTGGCCCGCTTTCAGTTCCTGTAAAGGCCTGACAGAATGTCTCCTGTCGTAGAAGAAACGATAACCCTTTTTGGCCTCTCCATCCCTCCTAAGGACTTCGTCCCGAGGAACAGGGCCAGGCGGCTTGAAGACACCCACTGAGGGTAAAGTGGTGCGAATCTGGCGTCCTAGCATCAGCTGTGCCGGGCTAAACCCGGTGGCTTGAATGGGCGTCGCCCTGTATGACAAGAGGGCTAGGTACGGTTCAGATTGCTTTAGAATTAATTTTGTTGTTTGAACTGCCCTTTCAGCCATTCCGTTGGCCTGCGGATAATGTGGACTTGACGTGGAATGTACAAAATCATATTCCCTGCTGAAAGCACTGAACTCTGTAGAAGCGAACTGCATGCCATTATCACTCACCAGCTCCATTGGAATGCCCCAGCGGGCGAACAAGCTCTTCAGGCGAATGATAACGGCCTGACTTGTGATATCATTCAGGGGTGCTATTTCCAAATACCTGGAATAGTAGTCGATAACAACAAGAAACTTTTTCCCGTGCAGTTCGCACAAATCAGCAGCTATTTTCTGCCACGGCCCCGCAGGCAGCGGAGTAGACATTAAGGGCTCCCTTCTCTGAGTAGGCCGGCGTTCCCGGCAAAAGGCACATTTAGACACGTGATTTGCAATGTCGGAGCTGATCCCAGGCCACCACACAGCTGTAGCTGCTCTTTCTCTGCACTTTGTAATGCCTAAGTGGCCATCGTGAATCCTGTTTAACATCTCCTTCCTCATGCTGACAGGAATTACAATACGGTCTTGGAACAGCACCAACCCCTCCAGCTCCGTGAGCTGCGACCTCTCTGGCTGGTAAGCATTTAAAGACATCCAGGCTGCCCGGCTCTCGGGCCAGCCATCTCTTATGTACCTTATAACTTCTTGCAGATCTGTGTCCAAATATGTCTCTTTCTTTATCTCTTCCAGTTTCCTTGAAGAAATGGACTTAGAGGCCAGAACTGAATCAACATACACTTTTACATCCGATTCTGTGGAGGATTCTTCAGCAGCAGCCAGCGGGAGCCTGGACAGTGTATCTGCCACAACCAGCTGCTTCCCCGGCACATGCACTGCCTGAACATTGAACCTGAGTAGTCTCATTAAAAGTCTCTGGCATCTCAAGGGTGTTTTGTCGATGTCATAAGAATTGATAAGAGGGACTAGCGGTTTGTGGTCAGTTTCCAGACTAAATTTCTCCAAACCCACTAGATAACGCTGAAAGCGTTCACAGGCCCAAACTGCAGCCAGGCACTCTTTCTCAATTTGAGCGTATTTTGACTCCGCAGCCGTCAGTGTGCGGGAACAGTAGGCGATGGGCTGTAGTTTGTTGTCATTCAGCTGCAGGAGTGCAGCCCCCAACCCATAACTGCTTGCATCAGCACTAACCACAGTCTTTTTTGAAGGGTCGTAGAACCCCAGCACTGGGGCAGACCCCAGCAGGGACTTAGCATGCAGGAACGCTTTTTCTTGTGAGGGTCCCCAGACCCAGGCAACATCTTTCTTAAGCAACTCTGTGATAGGGTGCAAAACTGTAGATAAATCTGGAAGAAACTTGCCCACGTAATTTACAAGGCCCAATATCTGTCTCAGCTCATGTACATCCGAAGGGCTTTTCATCTGTTCGATAGCCCGAATTTTCTCGGGGTCCGGCTTGATGCCATCCCCGTTGATGATATGCCCAAAGTAGCATAATTCAGTTTTCCTAAAATGACATTTTTCTTTATTCAGCTTCAGCCCAGACTCTTTGATAGCCTGCAGCACACAACTCAAACGCTGATCATGCTCTTCCACTGTAGACCCATACACTAGAATGTCGTCCATGACGACTGCTGTGCCCACGTGGCCACTCAGGAGAGAACTCATTTCCCTCTGAAAGATCTCAGGAGCGGAGGATATCCCAAAGGGAAGTCTGCAGAAGCAGAACCGACCTACCGGAGTGATGAAGGTAGTCAGTTTGCGGCACTTTGGATCCAGGGGGATCTGCCAAAAGCCGCTAGAAGCGTCTAATGTGGAAAAGAACTTCGCCCCAGCCAACTTCGGGGCTATATCTTCCAATGTCGGCAGCACAAATCTCTCCCTCTTCACTGCCTCATTCAACCTTTTCAGGTCCACACAGATGCGCACCTTTCCGTTTTTCTTTGCAACAGGAACAATGGGGGCACACCAATCAGTTGCTTCAACAACCTCTTCAATAACCCCCATAGCCTTCATGCGCATGAGCTCTTTCTCCACTTGAGGCATGAGCGGGAACGGAATTCTACGAGGAGTAGAAATACTGTACGGGACTGCGTCACTTTTAAGTGCTATACGGACAGGTTTGCAGCTCAGTAGGCCCAACTCGCCAAACATATCTTCAGAGATCTCATTCACTCTGGCCACAAGGCCCAAGTCACAGGCTGCTTTTCTGCTCAATAAACTGTTAACACACTGACCTCGGATCACATGCACCCACATGGTGAACTTTTTTTGTTTGTACTCACAGCTGGCAAGAAATTTCCCCACACAATCAATGCGGCCACCAGGACTATGAACATTTGTAGTAACCTTCGCCAGCTGGGGCTGTCTAGGCAGTTTCATAAATTCAGCAAAAGACATTACAGTGATATCAGCTCCTGTGTCAATCTTAAAATCAACTTTGGCTCCCATTACAGTAAAAGTAACTTTCCAATCTTCCTCCGAGCTTGTCCGTTCCACAACAGACCCCACAAAAGACACTTCCTGACCCTCCTGGTCACTGTCCACCTGCATCTCCTTAATGTATTCAGTTTTACACACCACTTCAAAATGGCCTATTCTGTTACATTTTCTGCATCTTTTATCTCTGGCCGGGCATATAGCACTCTGATCATGAGCCCGGTAGCACCGTGTGCATCGGCCATGTTGCGCCCATCCACTTCTAGGCCTTTCCAATACTTTTGATCTACCGCTCACACTGTGCCTTTCACTAGTAATTTTCCTAGACTGTTGCACTTCATCCACAATACTCTCAGACCTCAGATCAGCACTTTGCTTTTTCACCAGTTCACTCTGGCGGGCCATCCTAATAGCCCCTTCTAACGTTAAATCAGGTTCTAACTGCAGCTTCAGGGAGACTTCAGCATCTGCAATTCCAATAACTATTCTGTCTCTGATTTGCTCTTCTTTAGCAACACCAAACTCACAGAATTCAGCTAATTCATACAGGCTGCGCACAAATGACTCCACAGATTCTCCCACACGCTGATTACGTTTGTGAAAACAAGCTCTCTCATGAATCACATTTCTTTTGGGCACAAAGTGGGCACTGAGTTTATCCATAACTATATCAAAGTTAACTTCTTCCCCTTCTTGAAAAGTAAAAGCATTGAACACTGGCTCTACATCTTTCCCCATGGAGTATAAAAGAGAATTAACTTGTACTTCACCACTCTCCTTGTTCAGTTTGGATGCAATCCTGAAGCGCTGAAACCGCTGACGCCATGTGGGCCAAGCTGCAGGCTGAGAAAAGTCAAAAGGCTCAGGTGGGGTAAACTTTGACATTGCAATCGATCAGGAACAGAAGCGCAGTCCAGAACTTCTGACACCATGTCATGAGATGCAGGACATATGCAGGACACAGCAATGATGGTACAACTCTATTTTATTACAGAGCATAACAATACACATCCAGACAGGTTGATTGTACTAAACTAACTGCGACACAGACACCGGACCTAAGCCCCGCCCACATGCTAGTGACATCACATCCTGCTATCATCACAATAGTGCTTGTGTGCAATCCTGAATTCCGGCCAGAGGCGAGCAGCAGCGGACAGGGGCGCCCTGTCCACCTCAGCTTGATAAATTGTCCTCTAAGCAGTTTGCTGTATACTTCTGCAGTTAAGAAAAGAGAGAAAATTAAGACAACAGACTGTGATGTAAATGCACTACAAACAGCTTAAAACACTGCCAGGGAGAGCAATACAATATAGTCTACAGATGTGGAGAAGCATATGAATTAAAGCAATGAGTTTATAGTTATGATTCACATAAATAGTGCTTGCAATGTGTGAAACTTAATAAAAAGAGTGACTTGACAGTTCTGGAAACAACATCAATAAACCCCCTGCCTTCTACCTCATGAGGAGAAGTTTTGTCTCCTGTATTTGAATATATATATATATATATATATATATATATATATATATATATATATAAGGGAATACAGCACTCTTTTTAACGTTCTAGAAATTTCATTTTCTTGTGTTCACACATCTAATACTATGTGACATACCTATACATCACCACAAAACACAAGAGTGTTTGAAAAAAGTGAACAACCAACATAAATCCTTCTCTCATAGCATTTCTAAAGTGAGATTGTCCATCCTAGATAGAAAATGGTTAAAAATTCCTGTAAGGATATATCCATGATCCTCTCAAAGCCAGTTCATCAGCTTTTTATATTCACCTTCAATCACAGGCGTACATTGACGACCACGGCACTTCAAGTCTTATAGTGAAAAGGAATTGATAATGCAAACAGTGCCTTACTTTTCTGCTGAGCATAGGAGAGCCTCCAGCTTTGTTTAATGGCAGTACCATGTGCATTTCACCCCCCATAGTTTCACTGAATGGAGCTTCATCAGGGCTAAAGCAAACAACATCATCTGTCTCCAATATTTATACATTGAAACGCCCTGCCTGCTTACTCCTACTACCTAGCCCTTAAATTAGATTTTGTCTACATTTCCCCCTCTTGTTACAGAAAGAAGCAAGGTGAATTTTTAATTTAAAAACAAGATGTCCACTAGGTCTCAATGATAAAATGCATGCTTTTTATAAATAAGAATGTGTGAAAGGAAATATTTGGTAAATTAAGGTTCTAATGGAAAAGTGTTTTTTAGCAATGGATAATATATATGCCTTTCAAAATTACAGTACTTTACTGTATGATTAATAAGTTTGTGTATATTGAGTAAATGTCCCTTTAAGGGCTGGGTAGTAGGAGAATATTGCAGGAGGGAGAGTAGATAGACCTCACCATAACAATATAGGGTTGCCTCCTTTTCTGGGGAAAAATACTGGTCATGTTCATTAGCATACGGCTAGATTTGGATTTTTGTCGGTAACGACCCGAAAAACTAACGCCGGCTTTTTTCTGGCCGCACCATAAAAATAACTCTGGTATTGAGAGTCCACAAAAAGGCTGCGTTAGGCTCCAAAAAAGGAGCGTAGAGCATTTTTAACGCAGCTTCAACTCTCGATACCAGAGTTGCTTACGCAAGCGGCCAGCCTAAAAAACGTGCTCGTGCACGATTCCCCCATAGGAAACAATGGGGCTGTTTGAGCTGAAAAAAAACCTAACACCTGCAAAAAAGCCGCGTTCAGCTCTTAACGCAGCCCCATTGTTTGCTATGGGGAAACACTTCTACGTCTGCACCTAACACCCTAACATGTACCCCGAGTCTAAACACCCCTAGCCTTACACTTATTAACCCCTAATCTGCCGCCCCAGCTATCGCTGACCCCTGCATATTATTATTAACCCCTAATCTGCCGCTCCGTAAACCGCTGCTACTTACATTATCCCTATGTACCCCTAATCTGCTGCCCTAACATCGCCGACCCCTATATTATATTTATTAACCCCTAATCTTCCCCCCACAACGTCGCCTCCACCTGCCTACACTTATTAACCCCTAATCTGCCGACCGGACCGCACCGCTACTATAATAAAGTTATTAACCCCTAATCCGCCTCACTAACCCTATAATAAATAGTATTAACCCCTAATCTGCCCTCCCTAACATCGCCAACACCTAACTTCAATTATTAACCCCTAATCTGCCGACCCAATCTCGCCGCTATTCTAATAAATGTATTAACCCCTAAAGCTAAGTCTAACCCTAACACTAACACCACCCTAAATTAAATATAATTTAAATCTAACGAAATTAATTATCTCTTATTAAATAAATTATTCCTATTTAAAGCTAAATACTTACCTGTAAAATAAATCCTAATATAGCTACAATATAAATTATAATTATATTATAGCTATTTTAGGATTAATATTTATTTTACAGGTAACTTTGTATTTATTTGAACCAGGTACAATAGCTATTAAATAGTTAAGAACTATTTAATAGCTAAAATAGTTAAAATAATTACAAATTTACCTGTAAAAGAAATCCTAACCTAAGTTACAATTAAATCCTAACCTAAGTTACAATTAAACCTAACCCTAACCCTAACCACTATGCTATCAATAAATTAATTAAATAAACTACCTACAATTACCTACAATTAACCTAACACTACACTATCAATAAATTAATTAAATACAATTCCTACAAATAAATATTCAATCAGCCAATCAGATTGAGCTCGCAATCTATTGGCTGTTCCGATCAGCCAATAGAATGCGAGCTCAATCTGATTGGCTGATTGGATCAGCCAATCGGATTGAACTTGATTCTGATTGGCTGCTTCCATCAGCCAATCAGAATATTCCTACCTTAATTCCGATTGGCTGATAGAATCCTATCAGCCAATCGGAATTCGAGGGACGCCATCTTGGATGACGTCCCTTAAAGGAACCGTCATTCGTCGTTAGTCCGTCGGGCCAGCAGGATGTTCCGCGTCGGAGGTCTGCAAGATGGATCTGGAAGAAAGAAGATTGAAGATGCCGTTGATAGAAGACTTCATCCGGATCATGGACCTCTTCAGCTCCCGCTTGGATGAAGACTTCATTCGGATCATGGACCTCTTCAGCCCCCCGCTTAGGCTTGGATCAGGACATCGGAGGAGCTCTTCTGGACAGATCGTTGAACCCGGTGAGGTGAAGATAAGGTAGGAAGATCTTCAGGGGCTTAGTGTTAGGTTTATTTAAGGGGGGTTTGGGTTAGATTAGGGGTATGTGGGTGGTGGGTTGTAATGTTGGGGGGCTTGGGTATTGTATTTTTTCTTTTACAGGCAAAAGAGCTGAACTTCTTGGGGCATGCCTCGCAAAGGGCCCTGTTCAGGGCTGGTAAGGTAAAAGAGCTTTGAACTTTAGTTATTTAGAATAGGGTAGGGCATTTTTTTATTTTGGGGGGCTTTGTTATTTTATTAGGGGGCTTAGAGTAGGTGTAATTAGTTTAAAATTGTTGTAATATTTTTCTTATGTTTGTAAATATTTTTTTATTTTTTGTAACTTAGTTCTTTTTTATTTTTTGTACTTTAGCAAGTTTATTTAATTGTATTTATTTGTAGGAATTGTATTTAATTAATTTATTGATAGTGTAGTGTTAGGTTAATTGTAGGTAATTGTAGGTAGTTTATTTAATTAATTTATTGATAGTATAGTGTTAGGTTTAATTGTAACTTAGGTTAGGATTTCTTTTACAGGTAAATTTGTAATTATTTTAACTATTTTAGCTATTAAATAGTTCTTAACTATTTAATAGCTATTGTACCTGGTTAAAATAAATACAAAGTTACCTGTAAAATAAATATTAATCCTAAAATAGCTATAATATAATTATAATTTATATTGTAGCTATATTAGGATTTATTTTACAGGTAAGTATTTAGCTTTAAATAGGAATAATTTATTTAATAAGAGATAATTAATTTCGTTAGATTTAAATTATATTTAATTTAGGGGGGTGTTAGTGTTAGGGTTAGACTTAGCTTTAGGGGTTAATACATTTATTAGAATAGCGGTGAGCTCCGGTCGGCAGATTAGGGGTTAATAATTGAAGTTAGGTGTCGGCGATGTTAGGGAGGGCAGATTAGGGGTTAAAACTATTTATTATAGGGTTAGTGAGGCGGATTAGGGGTTAATAACTTTATTATAGTAGCGGTGCGGTCCGGTCGGCAGTTTAGGGGTTAATAAGTGTAGGCAGGTGGAGGCGACGTTGTGGGGGGCAGATTAGGGGTTAATAAATATAATATAGGGGTCGGCGATGTTAGGGCAGCAGATTAGGGGTACATAGGGATAATGTAAGTAGCGGCGGTTTACGGAGCGGCAGATTAGGGGTTAATAATAATATGTAGGGGTCAGCGATAGCTGGGGCGGCAGATTAGGGGTCAATAAATATAATACAGGGGTCGCGGTGTTAGGGGCAGCATATTAGGGGTACATAAGGATAACGTAGGTGGCGGTCGGCAGATTAGGGGTTAAAAAAAATTATTCGAGTGTCAGCGATGTGGGGGGGTCTCGGTTTAGGGGTACATAGGTAGTTTATAGGTGTTAGTGTACTTTAGAGTACAGTAGTTAAGAGCTTTATAAACCGGCGTTAGCCCAGAAAGCTCTTAACTACTGACTTTTTTCCTGCGGCTGGAGTTTTGTCGTTAGATGTCTAACGCTCACTTCAGAAACGACTCGAAATACCGGAGTTAGAAAGATCCCATTGAAAAGATAGGATACGCAATTGACGTAAGGGGATATGCGGTATGGAAAAGTCGCGGCTGAAAAGTGAGCGTTAGACCCTATTTTGAGTGACTCCAAATACCGGCGGTAGCCTAAAACCAGCGTTAGGAGCCTCTAACGCTGGTTTTCACGGCTAACGCCAAACTCCAAATCTAGGTCGTAGTTTGCATAAATAATTATACAGCATATATTAACTAAAGCGGCTAGGACTGATTTTTTAATAATCATTGGTTTACAAATAGATTTCAATATAATTAGAAAAAAGTTTCACTGTGATAGCATCTTTATTTCTAAAGTTTAATCTTTATTTTCACTTTTGAGCTGTACCTTAAAAATACGGGCCATGGGCCAGATTACAAGTGGCTCACTAATTATAGTGTGGATGCAATAAGCAATATCGCTAGACTGCGCTAACATTAACATGCTACTTTGATATTGCAATTTCATGGAAAAGCGATTAAACAAGAGAAGGGTTAGAGCAGCCAATTTCGCTCAAGCCTATACTTTCAATGGATATTGTTACCAGGCTAACTTGCACTCGAATTACAAAAAAGTTGAAAGTTATACTTTGTGCTCGAGTGAAAGCTGAAATTGTGCTAGAATATTTAATACGAGTTCAGACCTGGGGGAAAATGTATTAAATGGCGAGCGGACATGATTTGCTATAGCGAATCATGTCCGCTCGACATCACTAAATGCTGACAGCATAAACTGTCGGCATTTATCATTGCACAAGCATTTCTAGTGAGATGCTTGTGCAATGCCGTCCTTGTTCACTGGCAGCCAATCGGCCACTAGCAAGGGATGTCAATCATCCTGATTGTATCGGATAAGGATGATTTAAATCTTATGACCGCTGCTTCTTAACTTCCGTTTCAGGCGAGCCTGAAACGATGGGCCTCCGAAGCAGCATCCGCTGCTTAATAAACGGAGCCCCTGAAGTAAACTGTAAGGGTTAAAAAAAGTTGCACAAAACTAAAGTATTACATACATATATACACTGTATTAATAATAATAATAATAATAATAATAATAATGTTTTAAAAGGGTCAACAGGGAGATGGTATACGACAAAGTGTTTGACGTATCTAAATATGTTTATGTGTGTATGTTTACATGTCTATACATGTGTATTTATACATATATACACATATAAACACATATATAGACATACATTTGAATGAAAAAGTACTCCTCACTCACTTTGGGTCTAGCCCAGTTGTTCTGATGCAGTGTTGCTAACTTTTTACTTTCAACTTGTAATATGTGCGATAACACGGCTACAATAATTTTTTACTTTGAGCTCAGTTAACACACGAGCTAAAAAGTAATTTAGTGCACCACTTGTAATCTGGTGCCATGTTGATAAAATACCAGCTTGGTGGCAACCCTATAATAATATTGCAATATCCAGGACAGTTGGAAGGTATCCTAAAAGGCAATAAAAAGTGATACCTTGCTTGCTATGCTTGGTGCAAATTCAGTGGGAGTTCTGAGTGAGATGCACTCTACAGGCACTAAAGTAAGTTTTTAGTGCTCACTTTTCAAAAGGTTATTATTTTCAGGGAGGTGTGACAGTGCACTAAAATTACTTTAACCAAAGCAAAACACACTGTTTATTCAAAGTACCAGCATCAGCAGTGCAATATAACAGCCCAGTCAGCAAAACTCACTAAGAAGTCCCTCCAGTCTCACCAGTTTCTACATTATTCTATGGAGCCCATACAATAAAACTAAAGACATAAGTAAGCTATAGTGAATCAGCTGCATAGAATAACCTAGGAATTTGAGATACTGATGTAAGTGCTAGTGGGTGTGTTTTATAGGAGTGGCTTGGGGCCTAGATGAGTTGCAAAATCCAGCAATACATGTATAATGTTACAATTTACAGCTGCAGTCCTTAATAATCTGTAAAACATCTTAATTTATATAGGTATTTGCCCAGCTGGTGAGTACTCCATATAAGCAGCTTACACGTTTTACGAGAGATTTCATTTGGTGTTTAACATTCATAGTATACACTGATCAGTAATATACTGTATATTGGAGGAAAACCCCAATATGCATGTGCAAAATACAGAGCAATCAGTTCCTGAGAACAAGCAATGGTTCCACTGTAATAGATAGGTGATCACTAGTGTAAGGTTTGTTCTGCAACATTGGTAATTTGTTCTTTTATCAAGAACATCTAGTAGTTTCTCTCTCTCTTACAAACACAGACAGACGGATATATAGTCTTGTTTTCTCTGCAAAGTATATATGTATTTATATACTGTATATCTATATATATCTACGGTATCTATCTATCTATCTATCTATCTATCTATCTATCTATCTATCTATCTATACACATACAGTATCTATCTTTCTTTCTGTCTATCTGTCTGTCTGTCATCTGTCTGTCTAGCTAATGTATCTATCTATCTAACCTGTCTCTCTATCTGTTTGTCTGTCTATTAATCTAATCTATCTATCTATTAATCTAATCTATCTATCCTATCTATCCTTATATAGAACCATCCTTTTTACCGCAATCCTTTTACACTAAATACTGTGAAGGAAATTTAATCTCTTCTCCCGGATGTGTGTCTCACAGTTTTTTCTCTGATAACTGCATCTGCCATTTCAGTCTCTTAATCAGAATCCTAGGGTTGCCAGGCAGCAGGATGATGGTTTAGTAGCCCATTGGGATCCCGTCACTGAAGCCATCCTCTGGACAAGATTATTCAAAGTCATCTGCTGATATTGACAGTCACAGCTGGTGAAAGCATGCTTGCAAATTTGAGCAGATTTGATAAGGTATTTTGTGTGTTATTTCTCCATTGAATAAGGTATGTGGAAGGAGATAATACCAAAGCTTTACAAGCTCGTTCCGCTGTGAAAGAGACAGCAGACATTAATATATATATATATATATTCAATCTAAATACATTTTGCCTGTGTAATTGTGGTTTAACCTACTCTTTTCCTATCGAAATATACTCCTGACGTTCTCTTGTACATGTATGTGTGTATACATATACATATTAAAAGACACATGTAATCATCACTGAATCATCAAATTAGCATTAAGAAGAATTCTTATGTTGGACCACTATTTTTGGATCAAAACTATATACAGCTGCTTCTGAGCCCTTTGCGAAGAGAAAACACTTTTTATTGGGGTGATTGACAGGCCAATCATGCAAGAGAAGGGGGCAGAATTACACATTTGTTGGAGTGTGTAATGATACATTCGGGCTGTGGACGAAGAGGTAAAACTGCCCATATGCAGCAGAGGTGTACGGACAATATCTCAGGCTGAGAAGCTTCTCCACATGCCAATTAGTGCTTGGCTGCCATAGTGTCATTCGGATAAATTGTGTTTTAGTGAAAAAGTACAATTTTCTATGAAGAAGTGAAACATTTTACGACATATGGTTTTTACATTACAGTAGGCATATAAAGAACATTATGCAATATGGGTGACGTTGTTTTTTTTTTAGGTGTGGGCATTTGGACTATTCGTTATGATCCGAATAAGAAAGAAGGTTTTTTCGGAGCCGTATTTATTCTTGTGAAAGTGAAACACACTAAGATCAGGATTTGTACAGATCTTCGTGTGTTGCACTTTCAGAAGAAGAAATGCAGCTCAGAAAACAGCCAAATTCCGCAAGTGACCAACGTCTTCCACATTTGGATCATAACAAATGATCCGAAAGCCCATACCTAATTATATTCATACTCTCTGCCTGGATCTTTCATATAATCTGAGTGTAGCTAGTCAGTTAGATCTTATGCAGACCTTGACAAGGCATTTACTCACAAATCTTGCTGCATAAATCGCGTATATATAAATTTTGTAAGTTTCTGCTTTCCATACATTTCTTGCTGCTTCACTGTGATTGTAGCACTTTTTTTTGTATGTTATATGTTTAGAAATAATACAACATAGAAAATTCTAATAATTTTGAACACTTTATTTACTGATTGTTAATCTTGAAACTTGGAAAAAAAAGATTAAATTTAACATAAAGGGCCAGATTACAAGTGGCAGATTTTTTCCGCTTGTACGCTAACCCCGGGCAGGTTAGTGTGAGTATTACAAGTTGAAAGTAAAAAGTTAGCATTCGAGCAAAACCCAATTTGCGCTAACTTCAGGACTTTGGTTATTGCGACCATGTTAACTTCC
Organism: Bombina bombina; assembly: GCF_027579735.1. Lineage (NCBI taxonomy): Eukaryota > Metazoa > Chordata > Amphibia > Anura > Bombinatoridae > Bombina > Bombina bombina. The sequence goes on from NC_069504.1 coordinate 400,817,675, forward strand.
TCTCCCCGTAGACTTCAATGGAGTGCGCTGTTCAAAAACAACCTAACACTTACCACAAGCCCTGACACTTTGTTAGATCAACTGCGCTAAACCCGAAGGTAGTCATGCATATTTTACATTTCAATGCTTTTCACATTGAAGAAAAAAATTCTCTTTATTTTTAAATAAATATTTCTATATGTATATAATTATTTTTTTAATATATATCTGTACCTATGTATCTATAAGAAAAGAAAAAACACACATATATATATATATATATATATATATATATATATATATATATATATATACAGATATATTCTAAGTGAAGAACATTGCAATGAACAACAGCAACACATATTAAAAAATATTAAAATTGATTAAAAAATATTTTTAATGTTTAAATGTATTTGAGTGAAAAGGGCTCCAAAGTGTCTATATATATATATATATATATATATATATATATATATATATATGTGCATGTAACATAGTAACATAACATAGTAACTTAGGAGATAAGGTTGAAAAAAGACTGAAGTCCATCGAGTTCAACCTATACAAATCTAAAATACTTACAAAAAGCTCCAGTTAAGCTTAAATAACCCCATTAAAATGTGACCCATTTAATACTAGCAATCATATCCATGAATTTTGTTTATATACAGAAATTTATCCAGACTATTTTTAAATGTATCTATGGTATTGGCATTCACTACCTCCTTTGGTAATGAGTTCCACAATTTTATTGCTCTTACAGTGAAAAAACGTTTCCGTTGCAGGAGATTAAATCTCCTTTCCTCCAACCTTAAATTATGACCTCTTGTCAGAAACAATTTTCTTGGAATAAAATTAAAAGTCTTAGTTAAGCCTTTAAAACACTGCATTTGAAAATAGATTTCAAATGTGACCATGTTATGATCACTGTTACCCAAATGTTCTTTAACTTCTATGTTTGATATTATATCTGTATTGTTTGATAGCACTAAATCCAATATAGCTTTACTCCTAGTTGGCTCCTCTATTAATTGTGACAAGAAGTTATCCCTGAGAACATTTAAAAATCTATCCCCCTTAGCTGAATTACTAGTTTCATTGGCCCAGTTTATATCAGGGTAGTTAAAATCTCCCATAATTACAGCACTGTTATTAGCAGCCTTACCTATTTGGATAAGTAGTTGAGTTTCCTCCGGGTCACTAATGTTGGGAGGCTTGTAGCATGTTCCTAGTAATATTTTTTTAGGATTTTTCCCCCCACTCTTTATTTCAACCCACAGGGTCTCTACATTGTCACTTGTATCATAAATATCTTCCCTTATTGTTACCCATATATACATATATATATGTATGTTTATACTCATATAAACAAATAGATACAGATACTGTATATACACATACACATATTTATATATATATATATATATACATTATAGCCCTTTCCAGTCAAATACCTTGTTATATACCTTTTTTTATAATTTAATATGTTACTGTTAATTTTTTTAACTTATTTGGCACAGTCTGCCATACAAATTTGGTATGGTATATTTTACCTGGCACGTTCCATTATAAATGAACAAAAAAAAAAAAAACAGCAGGAAGCACTGAAGTAAAACTTAACTTTAATGATTCCTTAAAGGGACACTGGACCCAAATTTTTTCTTTCGTGATTCAGATAGAGCATGCAATTTTAAGCAACTTTCTAATTTACTCCTATTATCATTTTTTTCGTTCTCTTGCTATCTTTATTTGAAAAAGAAGGCATCTAAGCTTTTTTCTTGGTTCAGAACTCTGGACAGAACTTTTTAATTGGTGGATGAATGTATCCACCAATCAGCAAAGACAACCCAGGTTGTTCACCAAAAATGGGCCGACATCTAAACTTTTGCATTTCAAATAAAGATACCAAGAGAATAAAGAACATTTGATAATAGGAGTAAATTAGAAAGTTGCTTAAAATGTTATACTCTATCTGAATCACGAAAGAAAAAAATTTGGGTACAGTGTCCCTTTAAATAATTGAACATAGAAGTGATGACATGTATACACTGCTTCTATGTTCAAATTTTTTAGGAATCATTAAAGGGACATAAAACCCCAATTTTGTTTTTCATAATTTGGATAGAACAATAAACAATTTTCCAATTTACTTCTATTATCAAATGTGCTTTCTTCTCTTGTTATCCTTTTCTGAAGGAGCTGCAATGCAATACTGGGATCTAGCTGAACAAATCTGATGACACCAATGTGTGCCGGCACCAATCACCAGCTAGCTCCCAGTAGAATAGGATATGTACTTTTTTTTCCAACAACGGTTACCAAGAGAACAAAGTACATTTGAAAATAAAAGTTAATTTAAAAGAGTCTTAAAACGGCATGCTCTATTATATTTATTCAAGTTTAATTTTTACTTTCCTATCCCTTTTAAAGTTACATTTTACTCCAGTGCTACCCGCTTTTTTTATTGTTCAATTGTGGACTCTTGCCCGCCAAGTGGGTACAGCACAGAGTTTCATTCATCTGCAATCTCCACTCATTCTGTTATTCAGCTGCGGCTGGGAGGTTTGCTGCCTATTACCAAGAATAAGACTTTGTTTGTTCTTCATTTTGCATAGTATGAACACTCTATAATTAACACCTTTCTCTTCACATACATATATTACCTGTCTTGCATATTTTTGTATATTTTGTCTATGCACATAATTGCGTGTTATATCTTATACATTTTACTGGTCTTGTTTATCGTACCGTCACTACTATATTGATTAGTTCTCTACTTATATTTTATCTAGATTTTTCTAGATTAGTTTTAATTGATTTATTCACTATATTTTTATATTCACATTGCCTATTTATTTTAGGCCCTAATATTATAATTTACACATCGCTATCTCTATTACATTGATAAGTGGTGTTCTTTTGATTACACTTTTTGATATTCACATTGCCCATTGTATTAGGTTAAATATTATAATTTATACATTGCTATCTTTATTTTATTGATAAGTGGTGTCATTTTATCACATATATTGATTATATAGTGATTCTTATTTGTAGATTCCCAACAGATATTCACTACCGTTTTATCACAATAATGTTATCTGTGAGTGAAAGGACAAACAAGAGGCTTATGTTGGTCTCGCATGTTGAGTCCACATGTCCTGCAACAAATGTAGAAAATAACATAGAGAATTTATCTATACATGCACTCTTTGCTAAATTAGAAGATTCAATCAATGTCGAATGTAGGCATTGGTTAGATGCAGAGATGTTGCAAAAATATATAGATAAAAAACAAATACCACGCGGGCTTAGATTGCTTAAAAATTGTTCATTTAAAGATAATTTGGCCCTCAACACTAAATGGGAAGAAGCCTTGCATGTCTGTTCCACCACACTTATTAACATCCTCATATCTCATAGGAGGACACTGGTTGAACATGCATCCAAGGAAATAGATTCCATTCAAAATAGTTTGGAGAAATTCAAAAATTCTACATTGTATGATGAATTGAATTCTATGGTTTTGGAAAAAACAGAATGTTTCCAAAAAGAATTAATGGTTATAAAAAATAGGAAATTGTTGAGAGATGAGGAAGATTACCAGAAGGGCCAAATATACACCTATAACAAAAATAAAGACACGACAAGCCCACAGTTAGAACCCGAATTGGATATTCAACAAAGTGTTGCTTATCCTACAACTCCTCTAATAGGAGACTGCGGAAGTGCAAACCTTGATTGGACAGTTGTTAATTACTCGAAAAATAAAAATAAAAATAAAAATAAGAACATTGTTTCTAATCAGAATAGAAACCTTAACAGGACCCCTGCCCAAAACCCATACCATCATACGGACAATAGTCACTTTTATGATGATTCCAAACAGTTTTCTCCCAGATATTATGAGAGTCATGGCAGAAGAAATTATTACTATCAAGACTCCCCTAGATATTATGATCATCATGACAAAAGGGACTCTCCTAATTGGATTTATCCATCAAATAGACAAAATCATAATGACCATCAAGGAGCAAGAAATCACCCTTATGATTATTATCATTCTAAGCCCCATGCTTCAAACTATGACTCTAATAATATCAGATCAAATGGTAATAGAAACCACCACCGTGCTCAAACAAACGCTGAACACCATTTTTCTAACAAAGACCATGGCTATTTTAGAGGTCATTTCCCTAGGAGTCAGGATACAGGTTCCTTTAGAGAAGCACCATCTTCTAACGGTCAGCATACCTTTGACAGACCGACAGCCGACAATGAGAATGGCCGCCGGTTTGTCAATAGTAGACCACAAACAAACATTGCTAATAATCAACATAGTGTTGAAACAATTCGTCATTGCAATCCTAATTCTAGTTCCCACTATGATAATACCAACCAAGCAGGACCATCTTCTAATAACCCTTCTTCACATTTTTTAGAGTCGGGCCCCAGGCAACCATTGTGGAAGCAAAAAACAATTGCCAGTTACCTAGAGCCCGTAGTCTCACTCACTGCTCCACCAAAAGGCAAAAGACCTCATGGAAACGAGGGTGTAGAGGAAGAGGCACAGCCATCAAAGAGGCACGACTACAGACCTTGAAAAAAGGTATTTATAATTTGTCATCACATAATTTGACAAGTGATGAGATACGGGTTCTAGGTAAAGGCCTTTCATACAGTCCCACTAACAAACATAACATTTTCTCACTCTTTGTTGACCTAAATCAATTCACTCAGAAGTTGTCTATGCAGAAATATTTTGCTGAAAAATAACACTGCGAGACCCATTCTTACCAACTCTATGGATGATAGACTCAGAAATGAATTAATTCCCACTTATGATACTGATTCATTGATAGATCACTTATGTGATGGTTATATACATACATCCTTCAAAAATAAATCTAATTTCACGCCACAGCTTAATAATAATGCACATATCGAAATATTTAGACAACTGGTGAGTGACAATTTTGAGAAACTACCAAAAAAGATTTTAAATAAGGACAATCTGTTCCCTAACGAGAAACGAGCACTAAGCAATCTTAAGAATAATAAATCTTTGGTAATAAGACAGGCCGATAAGGGCGGAGGAGTGGTCCTCCAAGATCTAGATGATTATTTATTGGAAGCCAAGAAAATCTTACATGACACTGCCTATTACAAGAAACTTAGTTCAGATCCGACCATAGAATTTAAATCCTTGCTAAAAGATATTATAGAATCTGCTTTTGAGAAAGGTATACTTTTGAAGAAAGAGAAAGATTATTTGGTCCCTACTGAACCCAATCAGGCCTTTTATTACCATCTTCCAAAGGTCCATAAGAACCGTTTGTGTCCACCAGGACGACCAATAATAGCAGGGATTGGCAACTTGACTGATAATGTGTCATCATACGCTGATTACTTTCTACAGAAATATGTTTTAGGATTGGAATCCTATATTCGAGATTCAGCTGATCTTCTTAAGAAATTGGATTGTTATTGTATTACATCTGATATGATTTGGGTGACCTGTGATGTTCAGGCCCTTTATTCCAACATTCTGCATGACCTGGGCCTGAGGGCAGTATCTGAATATCTAGAGCAGGACATTTATTTACCACAGACCCAGAGAGAGTTCCTTTTGGACCTCATTTCTTTCATCCTGAGACATAACTATTTTGTTTTTCAGGATGAATTCTATCTTCAAACAAAAGGTACTGCCATGGGTATCAGGTTCGCCCCCAGCTATGCGAACCTGTTCATGGGTTCTTTTGAACAACAATATATCTATGATTCGGATTTTGGGGCGAACCTGGTATTCTATGGCAGATACATAGACGATCTGATTTTCATTTGGAGAGGTGAGCGATCAACCGCTGAATTGTTTGTTGACCACCTTAACTCTAACGATAGAGGATTGGTGTTCACGAGTTCCATAAAGGAAAAATCAATAGTTTATCTAGATTTGAATCTCTGCTTTACTGAGGGTAAGGTCACCAGTACTACCTTCTTTAAAGCAGTTGATTGTAACAGCTACCTAGATTTCAAGAGCTGTCATTATCACCCTTGGAAACTTAATGTTCCCTATGGCCAGTTCAAAAGGGTGCGCCGTAATTGTAGCTCTATTGCTGATTACGAATCTCAGAGTCTTATTCTCAAGGAGCGATTCAGGGAAAAACATTACCCTGAAAATATCATAGAGAATGGATTTCTGAGGGCCAAAGCTGATGACAGGGATAAGTATTTCACTAGTCCAATTGTACAATCAGGAACCACGACCAATAGTGACTACCATAGAGATCCTCTGTTTATCACCCAGTATAATTGTAATCACAATTTAATTAGAGAAATTGTAACTAGACATTGGGATATTTTGCTGAAGGACCCCATTCTAAAAAGAACTTTGGATACTAAACCTAGAATAGTGTATAGGAGGGCTCCTACCCTCAAAACTATGCTAGCTCCTAGCAAGATTGTGAAACACAGACATTTATCCCCTTGTACTAACACCAGTAACCTGAGACATGGGTCTCATAAATGTAGACTAGTTCGTTGCAAGATGTGCAAGTTTGTTGGTGAGCACCGATAGACCTTTAGGTCTAGCGTCACCAACAAATCTTATACTATTATTGGCCATGCTTCTTGTGTTACCACTTATGTAGTATATCTACTCACTTGCATCTGTGGGGTCCAATATGTTGGGCGTACCTGTAGACGCCTCAGCACTAGATGGTCTGAACACTATCGGAATATGAAGAAAAACTTCAGACTCCATAGTGTTTCAAGACATTGTAATGATGTCCATAAGGGGGATCTTAATTGTTTTTCTGTGGTTCCTATTGAATTTGTTCCAAAATCACATTTATATAACCGGTTTTTCAGACTCAGGCAGAGGGAGACTTTTTGGATCCATCTACTAAAAAGCATGCATCCAGATGGTCTGAATGTATGCATTGATCTGGCCGCTTTTTCCTAATAACTTTGAGCCCAGTGTCCCTCTGCCTGAGCCTGATTTCCAGCTGTCTTTGGTCACCTGTTCATCTTTTATTCATATTTCCCATATATATTTTTTATCATTATCTTATTTATAAGATTCCCATGATGTATTCATCATTATGTGTTCACACTATGGATATTTTATTCTACCTTGATATCTTAATGTGAACACAAATTTGTATATGCGGTGATATTTACATCCTCTTATATACATATTTCATATATAACTGCTTATGCACCAAACATGGTTCCTTTTATTATTTTTATCTGCGAGGTCCTTATATTTCGAACTAAATGTACTCGGTCTAAACTACTAAATATATGAATCGCTCACAATCTAACTTTATAGGTTTTTAATGTGTTGCTAATGAAAACATTCTATCGAATTTTTAGTCATTATTTAGTATGATCTTATTTCTAAAAGTGATCTGAATTACATTATTGTGGACTGTCCATGCATGCTATTATTGGCAATGGCATATATGTTTTTGCATACTTATGCTGTTTTGTTATTGTCTATATGTATGTATCTGATATTATACACATACTTCATCTGGGCAGGTGCAATTGCTATAGCCCATGTCTGCCTTTGGGTAGCCTATGATTGGCTGTATGAGGGGCGTAGACGTAGACCAGCTTGTGATTGGACGATGTATTTGTTAAATAGAGCGGGGTTTAAATGTATTATTAGCCTGATGAAACGACCGGAAAGGTCGAGAAACGCGTTGCTGTTTTTATTGCATATCAAGTATATGTTTTTACACTAATTTTAAATAAAACTGCCTTCTTCGATACCCCCGCTCTTTTGACTGTTGTGTTCTGGTTGGTCCGCTTGCTTGTCTCTCCAATAGAGTCATCAGTGATTGGATGCACCACGGACGGCTTTCTCCTGACACTCTTACTACCAGCAGCTGCTGATTGGACCCTGGAGTTCCAGACACTCTCTCCTACTGGTCTGTCTGTCGGGCGACTAAGGTCCCGTCCTGCGCAGTGAGGCATACGTTTATGCTGCAATCCTTGTGAGTACCCCGCTCTTGGGTTTGTGTGTTATCTCCTGTTCTCCGATCGTTGTGTAAACGATACTGTCCCATAAGGCGCCTCTCTTTTTTCTGCTCCTACAGATATTTGTTACGTCTATCCCAAAGAGTGCTGCCACATATATCGAGTGCTTGGTCTGTTCCAGGAATCTCATTCCCCTTACGACTCTTCTCCAGCTGGATCACGGCTTCTTCTGTGCGCACCTCCAGGAGGGATTTTTTCCCTTACAATCTCCAATTGTGGACTCTTGCCCGCCAAGTGGGTACAGCACAGAGTTTCATTCATCTGCATTGCACTGGGATGCTCACAAACTGGATTGCCACTGATGACGTCAAACATAACGCTAGTCCAAAGGAGAGTCTTGTGGATTGCAAGCAGTCACATATAACGAAAGTGAGTGAGCACTACTTGGTTAGAGTTGAGGATAGCTTCCTAACCTTAGTACTGTATACCGATGGGACTGTCAGCACTGCATACTGGTGTAAGTTGTAATGTGAACCCAATGAGTACCAAGTTGTTAATTGTCGCCTTTATTTCCCAGTTCATTATGATGCAGATATATAAACATTAGTCTATGGACGCATTTGAATTTAGTTTGCAATAACCATAACTACTTTAGACTTAGGGGTAGATTTATCAATGTGCGGGCGGACATCGATATATTTATCATTGCACAAGCACTTCTAGTGAAATGCTTGTGCAATGCCGCTCCCTGCATATTAGCGCCCAATCGGCCTCTAGCAAGGGGTGTCAATCTTCCCGATCGTATTCGATCGGGCTGATTGCTGTCCGCCACCTCAGAGGTGATGGACGAATTAAGGAGCAGCGGTCTTATGACCGCTGCTTCTTAATTTATTTTTGTGGCGAGCCTGAAGGTTTGCGCGGAAACTGCTGCATTTGCAGCATAATAAATCGGCCTGTTACAGTTAATCTTCCCCAGACTTTTTTGAATTGTGATGTTCTATTATAAAACACTTTACCTGTATATTATATACTTGTATATATTTCCATATGCCACTTTTACATATTACTTGACACTTAAAAGTGTAGGAATCATCTGGCACATTTCCTTTCGCACACTTTTCCTTGTTGTAATGTACTGTAATTGCAAATAAAAAAAAGACAGGGTAAGTTCAATATTACCCACTGTTTATGGACTCTACCCCCAGAGTACAAGCAACCTAAGTTGTAAAGCTTTGAACTTAGGGGTTGATCATAATCTTGTGCTTGTTTTGGACAGATGATGATTTCTGAACCTCTGCTGCTATTGTTTAGGTGCTTTTCCAGCAATCACAATCCTAAAATGCTTTTTCCATTAATACCCCTCAAGCCAGAAAACAGCACGTAACTGTTATAGTCCTGGTTTTGTAATCATAAACTAATTGCACAGGATTAAAGACTAACAAAATTATGCTTATATGTTGTTTGAACCAGTGACATGCAGTGAGGTCAGAGGATGGTGAGGCAATAGATATGATACGCTGGAGAAACACATGTACAGAGGCCCGCAAGTACCCCCAAACAGGGCAGGTTTAAATGATAGCTGAACCAGTGCACAGGTGACATAATCATGTGATGGGTGAGAGCAAGTTAGTAACCACTGAGTTACTGATCAGCTGATTACTTCACCTGTGCACTGATTCAGCTATAATGAAAACCTGGCCTGTTGGGGGTACTTGAGGACCATTGTTGAGAAACACTGCACTAAAGCACCAGCTCATCAGAAATGTATTGATTACCTGGAGAATAAAGCACACATACTCTGCTCACTGACACCCACAAACACTCTGCTCACATACACACAATTCTGTGGCACAGTGCCACTTACTAAGCAATTAGAATGATACACAATCTCTTCTCTACTCACTATTGTATTGTAAAATAGAAATAATTTACCATACAAGTTTTACACAAAGGACAAATTATCAATACTGCCAACACAGCTGCTGCAATATGGTGTTCAAGAAACGCACGTGCACATCCCACTTAGGTATGCTCTTCAACAAAGGACAACAAAGTATACCAAAAGAATAAAGTACATAATAATAAAAGTAAACTAGAAAGTTTATTTATTTATTTTTTGTGTGTAATTTCTATCTGAATGATGGAAATGTAATTATGACTTTCATGTTCCTTTCAAAAACTAATTTGATTTGCTGACATGGGGCCAGTAACAGTTGATGCTAATTTTCAAAATATAAATAACTAGAAAAGTCTATTAAAATAGCATGCTCTACCTCAATCATGAAAGTTTAATTTTAAATGTCTCCCTTTGACTATGTGTTTAACCAGTTACTTTACAGTGGCATTATTTCTAAAAACATTTAACTGCAATAATTACATATATTTTTTAAATGACTCATTATCTCCTTTTTATTAATATAAATTTGTATAAAAGCAGCACATATTAAAAACAAAATGCAACAGCTTTCAATTGATTTGTGAATTACAAGTTAACAGCAGTCTTTAAATAAATGGAGACACAGAGAAAAATAAAAATAGATACTGCATCCTCTGTCTGAACAGACATAACATATATGGAGTTTGTACCTAATTAAATAAAATAACCATGAAAAAGGGAGGCTTAGCAATATTCAATGTCAAAAACTTTAATTTAAATAATGTGGACACTGCACACTTAACTTCAAACTCTGGGTTTTAAATTATGGATTTAAATTTGAATTGACCCTTTGACTTCCTGTCAGTATTGGGTTATGCTCACTGTCGTCCCCCCCCCCCCTGTTAATGAGCTGTATCTGAACACAATTTGTGAATCACAAGAGATGTAGAATACTACTTTACTCTTCTGCTTGGTGTCATCTGTTCTTAGGTTACCTCAGCTTCCAGTTGTGTCACATGATCCTGCTCACTTACTGTCCCCCTGTTAATGAGCTGTATCTGAACACAAGTTGTGAATCACAAGAGATGTAGAATACTACTTTACTCTTCTGCTTGGTGTCATCTGTTCTTAGGTTACCTCAGCTTCCAGTTGTGTCACATGACCCTGCTCACTGCATCCTCCTTCTGATTAATCTATATATCCTTCACTTGCTAGGAGGCATCAAGAGGGGTGCCTCATATTGGTCCCAATTTTTGCTGCTAATATATTGACAGAACACAGGTGGCGCTGCAGCACAGCTTTTCCTTTGACCCATGTACTGCAATGGAGAGAAGCGTTCCTGTACCTGCCTCTCCATAGCATTACATGGGGGGAAAATAATTTTTTTTACTTTTTTTTTTGTTTTAATTAAAATTTAATTAAGCTTTGGCCACATATGGCAGGGTAGGCACTGCCTCCCCTGCCTCCTATGAGTGCACGTCCCTGGTTTGAACCCTTTAAATAGTGTGCAGTGATACTAATAGGTGGAATCTCTGCAATTATTCTGCTGTGCTCCAAAACCATTCAGATATATGTGTATATGTGTAACAGTTGCATTATCAGTTTAGTTGCAGGGGTGCAAATCAGGCACATGCCTAGGGCGGCATCTTAGAGGCGGTGGCAATTTTTGGTGCCTTTGTGTTGGCTTGCAACAGTGTGTATGGAACCTGTCATATTTTTAATGTACTTCTATTACATGTGATGCTTGTGTACTGCTAACTTTCAAACCACACCGGAGTGTGTGTTCTTTGTCTGGGCACATAATCTGGAATGCATAGCACTACCACTCAAGCTGCGCTTATCTCTATTACAACAGATGGACGCCGGATTGAGCGTCAAAGTTGGAGGCACAATTTGCAGAGGTAGATGTCAATCTGTGGTATCGTTACAAGCTTAGCCTGATACATGAGCTCATTACTAGCCCTTTGCTGAGTGGGGTTCTGAGTAGGGCATGAAGTCGATTATGGTACCGGGGTTATTTACCGGGCAGTTAAGAAGCAGCTGCTGAGTCCTTTAAATAGTCCCTGCCCTTGCACCGGACCTTTTATATGCTTAAAATATTCAGTGACTGCCTTTGACTCCTTTACCTGCCTCCAGTTGCTGGGAAGCTCCTTTCACGTGTTATCATATATTTAACCCTGGATTGGAAACACCTCACTTGTTCCTCTGCCTGTCCCATTCACTGACCCATCACATATATTTACCCCTCTCACTGCAACACCCCTTCATAAACCCACTCAGTGACTACTCCATGCACTAGTCTCTGACCCTGTAATACTTGTGGGATATTCCAATATCAGACCAAACTTGGCCAGTAATCTTCTTATGCCAACGTCAAGTGGAATGATAGGAAATATCCCAGAGCAGAGAGATAGTTTGTAAAATGAGGTAAGCAGTACTCACAGCAGGCAGGGCAGTGCTCAGCAGCAACAGGAAGGTAATCCAGCAGTATGGCAGTTCAGGGGTAAACCAATAGAAGGACCTGGAACAGGCAGGAGTCAGCAACAAACGAATATCCAGCAGTATAACAGTTCAGGGTAATTCAGCCCATTCCAGTTTTTCGGAGACCCGGAGATATTAATGCCTAAGTTTTTTATGTATTGGGCCTCTTTAAAAATGGAACTTGAGTCCAATTGTTTGTTTATCCATAGGACCTCTGACTTCTCCGTATTTACTCTTTATCCTGTAAAGGAGCCTACGTCCTTGAAGATTTGGCTAAGAATGGGCATATTTATTCTTGTGTTACTAGTAAATATCAATAGGTCGTCCGCATATAGTGCTACTTGTAATTCTTTATTCCCTACTTTGATTGCTTTTATTTCTGATTGTAATTGCTAATGATTCTATTGCTAAATTGAACAATAGAGGGGATAATGGGCATCCCTGTCTTGTACCTTTTGCTAATTGGAATTCTGAAGAGATGATCCCATTTATAATTAAGGCTGAGAGAGGGCATCTGTATAGAGTCTTAATAAAAGACAAGAAAGGGCCCCTTAGTCTGAATTTTTCAAATAACGTGTATAAATGATCCCAACTCACATGATCGAAAGCCTTTTCCGCGTCAATTGATATTATAGCCCAATCTGTTTCTACTTCTAGTTTTTTCTTATTCTCATCATGTGAAAAATAGTCTAGTGTAATAAGGACCTTTCTTTTATAAAGAAGATCTATGATGCATGAATTTTGTCTGATCTGGGTGAATTAGATGCATGAGGAAAGTTTTCATTCTACTGGCTAATTCCTTTAAGTAATTTGTAGTCTATGTTGAGAAGCGAAATGGGGTTATACAAGCTAAGATTTTCGGGGATGTTTTATTCTTTTTACAAATTAGCGTGATATATGATTTAGTAAATTCTTTAGATATTTTTCCCTTTTGAGTAAAATAAAAATTTAACAGGTCAAGGAGTGGCCTGTTAGTTTGATCCACTAGGATTTTATTGAGCTGAGACTGAGACTGAGATTAACATTTTAGATATTATCTTCTTAAAAAGTAATGAGAGGGGACCATCAATGTAAAGTTTATTAACTTTATTATATTATGCGGTCGAAATGTAATTTTTTCCTAACTTGAAGTCACAGAAAACGCCAAGTTTTAAAAAAAATTGCTGAAACTAGTTAAAAACAAATGATAATAGAACAATTTGATGCCCGATATAATAGCAAGACTGAGGTCCCCAAGTTTTTTGTAAAATGGGGGGATTACATAAGATCACACTCCCCAGCGATACAAAAACAAATAATTACCTTTTTTTTTCTTGGTTCCTGCTCGGGTCTATGCTTAACCTCCTTCCTTATCAAGAAGAAAAATTTCCAACAATGTATTTTCATGCAATGTAATATTGTCTTATTCGATTATTTCATCTTCTTGATTTATGACTAATTGGATCTTTAACCCCTTAAGGACCAAAAATGTACAAGGTACGTCCTACAAAAAATGTCAGTTAGTGAACAAGGACGTACCTTGTACGTCCTAAGGGGTTTCAAGCGGTGGAAGTGATTTAGATTGCTTCCAACCGCTTGAAAGGTGTTGCAGTGATGACTCGGTATTGAGGCATCACTGTAATACCTTGGTTTAGCAATCTAGGGGCAAGCTGGGTACTGGCAGACAGCTGCCAGTACCCAAGATGGTGGCAAATAGGTAGAGGGGGGAGGGTTAGATGTTGGGGGCTAAGAGGGGATCCAACAATGCAGGATTAATTGAGAAAATAAAAATTAAAAATGCTTTTTATTTTAGTACTGGCAGACTTTCTGCCAGTACTTAAGATGGTGGTGACAATTGTAAGGTGGGGGAGGGAAGAGAGATGTTTGAGGGGGGTCAGGAAGGGTTCAGGGGGTGGGATGTGCCAGCTGGGAGGCTGATCTCTACACTTAAGCTAAAATTAACCCTACAAGCTACCTAATTAACCCTGTCACTGCTGGGCATAATGCAAGTGTGGTACGCAGCGGCCTTCTAATTACCAAAAAGCAACACCAAAGCCATATATGTCTGCTAGGCATAAATTAAGGGGATCCCAGAGAAGCATTTACAAACATTTGTGCCATAATTGCACAAGTTGTTTGTAAATAATTTCAGTGAGAAAGTTTCTGAAAAAGTTTGTGAAAAAGTGTTTGATCGCATTTGGTGGTAAAATGGTGGCATTAAATATACCAAAATGGGCCTAGATCAATACTTTGGGTTGTCTACTAAAAAAAAATATATATACATGTCAAGGGATATTCTGGGATTCCTGACAGATATCAGTGTTACAACGTTATCACTAATTTTGAAAAAAAAATGGTTTGGAAATAGCAAAGTGCTACTTGTATTTATTGCCCTATAACCTGCAAAAAAAGCAAAGAACATGTAAACATTGGGTATTTCTAAACTCAGGACAAAATGTAGAAACTATTTAGCATGGGTGTTTTTTGGTGGTTGTAGATGTGTATCAGAGTTTGGGAGTCAAAGTGAGAAAAGGTGTGTTTTTTTCAAGTTTTTCATCATATTTTATCATTTTTTATAGTAAATTATAAGATAAGATGAAAATAATGGTATTTTTAGAAAGTCCATTTTATGGCGACAAAAACTATATATAATATGTGTGGGTACAGTAAATGAGTAAGAGGAAAATTACAGCTAAACACAAACATCACAAAAATGTAAAAATAGCCTTGGTCCCAAACGGTTAGAAAATGGAAAAGTGCTATGGTCCTTAAGGGGTTAATAAGGCAATCTGTCGATCTACATTATTATAGTTCTTTTATTATTTGTTTTCCATAAAAGTGGAAATGTCTGATTTGTCCTTTTTCGGTATAGACATATGTTTAAGTCCTCAGTCTCCACAACATTATGTGTTTAATTTTTTTCTGGATCTCCAAAATCACCCTGCGTGGTAAGCAGGAGAAGTATAATGGTTCTTTCTTTTGTACTTTTACACTGTTGGTTCATAAATAAAAAATTTAAAATAATAATAATAATAATAATAATACTAATAATAATAACATGATACTGCTAGTGTCGGCTTGTGGGTTATTCAAATGGGGGTTCATGGATCAGTTATGTAAAATATATATATATATATATATGCATACAGAAGAGAGAAGCGCTCTAACAGGAACGAACAACAGCTCATCAGCTAGTTCTCTGGCGATTTACCACCTGGAGCAGCCTCTTTTAGACCAGTGTGCCTTTCACATTGGAAAATTATCCTGAAGCATATCAGTCTGATCCCGCCAGTTAAGGTCAGTCCAGCCCCGAAATACCAGGCAATTCTCCTTTGAACAAGGTACATGACAACCCCAGACGATCGTTTCGGCCTATTGGGCCTCATCGGTGAGGTGCAGCCACATTCCTCTAAGCAAGCACTGGCCAAGGAGTCCATATCTGGTTGCCCCTAAAACCCATAGGGAGACTTCCCCAGGGTCATAATTAATTTGCATACAGAAGAGAGAAGCGCTCTAACAGGAACGAGCAACAGCTCATTAGCTAGTTCTCTGGTGATTTACCACCTGGAGCAGCCTCTTTTAGACCAGTGTGCCTTTCACATTGGAAAACTATCCTGAAGCATATCAGTCTGATCCTGCAAATTAAGGTCAGTCCAGCCCTGAAATACCTGGCTGCTCCAGGTGGTAAATCGCCAGAGAACTAGCTGATGAGCTGTTGTTCGTTCCTGTTAGAGCGCTTCTCTCTTCTGTATGCAAATTAATTATGACCCTGGGGAAGTCTCCCTATGGGTGTTAGGGGCAACCAGATATGGACTCCTTGGCCAGTGCTTGCTTAGAGGAATGTGGCTGCACCTCACCGATGAGGCCCAATAGGCCGAAACGATCGTCTGGGGTTGTCATGTTCCTTGTTCAAAGGAGAATTGCCTGGTATTTCGGGGCTGGACTGACCTTAACTGGCGGGATCAGACTGATATGCTTCAGGATAGTTTTCCAATGTGAAAGGCACACTGGTCTAAAAGAGGCTGCTCCAGGTGGTAAATCGCCAGAGAACTAGCTGATGAGCTGTTGTTCGTTCCTGTTAGAGCGCTTCTCTCTTCTGTATGCAAATTAATTATGACCCTGGGGAAGTCTCCCTATGGGTGTTAGGGGCAACCAGATATGGACTCCTTGGCCAGTGCTTGCTTAGAGGAATGTGGCTGCACCTCACCGATGAGGCCCAAAAGGCCGAAACGATCGTCTGGGGTTGTCATGTTCCTTGTTCAAAGGAGAATTGCCTGGTATTTCGGGGCTGGACTGACCTTAACTGGCGGGATCAGACTGATATGCTTCAGGATAGTTTTCCAATGTGAAAGGCACACTGGTCTAAAAGAGGCTGCTCCAGGTGGTAAATCGCCAGAGAACTAGCTGATGAGCTGTTGTTCGTTCCTGTTAGAGCGCTTCTCTCTTCTGTATGCAAATTAATTATGACCCTGGGGAAGTCTCCCTATGGGTGTTAGGGGCAACCAGATATGGACTCCTTGGCCAGTGCTTGCTTAGAGGAATGTGGCTGCACCTCACCGATGAGGCCCAAAAGGCCGAAACGATCGTCTGGGGTTGTCATGTTCCTTGTTCAAAGGAGAATTGCCTGGTATTTCGGGGCTGGACTGACCTTAACTGGCGGGATCAGACTGATATGCTTCAGGATAGTTTTCCAATGTGAAAGGCACACTGGTCTAAAAGAGGCTGCTCCAGGTGGTAAATCGCCAGAGAACTAGCTGATGAGCTGTTGTTCGTTCCTGTTAGAGCGCTTCTCTCTTCTGTATGCATATATATATATATATATATATATATATATATATATATTACACACACACTGTATATTAAAAAATAATATATATATATATATATATATATATATATATATATTACACACACTGTATATTAAAAAATAATATATATATATATATATATATGTATATATTTATATATATAGATAGATATACACATATATATATATATATACATATATACATATATATACAGTATATATATATATATATATATATATATATATATAAATATTACAAAATGTATCACACCAAAAATGTATTAAATACCTATGTGATAAAATATCAGCCTAGTTTTTTTCACAATTCACACACACACACTCACACACACACACACACACATACATATATTACCCTCACACACAATCATATTATAGTGCTTGCTATATTACTGGCAGCCAGCAGGTGGCAGTGGTGCATAACATTTAAGAATTATAGCAGTGAAGACTTCTAAAATGGAAAACGTTTTTACTACATGTGTTATGTATATTCTTTACTGATGAATAACAATTTTTTTTTTATCAGTAAAGAATATACATAACACAAATGTAGTAAAAACGTTTTCCATCTTAGAAATCTTCACTGCTGTAATTCTCCCTGATCGGCTACACTGAACTGCTCTACTTGCTGGCTGCTGCTGTTGCAGTCTACACTCTATCTTTATGCTGTAATAAGATCTGGAGTGAGTTTTTGCCTAAGTAGCTATGATGATAAAGTAGGATAGAGAAATACCTTGATTAGCAGTGCCAGTGTTTGTTCCACACACACAGAAGTCTGCAGCCCCTCCTCCCCTGACCACCAGACTGCTCTCTCATTGGCTAAGTAATGGCTTTGCATTATGGGACTTGTAGTTAGTTCCTAGCCTTGGGAGCTCCCCCTGCTGCCCACCCATAGAAATGGCCCAACCGCACACTGAAAATTGTGCTATTAGCAAAGGTATAGGCTCTGTTATGGGCAGAGCAGCAGGCACATAGAAAAAAATGTGCAAAGGGATATAGCAGGCTATACCTCTCTACCGCACATGCGGTAGAGAGGTATAGAGGTATATAAAAGGATTTTTTTTTTATTAAACTGGACAGTAGACTGGAACCTTTTTTGGCAGAATAAATATAATTTTTCCAATAGGGGGGCTATTGGTGAAATTATATTTATTCAGCCAAAAAAATTATTTTCTTTCTTTTTTTCTTTTTTTTCCCAGGAGGCTCACGTGCGGTTGTGATCATATGGAGGAGCCTCCACTGGATACTGCATTAAAAGGATTCAAAGCTCAAAACTTAAATGTGCATAAATGAATTTCAATTTTAAACAGAAGAATTTTTGCAATATACTTCTCTTAGCAAATTGCTTTTAGTAAAAGTTATTACTGATTGAGTGGCATGCACATTTCAGTTTTGACCTTTATTACACAGCTAGCAAAGGATTTCTAAAGGATTGGAATAGAGACCACAGTTAGTTAAATTAATAATTTAGGGCCAGATTACGAATGGAGCGGTATTTATCTCTCATTTACTCTACCCACACATATTATATACCGTTTTTCTCACCATAAAATGTTGTTTCTAAAGATACCATTATTTTCATTATATCTTATAAATTACTATAAAAAAATATAAAATATGATGAAAAAATGGGAAAAAATACACTTTTTCTAACTTTGACCCCCAAAATCTGTTACACATCTACAAACACCAAAAAACTCCCATGCTAAATAGTTTCTAAATTTTGTCCTGAGTTTAGAAATACCCATTGTTTACATGTTGTTTGCTGTTTTGCAAGTTATAGGGCAATACATACAAGTAGCACTGCTATTTCCAAACCATTTTTTTTTTAATTAGCGATAGTTACATTGTAACACTGATATCTGTCAGGAATCCCTGAAAATCCCTTGACATGTATATATATTTTTTTTTTTAGAAGACAACCTAAAGTATTGATCTAGGCCCATTATGGTATATTTCATGCCACCATTTCACCGCCAAATGCGCTCAAATAAAAAAAATTGTTCACTTTCTCAAAAACTTTTTCACAAACGTTAGGTCTCTCACTGAAATTATTTACAAACAGATTGTGCAATTAAGGCCCACATATTTGTAAATGCTTCTCTGGGATTCCCTTTGTTCAGAAGTAACAGACTTATATGGCTTTGGCATTGCTTTTTGGTAATTAGAAGGCTGCTAAATGCTGCAGCGCACCACATGTGTATTATGCCCAGCAGTGAAGGGGTTAATTAGGGAGCTTGTAGGGTTAATTTAGGTTTAGTGTAGTGTAGTAGACAACCCAAAGTATTGATCTAGGCCCATTTTGGTATATTTCATGTAACCATTTCCCCACCAAATGCGATCAAATAAAAACAATCGTATAATTTTTCAGAATTTTAGGTTCTCACTGAAATTATTTACAAACAGCTTATGCAATTATAGCACAAATGGTTGTATAAGCTTCTCTGTGATCCCCTTTGTTCAGAAATAGCAGACATATATGGCTTTGGCGTTGCTTTTTAGTAATTAGAAGGCCGCTAAATGCTGCTGCGCACCACACTTGTAATATGCCCAGCATTGAAGGGGTTAATTAGGTAGCTTGTAGGGTTAATTTTAGTTTTAGTGTAGAGATCAGCCTCCCACCTGACACATCCCACCCCCTGAACGCTCCCTGACCCCCTTCAAACAGCTCTCTTCCCTCCTCCACCTCACAATTGTCACCGCCATCTTAAGTCCTGGCAGAAAGTCTGCCAGAACTAGAAAAAAAAGCATTTTAAATGTTTTACATCCCCCCCCCCAATTGATTCTGCAGTGTTGGATCCCCTCTTAGTCCCCAACCTCCCTGATCCCCCCATACAGCTCTCTAACCCTCCACCCTCTACCAATTTGCCACCATCTTGGGTAGTGGCAGCTGTCTGCCAGTACCCAGTTTGCCCCAAAAAATTGTGTATTTTTTTTTAGATTATAAACTCATTTTCTGTAGTGTTGCTGCCCCCAACATCCTAAAATTCACCACCATCAGACCCATCGATGCAAAACTCTGCATCGGTGTACTAAACAAGGTATTACAGTGATGCCTTAATACCGAGGCATCACTGTGACACCTTGCAAGCAGTTGGAAGCAATCAGGATTGCTTCCACTGCTTGAAATCCCTGAGGACTTACAGGGTACGTCCTTGGTCACTAACTGACATATTTTGTAGGACGTACCCTATACGTCCTTTGTCCTTAAGGGGTTAAGAAGGTGATCTACAAACAGCTAGACTCATAGGTTTACATGCTAAGGGGGAAACACACGAACTAACGCTCTCTAGCTGTGAAAAACTGTCAAATGCATTTAGATGAGAGGCTTAGAGGCTCAAGGGCTTAGAAATTAACATATGAGACTACCTAGGTTTAGCTTTCAACTAAGAATAACAAGAGAACAAAGCAAAATAAAAGTAAATGAGAAAGTTGTTTAAAATGACATGCCCTATCTGAATCATGAACGTTTAATTTGGACTTTACTATCCCTTTAAAGGGACGTTAAACCCAAAAAAATATTTCATGATTCAGATAGAGAATACCATTTTAAACAACTTTCCAATTTACTTCTATTATCTAATTTGCTTCATTTTTCAGATATCCTTTGTTGAAGAAATAGCAATGCACATGGGTGAGCCAATCACACGAGGCATCTATGTGCAGCCACCAATCAGCAGCTACTGAGCCTATCTAGATATGCTTTTCAGCAAAGGATATCAAGAGAATTATACATATTAGATAATAGAAGTAAATTAGAAAGTTGTTTAAAATTGCATGTTCTTTCTGAATTTTGAAAGAAAAAATATGGGTTTAATGTCCCTTTAAGAGCTGACTACAACAGTGCAACTCTTGACAGGGCCCTCTACCCATTTGATCCCTATAATTGTTTTGTTTATAGCGCTGCAGAATCTGTTGGCGCTCCACAAATAACCGATAATAATAATAATAATGATAGATAACACTGTGCTCACGCACGTGAAGTTATTTAAGAGTCAGCACTAATTGCCTAAAATGCAAGTCTGTCAAAATATCTGAGATAAGGAGGCAGTCAGCAGTAGATTAGATACAAGGTAATCACAGAGGTAACAAGTATATTTCTATAACAGTGTTAGTTATGCAAAACTGGATAATGGTAAATAAAGGGATTATCTTTCTCTTTAAACAATGACATTTTTGTTTTTTACTATACCTTTAAAACAAAAGTTAGAATATCCCAACCGTGTTAAAGTATTCCCTCATTTAAGTCATAAGAGCAAAAAAAGTGGAAAAAAACACTGCGTAAACCCGATCGTATATTCTCAAGTGCGCTAACCTGACATGAAAATATGAATATTTAACAATCCAACATTCTTCACATTGCAGGATATGTTCTATGTATTCATAAATACATATGTCTACATATATCTGATGGTATTTGGTACAATATATATCTATACCTATATATACAGTATATATAAATATATATATATATATATATATACAGTATAGATAGATAGATAGATAGATAGATAGATAGATAGATAGATGATAGATAGATATAAATGATTATATATAGGTATAGATATATACAGATATAGAGGATTATCTATTTATAAATACATACAACCTATTCTGCTATGTGCAGAACATTGGAATGTGAAATATTTACAGTAAATACACAGTATAACGGGGGGTGGAGCAAACTGCCAACTAAGATGGCAGCATTATACTATAGCTCCTGAAAAGAACTTGGTGATCTAAGCCACAAAAGTCACCAAAACAGCACCAGATACTAGTATTTTTTACATAGTGTATGCCTGACTCTGCTGAGATTGACAGGGTATGTTTTTACGCATTGGATCCCAGACGGTGATTGAGTGAGGATTTGGGGCCTACCCTGCAGACGGAGCTGTGTTACTAGAGCCGACATGGTTGGGAGGAGGCCAGATTGTCATTCCGTCATGTAGGGGAAAGGAGTTGGAGCCCGAACACAGATCGGAGACTTACACTGGGGACGTGACTGCGCCTTGGGAGTCGATTGGAGCTGAGGCCTTGCAATCAGGAGACAGGCAGACGCTACTGATCACGCGGCGCTGCTGAGAGGAAGGAAGTCTGACAGCGAGATAGGCGGCATGTCACTGGAGAACTACCACCGCTGCAGAGACCGCCACCGATGGGGCTGACGGAAGATAGCGGCGTAAAACTTGTATTGGACCACATGTGAGTGGGTTCAGTGACATGCCGGATCAGGCATGATTAAAGCAGGACCAGCTGTAGCTTGCACACGGAAAACCATAATCCCACAAGCTATAATTAAGAGAATGGCACATAAACTGTGACTACACTGAAGCTGCATGATGGCGACATAGATAACCGTTGTGGCACAAATACCATGAGGCTAGTACTGACAGGGGACTGAGGCTGATGATGCAGCTGCTGGATGGACATTGCTCTGAATTGTGGCGGCTCATGGCACACTGCTTTGCAGCAATGGTGGAGATACCAGAGGAAAACATGTGCGTCACCAGACCCGGTCAGCTATTTGGAGAGACACTGGTTCAAGACAGTTTGCCCCAAGGTGATAGTCCGATAGCAGCAAAGACCCTTTAAGGTTCAGGTCTGAACCCACTGGACTACGTGGCATCAGAGGAGATGAGGTACTTAACAGAGAGGTTAGCGGAAGCCCAATGAAAAAATGCCCTGGCCTGGACATCCAATCAAGATGGTCTAACTAGTTTGCTTAGAGGCCCGGAGGTTCCTATTTTACTTCCCCCTCGCATGGCAGCCACTTCAGTTTGGCGATTGTCAAAGTTCCAGGACAGGGGACTCTGGTCCGCTCTGTCCCAGCTGATATCCGTAGCCATGTAGGGAGAAATTTCAGAGGCCTGAGTACCCATTCCTGCCGCTCAGCCGCTCAGCCGTTTGGTTTAAATTAGCACCATTTATGCCATCCAGCATTACTAGATAAGAAGCTTAAAGTTACATATTTCTGGACTTTGAATTAGAATGTGGCCCAGTAGTTTATTTGTCTTTAATGTATACTCTAAATGTCTGGTAGGTCTGATGACAGATACCGATTGCAAATTCATTTGAGCTCATGTTAGTTACAGGTTATTTATGTTTAATTAGCTAGTGGGGAGAGTGTGGGATCATATGGCAGAATAACTCATTATAACATCTAGATACTAATATATCAATCTACCCTACATACAGATGGAATAGCTATGTATACCAAATGTATAACTACTTATGTTTCTAAATATTGCATATATTATAGCTACATCCAATGTTTTTCATTAGTTTCATATTGCATAGCTTGAAGTCTTTATTATAAACATACTATTGGGACATATTAAGTTTCAATCCTGATCCTTCTAATTTATTGCCTCATAAATAGGGTCCTGATGTAGTTCCCTGAGTTAGTAGGTGACCAGTTTCTTCGCCAATTGGAAGGTTCAGCCAGAGCAAAGCATAATATCTTTAACCCAATAACACTGCCCGTAAGGTTATGTGACCAGTTTTTAAATTGTACCAGCTTGCCTTAGCTAGTTTACAGTATGTTTTTACTTGAATGATCAAAACCCCTTAGATATATCAGTGGGTCTTTTTTTATTGTATCCCTTTATACACTCCTCCCCAGTAATGTTAGATCTGTTATACAATCCAACAATGTACTAACAGGCACCTGACAGTTTATCTTCACTTATTGAACTGAAGTTTACTCCCAGTATGTCTCTGTACATAGCTTTAAGGCATCTATCTTTCAAAGGGTTAAAGTGTAGCACAATTATATTTTGTTATTTGTATACTCTAATACAGCATGGGTTCCTAGGTGTGCCAGGTACAGTATGTGCTTTGTACTGTGTGTGATAGTTACTGTTTGAGCTGGGGACTGTGCCTGTCTGGTTCTGCGTATGCTGGGCATTGTTTTTGCATGGTGTTGTGTATGCTAGGTACTGTGTGTGCTGGGTACTGTGTGTGCTAGGTGCTGTGTGCGCTGGGTGCTGTGTGTGCTAGGTGCTGTGTATGCTACATGCTGTGTATGCTAGGTGCTGTGTTTGCTAGGTGCTGTGTGTGCTAGGTGCTGTGTGTGCTAGGTGCTGTGTGTGCTAGGCACTTTGTGTGCTAGGTACTTTGTGTGCTGTACAATGTGTGTTAGGTTCAATGCGTGCTAGGTACTGCGTGTGCTCGGCAAGGTGGGTGCCGGGTACGGTGTGTGCTAGGTACAGCGTGTGCTAGGTACAATGAGTGCTAGGTACAATGAGTGCAAGGTACAATGAGTGCCGGGTACAATGAGTGCTAGGTTCAGTGTGTGCTGGGTATAGGGTGTGCTGGGTACAATGTGTGCTGGGTACAATGTGTACTGGGTACAGTGTGTGCTGGGTACAGTGTGTGCTGGGTACAGTGTGTGCTAGGTACAGTGTGTGCTAGGCACAGTGTGTGCTGGGCACAGTGTGTGCTAGGTTCAATGTGTGCTAGGTACCGCGTGTTCTAGGCAAGGCGGGTGCTGGGTACAGCGGGTGCTAGGTACAGGGTGAGCTAGGTACAATGTGTGCTAGGTACAATGTGAGCTAGGTTTAATGTGTGCTAGGTTTAATGTGTGCTAGGCGGGTGCTGGGTACGGGGTGTGCTAGGTACAGTGTGTGCTGGATACAGCGCGTCCACAGTACAGCCAGTGCTAGGTATAGTGAGAGATAGGTACAGTGTATGCTAGATACAATGTGTGCTGGGTACAATGTGTGTTGCCGATTGTTCTGATAGTCTGTCGGGAGTTTGATATAATACTATGTGTCGTTGGAATATACTCTTCCCCTGAAGCACAAACATTTTTTTTTTGTTCTGAGAGCCTCTTTTTGGTTTACCTCACATATTCCTTATATTGATTCTTGAAGCTCTAATTTAAATTTCTGTGTGTTAGCTTCCACCCCCCCACATTTCGAGCCCACATCAGGGTTCCATCTAGGTGAAGTATTTTCACCTCCGATTCCCTTGTTTTACCCATTCCCCCCCCCCCTTTTTAGTCCCCTTTCCCAAAATATTGTATTACAGAAGTGTGAGTTCCCAATGGCCAGATCTATATTAGTTTCTGTACTTTTATATCCTAGTCTGCCCTTGGGGACATAGGAACCTTGTTTATTGTTTTTATATGTACTTTATCAATGTTTATAACTTTCACCGGACCTGCAAGTCCGTTCCATATGTTTGTTTCTACTGGAGCAGGGGTCCTGCGTGTCCCCAACTGTTACCTATATTCTTGAAACTGAATAAAAATTTATTAAAAAAAAAACACAGTATAACACTTTATTACATATGAATATTGTATAAATATGCTTTTTCATGTTTTTATCTACTTGACTACAAAGGGCTACAATGGACTTATATATATATATGAAAATAACAAGAGTATTGTATTGAGCAATGATACTTTTTTGTTGACAAGCTTTCGGAAGAGTTCCTTCCTTTATCAAGTCTAAAGCAATACTGCATTGCTTTAGACTTGATAAAGGAAGGAACTCTTCCGAAAGCTTGTCAACTTATAAATGTATAGTTAGTCCAATAAAAAAAGTATCATTGCTCAATGCAATACTCTTGTTATTTTGATATCTAAATCTCTGGACTAACACGGCTACTCCAATCAACGTATATATATATATGCAATTCTCTCTGTATGTATTTAGTCTAACTATGGGGAAAAGGGGCAACCAGATGTGAACTCCTTG
Source organism: Bombina bombina (assembly GCF_027579735.1). Classification (NCBI taxonomy): domain Eukaryota; kingdom Metazoa; phylum Chordata; class Amphibia; order Anura; family Bombinatoridae; genus Bombina; species Bombina bombina. The sequence goes on from NC_069504.1 coordinate 400,843,503, forward strand.
CTCAGTGTTGGCCGAAACGATCGTCTGGGTTTGCTATGATCCTTGTTCAGATAAGAATTGCCTAGTATTTCAGCGATGGACTGACCATAATTGGTGGGATCAGACTGATATACTACAGGAAAGTTCTACTCTGTGAAAAGCATTACTGGGCTAAAAAGCTGTACCCAGGTGGTAAATCCCCATAGAACAGGCTAACAATGGTATTGAGCCAGTTGTTCATTCCTGTGAGTGCACTTCTCTCTGTGTGTATTTAGTCTCCCTATGGGAAAAAGGGGCAACCAGACGTGGACTCCTTGCTCAGTGTGCTTAGAGGAATATAGCTACACCTCACTGACGAGGCCCAATTAAGGCCGAAACGATTGTCTGGGGTTGCTGTGTTCCTTGTTCAGATAGGATTTGCCTGGTATTTTGGCGCTGGACTGACCGTAATAGGCGGGATCAGACTGATATACTACAGTAAAGTTCTACTCTGTGAAAAGCATTACTGGGCTAATAAGCTGCACCCAGGTGATAAATTGCCATAGAACAGGCTAACAATGGTATTGAGCCAGTTGTTTGTTCCTGTGAGTGCACTTCTCTCTGTGTGTATATATATATATATATATATATATATATATATATATATTATATATACACACACATATATATATATATATATATATATATGTATTTATGTGTTTATATGTGTACACTAGTATATATGTCTGTAAATACATATATATATATATATGTATATAAATACATATGTATACATACATATACATATTTAGACATGCATATGTATGTATCTAAATATTAAAGCCCTTTGCAGACTCTTTTTTTCTAACACCTGAGACCTCCTATCTTTGAGCCCTTTATTTGCAATAATTTTTCTGCAACCATTTTTTTTAAAATATGTTTATTAGAAAGTGTTATTATGAGTGTAATTGCACTTTTCAATGTATTTTTAATGTGTTTTGTGATACTTTTTGTTTTGATAAACAGTTAACCAGAGCTCTGAGGTTGCGCTATCCCGATGCATGTTAAATTACGAGCTCTACATCTGATCAAACAGTAGCAATAAACCCGATATCGCTTATGTGTAACTGTTAGCGCAGAACTAGTAATCTGGCTCATAATATTTTCTTTATAATATAATTATATCTTATGTATTACCTGCTTTATGTATGTTTCATTGTGCTAAACAAGCAATAAGGCATCTGCTAAATCTTGGGAGACATACATATATTTTAAATCTAATTGTCAGATACAATAAAGATTGCTTCTACATCAATGTAGTTTAACAAAAACATAAAACAGCCATATTATAATTACATTGCACATCTAAAAGAAATATGAGACCTCATCTAGTTTTCACCTCATAGTTTGCCTGCTTTCACTATCTTACACTTTTTTCAGTACCTCTCTGTTCTTTTGTACCTATCTTCCCTTCTGCTTTCTTTTGTTCTTAAAGGGACATGAACCCCAACATTTTTCTTTCATGATTTAAATTGAAAATAATTTTTTTAACAACATTAGAATTTACTTCTATAATTTAATTTGCTTCATTCTTCAGATATCATTTGTTGACAAAATAGCAATGCACATGAGTGAGCCAATCACACAAGGCATCTACGTGCAGCCACCAATCAGCAGCTACTGAGCCTATTTATATATGCTTTTCCAACAAACAATATCAAGAGAATGAAGAAAATTAGATAATAGAAGTAAAATGACCAAGTGATTTTTTTTTCTTATTGCCTGTTATTTTATTAAAATATAACTAGCACAAATGTCTTTCTTTATTGGTTATTTAAACTAAATGGCACCACCAAATTTCTATAATTACATTATCATACTTCAATGTTATGTATAAAAAAAAACCACAACAATAAAACCACAGAGTCAGACATGTTTAAAGGGACACTAAACCCAAATTTTTCAGATAGAGCCAAATAGAGCATGCAATTTTAAGCAACTTTCTAACTTACTCCTATTATCATTTTTTCATTTTTGCTATCTTTATTTAAAAAGCAGGAATGTGATGCATAGGAGCTGGCCCATTTTTGGTTGAGAACCTGGGTTATGCTTGCTTATTGGTTGGTAAATATCAACCTCCAATAAACAAGTGCTATCCATGCTGCTGACCATAAAATGGGCTGGTTGTTAAGATTTACATTCCTGCTTTTAAAATAAAGATAGCAAGAGAACAAAGAAAAAATTGATAATAGGAGTAAATTAGAAAATTGCTTAAAATGTCATGCTCTATCTGAATCATGAAAGAACATTTTTGGGTTCAGTGTCCCTTTAATAACGTATTAGTTAGATAGTTAGTATATCTTTCAGCTTATCACAACTTCAATTTTTAATGGATAAGCAGGTTGAATGGTTCAACACCAATTTGTCCAGACATCTTGGCTCTTGGACTTGGAACATAACTTGTTATTTTGCTAAAGGAAGGAAGCTAGGAGGATATGTATTATGGGATTTGGAAAATCATCTTCACTAAAAATCCCACTAAGCCCATTTCCAGCATACATAAAATGTTCTAGCATGTCCCCAGTTCAGAATTCCTGTTATCTGTTGTGTTTGTCACATAAATCTTTAATGGGAAAGATATTTGAAGGGAATCACATTTCTTTAATTCTTGAATAGAGAAAAGGTAAAATTAATGAGTCTTTAAACTGCAAACAATTATGTTATGCATATAAAGGAGAATAAATAATTATTCATGTTAAAAAGTATTTATGTAAAAAAACAGAAAAGGTTTATGTGTCACTAAGACTAAAGTTCTGTTTACTCTCTTCATTAGGGTAACTCCCATAGTCATATTATCGGTGGACAGGGACCAGCATTCACAGACTAAATGGAATATATATATATATATATATATATATATATATTATTTTTCCTTCAGTTACTCTCCTTTAGATAAAACAGGGAACATACTTTGTCCCTTCCGTAAATTAAAATGTTTTATATTTTCACATTTATTTTCTTTTCATTAAAACTTAATACATTTGTACCTGATATCTAGACCAAGTTGTTAATTACCACCAGGGCCGCCACTAGAAATTTTGGGGCCCCTGACTTAACCATTGATCAGGCCCCCCCCCCCTCCTTTGACATGTGCAATTTTTGACCAAGTGACTAAAACGTATATGCACTTTAATCTTAAGTGTCTATTTAAACTTGGAAATGTTGTAAAGTTAGTAACATACACTGAAACACACACTCACACATAAGGATTCACATATAGACACTCTAGAAGACACGCAAAGAAACTCAGACACAGACAACTAAACAGACACTCAGCACTTGTTTACATTGACCTGACAAGTAATGAGGTAAACTACAGTTTTGTAAAAAAAAAAAGGAGATTTAGAAAACAAAATATGGAGTTCTGATTATCTTTTTGTAAAGGAAGATGCCAAATAAATGATGACAACAGCATGCAGTGGCTGAAAGGAAGGGCCCTGAACTGCCTAAACAATAATTTAAAGGTTAAATGGTAGATTAGTGACTTCCGGAAAGGTCTCATTAGTCTCAAAGTCTGTAGAAAGATGTGAATAATCAGTAGTAAGGTCAAAATGTCCTAAAAAGGAACAGACAATGGACACACACACACAAACTCAAACTTGCACATACACTCAAGGAAACACCAACAGAAACAGCCTCAGAAAACACACAAAGACACACACACACACACACACAAAGACACCCACAGAAAACACACAAATAAATACACACACAGAGAGACAACCACATAAAACACAGAAAGACATACATATACACACCCTGACTGAGACATCCATAGAAAACACACAAAGACATACCCACACCCTCACAGAGACACCCACAGAAAATACACACCCTCACAGAGACATCCACAGAAAACACAGACATACACACCCACCCTCACAGAGGCATCCAGAGAAAATACACAAACACAAACACATGCCCACCCTCACAGAGACACCTATAGAAAAAGCTCAAAGACATATGCACACACCCTCACAGACATCCACAGAAAATGCACAAAGACATACACACCCACCCTCACAGAGAGACCCATAGGAAAAAAATACATACACACTCATAGAGACACAAACCAAAGCACAAAGACATAAACACAGATACCCACAGAAACACTCACAGGAGGAAACATTTATGTACCTTGCATCCCCTAAATCCACAGTGTGTGACATGCATGATAAAAAAAAATGCAGAAATTAAGAGATCACTTTTTAAAGAATCATATTTGTAAATGTGCAAACAAAAATAATTCTGTGAATTCAAAATTGTACATTAATGAGCTGGGTAGATGGCTAGATGAAGAAACGTACTTTTAGAAGGTTGACATATGTTTGTCTGATATTTTCCCCAACCAAGAGCACCACTTCAAATATAGTGTACAGATGTTCCCATCTGTCAGCTGTACTTGTGGATTTTGAAAATGCTGTACTCTATATGGTCTTGGTGGAACCATAAGCTGTGGTACTCATACCATTAGATCTGGTTAAATGCAGGATTTAAGCTTGTTGGTATGCATTTCAAAATTAAGTCAGCTGTAGTGTAAACTGAACAGTTTTAAGTTAACCTGTCTCATTTCAAACACTGAGAAATCTTAGTCTGAGAGTATAACATGTTATGCAGATGTAAAAATCTTAGATAAAATGCCTCCTTGTATCTGGAAAGTCCTTGCATAAAGGGGCAGTAAAGTGGAATGTAATATATATCATTTGTGTATTGAGGAGGAAACATTTCTGCATGGTTTTAAATATAGAATTTCTACAGCATTGTCAAATAATCATAAATACACTGCTGCTAAAAAAAAATATTTTTATGGATGCCTGGCCCCACCATACAACTACTACCACACTGAAGTTACAATCTTAAATTGCACAAAGAAATAAAAAAACATTTGCTAAGTAATTCCTACCTCCTCTGCAATTGAAAGTGATCAGCCGACTGACTCAGGCACACATTGTACAAGCAAGTGCCAAGTCTGTCTCACACTGTGCATAGTGGTTTAGTGTGCACTCAGAAATCCTCTCAAATGCTAATACTTTACTCTTTGTAATAACATTTCCCATGCTCAATTAGCACTCTGCTGTAGTACCCACTGGTGGCTGCCAAAATTTAAAAAAAAAAAAAAAATTTTTTTTTTAAGTTCTTGCCTCATGGGGCCCCCCTAGCTCACTGGGCCCCTGACAGGAGTCACCCTTGTCACCCCCTGATGGCGGCCCTGATTACCACACACTACCGCTGGAATGTTGCAACCAATTAATTTACAAAATATAACAATATAGAATCTTTATACAAGATACATAGGCCTAGATTTAGAGTTTGGCGGTAGCCGTGAAAACCAGCGTTAGAGGGTCCTAACGCTGGTTTTAGGCTACAGCCGGTATTTGGAGTCAGTCAGGAAAGGGTCTAACGCTCACTTTCCAGCCGCGACTTTTCCATACCGCAGATCCCCTTACGTCAATTGCGTATCCTATCTTTTCAATGGGATCTTTCTAACTCCGGTATTTAGAGTCGTGTCTGAAGTGAGCGTTAGAAATCTAACGACAAAACTCCAGCCGCAGAAAAAAGTCAGTAGTTAAGAGCTTTCTGGGCTAACGCCGGTTTATAAAGCTCTTAACTACTGTGCTCTAAAGTACACTAACACCCATAAACTACCTATGTACCCCTAAACCGAGGCCCCCCCCACATCGCCGCCACTCGATTACATTTTTTTAACCCCTAATCTGCCGACCGCCACCTACGTTATACTTATGTACCCCTAATCTGCTGCCCCTAACACCGCCGACCCCTATATTATATTTATTAACCCCTAATCTGCCCACCTCAACGTCGCCTCCACCTGCCTACACTTATTAACCCCTAATCTGCCGAGCGGACCGCACCGCTACTATAATAAAGTTATTAACCCCTAATCCGCCTCACTCCCGCCTCAATAACCCTATAATAAATAGTATTAACCCCTAATCTGCCCTCCCTAACATCGCCGACACCTAACTTAAATTATTAACCCCTAATCTGCCGACTGGAGCTCACCGCTATTCTAATAAATGTATTAACCCCTAAAGCTAAGTCTAACCCTAACACTCCCCTAAATTAAATATAATTTTAATCTAACGAAATTAATTAACTCTTCTTAAATAAATTATTCCTATTTAAAACTAAATACTTACCTGTAAAATAAATCCTAATATAGCTACAATATAAATTATATTTATATTATAGCTATTTTAGGATTTATATTTATTTTACAGGCAACTTTGTATTTATTTTAACTAAGTACAATAGCTATTAAATAGTTAATAACTATTTAATAGCTAAAATAGTTAAAATAATTACAAATTTACCTGTAAAATAAATCCTAACCTAAGTTACAATTAAACCTAACACTACACTATCAATAAATTAATTAAATAAAATAACTACAATTATATACAATTAAACCTAACACTACACTATCAATAAATAAATTAAATACAATTCCTACAAATAAATACAATGAAATAAACTAACTAAAGTACAAAAAATAAAAAAGAACTAAGTTGCAAAAAATAAAAAAATATTTACAAACATTAGAAAAATATTACAACAATTTTAAACTAATTACACCTACTCTAAGCCCCCTAATAAAATAACAAAGAGCCCCAAAATAAAAAAATGCCCTACCCTATTTTAAATTACTAAAGTTCAAAGCTCTTTTACCTTACCAGCCCTGAACAGGGCCCTTTGCGGGGCATGCCCCAAGAAGTTCAGCTCTTTTGCCTGTAAAAAAAAACATACAATACCCCCCCCAACATTACAACCCACCACCCACATACCCCTAATCTAACCCAAACCCCCCTTAAATAAACCTAACACTAAGCCCCTGAAGATCTTCCTACCTTGAGTCGTCTTCACCCAGCCGAGCCAAATTCTTCATCCAAGCGGAGCAAGAAGAGGCCCTCCATCCGGTAGAAGTCTTCATCCAAGCGGGGCAGAAGAGGTCTTCCATCCGATTGATCGGATCAGCCAATCGGATTGAACTTGATTCAGCCAATCAGAATATTCCTACCTTAATTCCGATTGGCTGATAGAATCCTATCAGCCAATCGGAATTCGAGGGACACCATCTTGGATGACGTCATTTAAAGGAACCGTCATTCGTCGTTCAGTCTTCGGCCAGGATGGATGTTCCACGTTGGAGGTCTTCAGGATGCTGCCGCTCCACTTCGGATGGATGCCGCTTGGATGAAGACTTCAATCGGATGGAAGACCTCTTCTGCCCCGCTTGGATGAAGACTTCTACCGGATGGAGGACCTCTTCTTGCTCCGCTTGGATGAAGAATTTGGCTCGGCTGGGTGAAGATGACTCAAGGTAGGAAGATCTTCAGGGGCTTAGTGTTAGGTTTATTTAAGGGGGGTTTGGGTTAGATTAGGGGTATGTGGGTGGTGGGTTGTAATGTTGGGGAGGGTATTGTATGTTTTTTTTTACAGGCAAAAGAGCTGAACTTCTTGGGCCATGCCCCGCAAAGGGCCCTGTTCAGGGCTGGTAAGGTAAAAGAGCTTTGAACTTTAGTAATTTAGAATAGGGTAGGGCATTTTTTATTTTGGGTTTCTTTGTTATTTTATTAGGGGGCTTAGAGTAGGTGTAATTAGTTTAAAATTGTTGTAATATTTTTCTAATGTTTGTAAATATTTTTTTATTTTTTGCAACTTAGTTCTTTTTTATTTTTTGTACTTTAGTTAGTTTATTTCATTGTATTTATTTGTAGGAATTGTATTTAATTTTTTTATTGATAGTGTAGTGATAGGTTTAATTGTAGATAATTATAGGTATTTTATTTAATTAGTTTATTGATAGTGTAGTGTTAGGTTTAATTGTAACTTAGGTTAGGATTTATTTTACAGGTAAATTTGTAATTATTTTAACTATTTTAGCTATTAAATAGTTCTTAACTATTTAATAGCTATTGTACCTGGTTAAAATAAATACAAAGTTGCCTGTAAAATAAATATTAACGCAAGGAGGGTGTTTTACAATGGCACTATAAAGGCTAGCCCCACTATTAATATCAAATACCTAGTATTGTATAGGTTGGTATTGTGGGTTCTGAACTAACAAAAAGTGAAACAAGACGTTTCACTCCAAAGTACGCACTTGTAGCACTCTATAGCCCAGACTAGGGGTTGGACTTCTCAGTTTAATTTAAAATATAACTTTTATTGAAATAACAATTAAAATAGACTGGTACTTACAAAACAACACTCAAATGGTTAAAAGCCAAATGCTAGATAGAATTCTATAGATAATCCTGTACTGTGATGTCAAATTTACAGACATCTATTACATTAACAGTGTAATTATTATAATGAATATAGCCAAATAATATAATTGATAGAGGGGGTGCCAAAAGGGTACCTTATTCCCAATTATTTATTGTATTGGTAAGTCCCCTGTGGCTAATATACGGGAAGTATGTACCAGATAAACTGTCATGTGTCAAATGACAATTATTGTTGACAGTTGTTAGTAATAATATAAGTAGTTAGTGTTATTGACTTTAATATTTATGATAAGTGTTATGCTAAACCTGTGATTCTCGGATCTTATGTCATCTGGTTCAAATGAATATTGTGGTTACCAAAGTAACTGATTGTCGTTCTAAAGTCGAATAGGGGATACTAAATGTAGAATAACTGGATTGTCCAAAAGGACATAGGTGTCATTGACAGACTTGCGCTACTAATATATATATATATACGTCTCGCTGTGAGATTCCCTCAAATATAATAGGGGTAAATTGAATGTGGGAGCTCCACTTGTTATATTCAAGTTGTGTATGTGAATCTATTTTGACCCACTAAGTAATTTAATGTGTTTAGTAACACTATGCCAATGGGATAATAGTGAATGCGTTCGTTCCCTACTAATCCTGGGTTAATTATTATCCACATTAGCTGTGTTGTTTTATATAAAGTGGTTCAGGTTTGTTAGCTAATGCTGAGTCTGTTCTATAGTAAACACTCTTAATACAAGGTTGATGTGTATAACAATTAAAACTTGTATATTTATGTTTAGTTTGAGTGCTTATCAATTTAGTATTATCCACACTTATAATAATATTAATATAAGGGTAACTAAGAGATTGATACATAGGTTCTTATGCACATTGTTCTTCATTCCTAATTTGCCAGCTTGTTTCTTATGTAGGTGTTTTTGATATTATTGTCTATAATGTTACAATATCATGAGTTAGTGTGTGTCCACTTCTCTCTTTATTTTCAGGCACATTGGAGCCTCGTAAGGCACAGAGTATATAAATATTTGTTCTCTGTTATTCACAATATTTTACAGTATAGTAGTGTTCGGATTAGTACATATCACAATGTTTTATTTAATAAAAAATAATCTAATCAATAGAACACAATACTGATTATTCCTCTGTCTCATGATAGCATAACATAAGAATATCAATTTTATGTCTCCTACGAGTTAGCTAAAGTTATTGGAAACAACAATTTCTTGCATTCGCTGTGTATCTAATCATGCGCATATCGGTATGATATAATCTCCTCTTAGTCGGTGGAAATTATATGTTATAAATCTTGGCCAGTTATTATGATTCCCCAAACTTTAGTGACCGCAATTCGTATTAGGTCATCTTTGTATGTTACAAAGGACAATTTAGGTTGAAAAAGGTTCCCGCTATTAAATACTGTTCAAATTTTACTGGTTTCCCATTTTAGTCAATTCGACTGATACCTTCTAGTTATAACCTTATCGGTGCTTGCAGTATAATCTGCTATATTATCATATAAACCGGTACCGGTAAAGATTGACCAATGGCCACCACAATTGTAACATTAAGCTATGAATTCGTTGTTGGCTAATTCTAGAAACTATCTAGACATTAAAATTAAAATAAGCTATCCTGTTCACTACTCTGACATGTTTCGCCCGTTACGGGCTTTCTCAAAGGCAGCGAGCGGCCCAATGTTTGCGTATTTACGTGTCGGTCAACCGGAAGTCCCGCCTCCTCATATTCCGGATTGGATTAGACCGCTGTCACTCATTTCTAGTATTGGGAACAAAAGGTGGTATATACCTTATATTGGTTCCTGTAGTGTGTATATTGAGAAGACATACAGATCAATTTATATTATATATGCTACTGATATATTTATTTTAACGATAGTCTCTTTGCATTATAAATATTATTTTATTATCGTCTGTTTGTCTCCTTATGTCTCAATTGTGGATGTTTTGTTGTTATTTATTTATTCATTCTTGATGTTATTTAATAGTGAAAGAATAATATTAAATTTGATGTTATTATATCAATGGTCTAACTAGTCCTATCTTAATTATATCATCCTGCCTGTTATTATATTTTTGTCTTAATAATCATTCATATTATTGAAGGATAACAGGTAATGGACTGATAAAGTTTATATTCTATCTTGGATTTCTTAGATGATGAAGAATTTCAATTAATAAGATGATCCTACATCTGTCATCTAATTTCTCCTAAATATTTTGGATCTTAATGGAAGATCATTTATTCTTCTCTCGTGGATCAACTAAATTCAATAATGGATTGATCTATTAGTAATTTACATTGTGTCTGATTTTACTGTGTATTTTTCTCTATATTTTCCTAAGATCTACACTGTATTATGCTAGGTTAACGTAGAAAGTTATCACTCTAAGTGTGTAATTCAAACATGTGATGATTGTTAATTGTGATAGGTGAGTGAATGTGATGTGTTTCAAGATGAAAGTGAAAAATAAAAAATAAAAATAAAATAAAATTACAAGTTGAATAATATGGTTGTAATTAGTTAGAGAATAATAATTCAAAGTGGTCTTGTTCTAAAATAGCCAATCTTTAAAAGTGAGTGAATGTCAAGTTAAAATTTTTTGTGATAGTGTATTTCTGCAATATTCATGTTGTTTAATATCTATTCGGTGACTAGTGCTTACTTATTTTCCTGTTATGGTGCTATATCTTTCAATGTTATATTTTAAATAATAGAGTGGCCTTGCCTGTGATGAGTGTTTGTTGGTGTGCTATTGGTAAAAATCTGTGATTGTGTGATGTGAATAATATTAATAGATTTCTAGGTTTTGTATATATATTTGTGATATATACTAGATATATTTATTTATTAATTAAGATGAGATCTTAGGTTGAAGTTGTTTCAGGATGTACATAGGTAGTTTGTAATTCATGTACTACTTCTACTATATTTACTCATAAGTTGATTAAATAATGTACACACTTTTTTCTGTTTTATAAAAAGATATAGAAGTTGTTCTGTTCATTTAAACCTTTGGGGGAAACTGTGTCAAGTAGATAGATCCATCTACTTTCAGCCTTGAGGAGTGCTGATTCTAGATCGCCTCCTCTTATTCCTAAACTGATTTTTTCTATACCCCAACATTTTAATTCCTCCTGATTCGACTGATGGTATTGTAAGAAATGCATAGCCACACTTGTCAATGTTTTGCCGTTTTCCAGGTCTTTGGACGCATTCTTGATATTTCTGAGGTGTTCCATTAATCTTGTTCTTAATTTTCGTGTCGTCATACCAATGTATAATAGATCACAGCTACAACGCAAAGCATAAATGACTCCTTCAGTATTACAACTGATGTATCTTTTAATGGTGTGTCTTTTTCCAAATCTATCAGTTGTTTCAGTCATAGGTAACATATGTTTGCATGTACTGCAATTTTCACATCTGTGTGACCCTGGTCTGAAAGCTGATCGGGTTTTCTTAGTTTGAAAGTGGCTGTGACTAACTATATCTTTTATATTCTTCGATCGTCTGAAGCCTATAGCTGGTCTTTCTCCTAATTGAGATTTTAATATTGGATCAGTCATTAGTATCTTCCAGTGTTTGTTTATGATTCTCATTATTTCTGGAGTTTGATCACAGTAAGTGAGGATTAATCTCGGAGTTTGTGGTTCTGTTTTCTTTTTCTTGTATAACAGTTCTCTCCGGTTGGTATGTAATGCTCTGTATCTGGCTTCTTTGATTTTTCTTTTACTATACCCTCGTTGGATCAATCTGTCTGTGAGTTCCTCTGCTCTCAGTTTAAATGTTTGTTCATCTGAACAGTTCCTTCTAATCCTGAGGAATTCACCAACAGGTAGGCTTTTGATGGTTCCCGGTGCGTGTCCACTCGTCTTATGCAATAGACTATTTGTTGCTGTCTCCTTTCTGTAGAGGTCGGTTTTGATATTACCTTGACTATCTTTGTAGATTGTGACATCCAAAAAGTTTATTTTTATCTGGTTTGCTTCATGCGTAAGTCTGATGTTTAGGTTGTTATTATTTAATCGGTTCAGAAATTGTTCAAGTTTGTCATGGTCACCCTCCCAGATGAAGAGGATGTCATCGATGTAGCGCAGCCATAACGGGATGTTATTAGTATATTCCGTATTTTCATCTGTAAAGACATGTTCTGCCTCCCACCAGCCTAAAAATAAGTTGGCATAGGTGGGGGCACATGCTGTTCCCATGGCTGTCCCACGTGTTTGTAGGAAGAATCTTCCATCAAAGATAAAATAATTGTAATTTAATATGAAATTTAATAGTTTCATTATGAAATTATTATGTTCCTGATCTTCTTCTGATTTCATGTCGAGGTAATATTTCACTGCTTGCATTCCATTTGTGTGATTTATTGACGTGTAGAGTGATTCTACGTCTGTAGTAACAAGCCAAGTTGATTCATTGAGGTTTAGATCTTCTAGTTTTTGTAACAGATGCATTGTGTCTTGAATATATGACGGTAATTCATACACAAATTGCCTTAAACGATAATCTACATATTGGCTGGCTTTTTCACTTAAACATCCTATCCCAGACACTATCGGTCTTCCTGGTGGATTCTTTGGATTTTTATGAATCTTAGGTATCAGATAGAATGTTGGTATTTTTGGATTGGGTATTGTAAGGTATTTTTTCTCTTTTTCAGATATAATACCTTTGGTGAATGTTTGTTTTATTAGGTTGTTATAAATTTGCATGTATCCTGTGGTTGGATTATACAGTAATTTCATATAACAGCTCTGATTGTTGAGCTGTTTGTGTATTTCCCTTAGGTACATGTCAAGAGGCCAAACCACAATGTTACCCCCCTTATCTGCATTGCGGATGATAATTTCATCTATTTCTTTAAGCTCTTGGAGGGCTTTGCGTTCTTGATACATTAAATTGGTTTGAGTATGTGTTAACCGTAAATTAGTAATTTCCTCACATACTATTTTAGCTATTAAATAGTTCTTAACTATTTAATAGCTATTGTACCTGGTTAAAATAAATACAAAGTTACCTGTAAAATAAATATTAATCCTAAAATAGCTACAATATAATTATAATTTATATTGTAGCTATATTAGGGTTTATTTTACAGGTAAGTATTTAGCTTTAAATAGGAATAATTTATTTAATAAGAGTTAATTTATTTTGTTAGATGTAAATTATATTTAACTTAGGGGGGTGTTAGTGTTAGTGTTAGACTTAGCTTTAGGGGTTAATACATTTATTAGAATAGCGGTGAGCTCTAGTCGGCAGATTAGGGGTTAATGTTTGAAGTTAGGTGTCGGCGATGTTAGGGAGGGCAGATTAGGGGTTAATACTATTTATTATAGGGTTAGTGAGGCGGATTAGCGGTTAATAACTTTATTATAATAGCGGTGTGGTCCGGTCGGCAGATTAGGGGTTAATAAGTGTAGGCAGGAGGCGACGTTGTAGGGGGCAGATTAGGGGTTAATAAATATAATATAGGGGTCGGCGGTGTTAGGGGCAGCAGTTTAGGGGTACATAGGGATAATGTAAGTAGCGGCGGTTTACGGAGCGGCAGATTAGGGGTTAATAATAATATGCAGGGCTCAGCGATAGCGGGGTGGCAGAATAGGGGTTAATAAGTGTAAGGTTAGGGGTGTTTAGACTCGGGGTACATGTTAGAGTGTTAGGTGCAGACGTAGGAAGTGTTTCCCCATAGCAAACAATGGGGCTGCGTTAGGAGCTGAACGCGGCTTTTTTGCAGGTGTTAGGTTTTTTTTCAGCTCAAACTGCCCCATTGTTTTCTATGGGGGAATCGTGCACGAGCACGTTTTTGAAGCTGGCCGCGTCCGTAAGCAACTCTGGTATCGAGAGTTGCAGTGGCGTTAAATATGCTGTACGCTCCTTTTTTGGAGCCTAACGCAGCCATTCTGTGGACTCTCAATACCAGAGTTATTTTAAAGGTGCGGCCAGAAAAAAGCACGCGTAGCTAACGCACCCCTTTGGCCGCAGAACTCTAAATCTAGCCGATAGTTTGTTTAATTTTAGATTTTATATAGAAAGATCCACAGCTAATCACAAAACACTGCCCCTGACGAATCACTAAACACTGACACTGAACTGTATCTGTATTTTAAATTGGTTACACACTTAATACATTCTGACATTATATTATCAACAAAGGGCATTGCTTATGTCTTTTTGAAAAATATACAATCATATGGACATTACAAATAATTTAAATGTCCCAGGACCTTGGCCTTAATGTTTAGATTTTGAAATATATGACCAGGTTCAGATTTATAGCCAAGTTGCACAAAGTTACAGATTCCACTGTTACAGTCATAACGTAGTGGGTATGGGAATTCCTAATGCATAAGTACTGTATAGTTGTATATCTAGGTAGGAGATAGTATTTGTGTTTGAGTACACAGGTTAGCTTGTAATTACAATAATAACATTTTATCTTACATTAAACTGCTGTAATACATTTTAGAATAATTTGTGTAATTAAATTAATTTTAGAGCTATAAAGTGCCACAATAGAGGCAAATAGGCTAATACTCTAATACAGGAAATGTGAAATCATGCAGAGCACTTTAGCTGTCAATAATGTGAAATATGGTAACCACAATATAACGTCATTTAAATTAGAATAAAAAAAAAAGTTTCTTCTTTAGTTACGTTTGTTTAAATTATTTATGCAGTCATAATCCTAATGTATTATTATTATTATTATTAATAACAATAATAATAATTATAATTATAACTAAACATATTGTCACTCTACTTATAACAAAAAAAATTAACAGATTATTTGATATACAGTGTTTTTATTTATTATAGATTGTTAATTTCATTGTAACGATGATAATGATAAAGATTATAATTAGTATTTATTTATAAAGTAACAATATAGGGCGCCATGTACTAAATGGCGGGCGGACAGCTTCTTAACTCGCGAAGCTGTCCGCCCACCTTCGCTATACACGGGCAGCAGATCTGTTGATCCGCTTGCCCGTATGTATCATTACACACTCATCGGAGTGTGTAATGCCCGCCCCTTCAATCGCGTGACCAATCACGCGACTGAAGGGGCTGTCAATCACCGAGAGCGAGCATGTTCTCAGTGATTTTGCTTCGCCACCTAAGAGGTGGCGTAGGGTGTAGGAAGCAGCGGTCTAATGACCGCTGCTTCTTACATTGCGGGAAGCAGGCTCGCATATACGATCCTGCCCCGCAAAGGCTCCGGAGCAGCTTTCGCTGCTTCGTACATGGAGCCCATATTATGCAGTGCATAATACAATAACTACTGGATTACATAACAATGACAAAAAGATAATTATTTACGCTTTAAAGGTTAGAGGCCCTGCCTGTGAGTTACCATCTGTGATGATGCTTAAGTTAGCTCCTTATTTGACCAGCTTCTTATTCAAATACTGAAGTTAGCTCCTTATTTGACCAGCTTCTTATTCAAATACTGAAGTTAGCTCCTTATTCAGCCAACTTCTTATTCAAAGATTGAAGTTAGCTTTCTATTCACCCAGCATCTTATTCAGGTTAGATTCCTGTTCATGAAAGTAATTATTTATTAAACAACAATAAGCAAAGGTAATATGATATTAATCATGACATTTGGCACCAAACGTGGCACCATGCAATGTCCCTTTAAGTAATGTCCCTTTAAGTAATGTTCCTTTTAGTAAACTCCGCCTATTTACCCTTTATAGCCTCATTTCCTTTTTGGTTCTTTGCTTGATAATTTTGTTTAAGCAGAGTATCTGAATGATACCCTGTCTAGTGTCTCATATTCAAGTCGAATTTAACCCTCTAATAACTTTTACTTTTGTATTAGAGTTATTGGAACTCTTTTTGCTGAATTTACTAGTATTCACCTGAGCTCAACTTATTTTCTTATTTTTTTCACCTTTGATTGACTGCATCCTGATAATTAGCTGTGCTGCTCCTGTGTCTCTCTGCTGCAGTCTCTGTTCCATGCTGCTGTAATCATTGCAGCCTCAGTTACCTGGATTGCCGGATCTACTTGCAGCACGTATAACTCCGCCTGCTTTCTTCCATTACCAGTCACTACATGCTGTGTAAAACTATCACAGCTCATCTGAAGTTTGCTCTACTTACCGGAGTCTAGCTACATCATCTCAGGGGAAGCAAGTATTCATCATCCAAATACCACCGGATAAGCAAGTATACTAACTGTGCTAATTACTTGTATATAGACTTGCCTTTAACAGCTGCAACTTACTAATCCAAGCTTGCTTGTTACTTACTTTGGATCACTGCTCTCATTGGAATTGCAACCTTTAGTGGCTTATATATATTGGCGACATTGGATATACCAACCCTTCATTGTTTATCCGTATTGCTTCACAAAACCAGAAACTGTTTCTTTTTGAATTCTTAAACGATACCAGTTTAAATGCTGGCTAGTTATCCGAGTGCTGGATTTCTATAGCACTGATCGGTTTCTGCTGGCGTTCCTGAGAGGTGACGAGTAGCAGGATTGGAGCCTCATTCTGGATACCATCTGCTTCAGCCACTGTGAGTCAGCCGAACGGCTCAGAAGTTTCGGCCTGCACGATATTGCACTGCTTGTGCAACTTTACTTGTGAGTACATGGTGTATATTGTGTATTCATAATTTGCCCCTGTTTGGAATTTGCTGCACCAAGAGCGCCTCTCGTTTTTTTGTCTTCTAGGACTGTATTTTCTTCCGGCCATTTGTGGAGAGAGCTGCTGTACATCGTGGGATCTGGTCTATGGTTCATATGGACTTACATATATATTTATATTTATTCTTCTGATTTGGGACTTTGATAGGCATATTCAATATATACAATTAAATATATACAATTTTTTGTTATCTAGGTTTTTATATTATTATTAATCAATTACTATTTTACAGTTTATCTCGTATGGTCTTAATCTATGCCCCAAATACTAACAGACTTGAAAATTGATTTTATAAACGCTCATATTGTCGATTTATATTGGCGCACCTCCTTTATAGACCCTGATAGTGCAGCTATTTAGGTTTCTAGTGGTTTTAGTTATATATATATATATATATATATATATATATTTATTTATTTATACTCTTTATCTGGGTTATTTCCATTGCACTAAATTGTTGTATTTCTTATTACCAAGTGTTAAGTCTCATATCATTTGGTGTTTGAATGCTACAGCTACACAACAAACTATTTATAAAATAGACCTATGTTAAACATTAGTCATTACATAATAATCAAGCCTAAATATACCAGTAGCAATGGATCCCCAGGCTGTACAAACAGAGATTGATAAATTAAACCACAAACTGGATTATCTTGCCAGAGCTCTTACTGATCTATTACTTACTGATAGCTATTAAATGTGCATTGGAAGTTTGGAGACACATTTTAGAGGGTACTGACAAACCATTTTTGATATACACAGACCATAAAAATCTTCAGTATTTAAAACAGAACAAAACATTGTCATCTCGTCAAGTACGTTGGTCTTTGTTACTAGACAGATTCAATTTTCAAATTACCTATAGACCCGGTGTTCTGAATATTAAAGCAGACGTGCTCTCACGACAACACGACGACAAACCACCTAATGACCAACTTTTACAATTGATACCCACACATAAAATAATTGGTTCTTTGAGTACTTTAGAACTGGACATCATTACAGCTTTACAGACCGACGTTATACCTAAGCATAAACATTTAGTAAAAGAGCCAACTGGTCTTTATACTTTACATAAGAAACTATACATTCCACAACCACTCAGACATAGAATCCTCAACCATTATGATGATACCCCGTTATCCGGTCATCAAGGAATTCATAAAACTAAAGAACTCCTACAAAGAGATTTCTGGTGGCCCAAGATGGCTGAAACTATTCAGAATTATATCAGCACCTGTGACATCTGTGCAAGATATAAAACTGAAAAAAAGTAAGCCCATTGGGTTCCTTACTCCCTTACCCGTATTTGATATTCCATGGACAACTATTTCCATGGATTTCATAGTTGAGCTTCCGTTCTCACAAGGTTACAACACAATCATGGTGGTTATTGACCATTTAACTAAATTAGTTCATTTCATAGCACTGAAGTCTTTACCCACTGCCAGTGAAACTGCTGATGCTTTTATTAAACATATTGTTCGTCTCCATGGACTGCCTCATTCCATTATCACAGACCATGGATCAGAGTTCACTTCTCATTTTTGGAAGGATCTATGTAAATCCCTTCATATACATCCTAGGCTATCAACTTCATACCACCCTCAAACAAACGGTCTTACCGAAAGGGGGAACGGCATTCTGGAACAATATCTCAGATGTTATGTATCACATCTGCAGGATGATTGGTTTGAACATCTGCCAATGGCCGAGTACTCATACAACAACTCAGTTTCCAGTTCCACTAAAATTACACAATTTTATGCTACATATGGTTATCACCCGCAGTCTATCCGAATTACAAAACATGTTTCTGACTCCCCATCAGCCTCTTCTTATCTCAAGAACCTACAGGATAGTTTACTTCTCCTAAAACAACATCTGCAAAAAGTCAAGGCAGATCAACAATATTATTATGATTCCAGACATAGAACTAGTCCTGATTATAAGTTAGGGGACCTTGTATGGCTATCTACAAAGCACTTGAAATTCGCCATACCGACAAAGAAATTAGGAAGTCAGTTCATCGGACCCTTTCCATTAAAACGTATCCTCAATCCTTCAACCCTCGTCTTAGACCTACCACAGTCATATGGCATACATCCCTCTTTCCATGTTTTGCTCCTGAAGCCTTACAGAAGTACCTCTGAATTTAACCGTCAGAAGTCACCACCTCCTCCTGTTGAATTCAAAGATCATGAGTAATATGAGGTTGACTGTATACTTGACTCCCGAATATTTCGTAGGAAATTGGAATATCTTATACGTTGGAAGGGTTATGGTCAGGAGGAAGATTCCTGGGTACTACACTCTCATATCCACGCTCCATTGCGGATAGCTGCTTTTCATAAACGTTATCTGCTTAAACCTTCTTCTGCATCCTCTGAGCTGATGTCTTGAACAGGGGGATCTGTAATGTTCCTTTAATGTCCCTTTAAGTAATGTTCCTTTTAGTAAACTCTGCCTATTTATCCTTTATAGCCTCATTTCCTTTTTGGTTCTTTTCTTGATTATTTTGTTTAAGTAGAGTATCTGAATTGTACCCTGCCTAGTGTCTCATATTCAAGTCAGATTTAACCCTCTAATAACTTGTACTTTTGTATTGGAGTTATTGGAACTCTTTTTGCTGAATTTACTAGTATTCACCTGAGCTCAACTTATTTTCTTATTTTTTCACCTTTGATTGACTGCATCCTGATAATTAGCTGTGCTGCTCCTGTGTCTCTCTACTGCAGTCTCTGTTCCATGCTGCTGTAATCATTGCAGCCTCAGTTACCTGGATTGCTGGATCTACTTGCAGCACGTATCACTCTGCCTGCTTTCTTCCATTACCAGTCACAACATGCTGTGTAAAACTATCACAGCTCATCTGAAGTTTGCTTACCTTCTGCCAGAACCTACCTGCTCTACTTACCAGAGTCTAGCTACATCATCTCAAGGGATGCAAGTATTCATCATCCAAATACCACCGGATAAGCAAGTATACTAACTGTGCTAATTACTTGTATATAGACTTGCCTTTAACAGCTGCAACTAACTAATCCATGCTTGCTTGTTACTTACTTTGGATCACTGCTCTAATTGGAATTGCAACCTTTACTGTTCCTCATTTACTAAGTTCTTATTTTGTTTGCTAATATATATATATATATATATATATATATATATATATATATATATATATATATATATATATATATATATATAAATAATACAACACACTAAAAAGCGCCCCACATAAAAAAGGATATATGATGTATGATTTACATCCAAAGAGTGATTCCAAAGGTTCTATTCACAGAGTAGGGGTTGCTGCCACCACAGATACACGGTTCTGAAACTGGATAAACTACAAGATAAAGAAAAGAACAAAGGCAGGGCACATCCCCTCTAAGTGTAATATGTTTGTTACAGACAAAATTTTATTAAAAAATACAATTTCAAACTCACACAATCAAACCTCAAACATGTGAGGTATGTAAAAGCACTGGGAGAACAACTTATGGGTCTCTCAAGGCAAGTCTGCTGCAGTGTCTTAAATACAGCTCACTCGGTCTGGAGGTTTAGATGTTAAATCATCACTTGTAATCTTCAGTATCAGTTCCCAGAGACTCCTCCGGTCCCAATATTGTCCCCAAAAGGATAAAATTGTTCCATATAAAACAAACAGTTAATGGTTCTGATAAAGTTATGTATATAGCTACCACCACGCTCAGTCCTCAAAACAGCTGGAGCGCAAGTGTAAAGCCGGCTTGCTTGCGGTTGCTGAAACGGCTGACGTGGTGACGTGATGCGGTGGGCGTGGCCTTACGCGTTTCATAGGGGATCTCCCTACTTCGTCAGAGGCTGCCCACTGTAACCACCAATGCATGTTAAATAGCAATACCGGAGGCCATCCTATTTTCCGGAACTGCCCTTGGGTACATCTGAGGCTATATTTGTTAAGGGCAACATGTGCACACATTGTATATATTTAGCACATAGAAAATATTTATTTGATCACCCTTACTTTTAAAATATATATAAAAAAATATACGCGAATTCATGTCAGGAGTACTAAAAAACAACATATATGTTAAAAACATCATCACCAATAATTACAGTATTAATCTAAAATAAATGAATGATAAATAATACCAAGGGAGTGCACTACATTGAAAATACTTTTTAAAAACGTATTTCATTTTAGATATTACATTTCATTTATTAAATTATTAAATAAATAAATGGTTATATATGAACATATAAATAACATATAAAAAACCAATAATGATGATAACAACTCTGAACCACTATTAATACTAATTTTAAAATATATTATAATAAAATGATTCATATATCAGTTCATTCTAAAGTTAAAACACTCATTACTTTCCTGTGAATTAAAAGGTCAACCCAGTATTGTTTGTACATTAATAATTCCTCATCTCAAATCTACATGTTGAAATTATTTATAAAAGCTATACTATATTGCATGCAATTCATACCTGATATGAATAAAATAAAATATAAAAAATATAAAAAATCCTGTATGTTTATCAAATCACTAAATTCCAACCTACTCCAAACTAATGTGAATACATATGTAAGTGTAAGTGATGTAAACTTAGGATTGGATATTTGTAAGGGGTGTAAAAAGATGGGGGGCACAATAAAATGAGATCCATCCCCAAAAGAACAACTCATATTTCACCACTAATGAATTTATTTAAAAATGATGATAAAAATACTATATAATATAATGCAAAAAATTCAAATTCAATCATCTACTAAAAAGGCCGCTAGATCTATTTCTCGGTTCATCCCACTGGGCTCCAGTGTTCCTAGAGTCCTAATCCAGTAAATTTCTCTTCTTCTTAGGGCTATTAATCTGTTCCCTCCTCTTATATCAAGTTTTACTCTCTCAATTGCCTTAACCTGTAAACTGCTTGGATCTTTGTTGTGGGCTTCAGAAAAATGTGCTATAACCCCATGTGACAAAACACCTTTTTCAATGTTTACAACATGTTCCCTAAAACAGGTTTTTAGGCTTCTTTTTGTTCTTCCAATATATACTTTCCCACATGAACAAGATAAATGGTACACTACATGTGTGGTTTTGCAATTTAAGGATTCTTTGATTGAGTAAATTTTATTATCTCTTAAAGATTTAAATTCCGTATTCACTTTGTCCCAGTGTAGGCAACTTAGGCAATTTTTTCTACCACATTTAAAAAAACCAGAAGCCCGTTTTTGTAACCAATTTTTATACTTAGCCTCTTCTCTTAGTTTACTGGGAGCTAGAATATTTTTCAAATTATCATTCTTTTTAAAAATAATATGCGGTCTCTCAGTTAAAACTTCTTTTAAAATAGGATCCTGCAATAAAACTGGCCAATGTTTTCTAAAAGATTTTTCAATTTGTCTAGAGGCTCTGTTGTATTTAGTTATAAACAATGGCTGATCTTTCATTTCCTTAGGTTTTTCAGAATTTTTATCTTTTTTTGTTACCAGAAGGGTGTTTCTTTCTGTTTTCTTAGCTCTAGTATAAGCATTTGATATTACTATAGGATCATATCCTTTGCTTATGAATCTCTTCTTTAGTATTTCTGACTCTTTCTCAAAAGTGGTTAGATCTGTACAATTTCTCCGGACCCGTTGAAATTGCCCAAACGGTATATTTCGGATCCATTTGGGGTGATGTCCACTAGTAGCATGTAAATATGCATTAGTGTCAGTCTGTTTTCTATAAAGGCTAGTAATGATTTTCTCTCCTCTGTGGGACAATGTTAGGTCCAGGAAAGTTATGTTATCACCATTATGTGATTCAGTGAATTTCAAGTTCAGAAAATTCTGATTTACATGTCTTGCTAGCCCTGCTACTTCTTCTGAGGTGCCCTTCCAAATTACGAGGACATCATCAATGAAGCGAAACCACTTGACAATCTTATCTTTAAAGGGATTATTTGTGTAGATGTACGAATCCTCCCAGGGTCACTAACGTCAAAACTGTCTGAATATGTAGATGTCATATTAAAACCTATTGTCCCCTGCCTCCAGTCTTATGTGAGAGACTCAACTGACATTATAACACAGCTCTCACAATGTACCTGGAAAGATGATTATATGTGGGTAACTTTAGATGTTTCATCTCTATATACCTGCATTCCGCATGATCTAGGTCAAGCAGCTATTGAATATCATTTTAGACAGACAGGTTATATAGATTTAACACAAAGAACATTCATCCTGAACGCTATTGATTTCATTTTAAAAAGCAATTTTTTTCTGTTTGAAGGAGAGTTTTTTTCTTCAAAAAACAGGCACAGCGATGGGGACGAAATTCGCCCCCAATTTCGCTAATCTGTACATGCGGTGGTGGGAGGATTCGTACATCTACACAAATAATCCCTTTAAATATAAGATTGTCAAGTGGTTTCGCTTCATTGATGATGTGCTCGTAATTTGGAAGGGCACCTCAGAAGAAGTAGCAGGGCTAGTAAGACATGTAAATCAGAATTTTCTGAACTTGAAATTCACTGAATCACATAATGGTGATAACATAACTTTCCTGGACCTAACATTGTCCCACAGAGGAGAGAAAATCATTACTAGCCTTTATAGAAAACAGACTGACACTAATGCATATTTACATGCTACTAGTGGACATCACCCCAAATGGATCCGAAATATACCGGCAATTTCAACGGGTCCGGAGAAATTGTACAGATCTAACCACTTTTGAGAAAGAGTCAGAAATACTAAAGAAGAGATTCATAAGCAAAGGATATGATCCTATAGTAATATGAAATGCTTATACTAGAGCTAAGAAAACAGAAAGAAACACCCTTCTGGTAACAAAAAAAGATAAAAATTCCGAAAAACCTAAGGAAATGAAAGATCAGCCATTGTTTATAACTAAATACAACAGAGCCTCTAGACAAATTGAAAAATCTTTTAGAAAACATTGGCCAGTTTTATTGCAGGATCCTATTTTAAAAGAAGTTTTAACTGAGAGACCGTATATTATTTTTAAAAAGAATGATAATTTGAAAAATATTCTAGCTCCCAGTAAACTAAGAGAAGAGGCTAAGTGTAAAAATTGGTTACAAAAACGGGCTTCTGGTTTTTTTAAATGTGGTAGAAAAAATTGCCTAAGTTGCCTACACTGGGACAAAGTGAATACGGAATTTAAATCTTTAAGAGATAATAAAATTTACTCAATCAAAGAATCCTTAAATTGCAAAACCACACATGTAGTGTACCATTTATCTTGTTCATGTGGGAAAGTATATATTGGAAGAACAAAAAGAAGCCTAAAAACCCGTTTTAGGGAACATGTTGTAAACATTGAAAAAGGTGTTTTGTCACATGGGGTTATAGCACATTTTTCTGAAGCCCACAACAAAGATCCAAGCAGTTTACAGGTTAAGGCTATTGAGAGAGTAAAACTTGATATAAGAGGAGGGAACAGATTAATAGCCCTAAGAAGAAGAGAAACTTACTGGATTAGGACTCTAGGAACACTGGAGCCCAGTGGGATGAACCGAGAAATAGATCTAGCTGCCTTTTTAGTAGATGATTGAATTTGAATTTTTTGCATTATATAGTATTTTTATCATAATTTTTAAATAAATTCATTAGTGGTGAAATATGAGTTGTTCTTTTGGGGATGGATCTCATTTTATTGTGCCCCCCATCTTTTTACACCCTTTAGTTACAAATATCCAATCCTAAATTTACATCACTTACACTTACATATGTATTCACATTAGTTTGGAGTAGGTTGGAATTTAGTGATTTGATAAACATACAGGATTTTTTATATTTTTTATATTTTATTTTATTCATATCAGGTATGAATTGCATGCAATATAGTATAGCTTTTATAAATAATTTCAACATGTAGATTTGAGATGAGGAATTATTAATGTACAAACAATACTGGGTTGACCTTTTAATTCACAGGAAAGTAATGAGTGTTTTAACTTTAGAATGAACTGATATATGAATCATTTTATTATAATATATTTTAAAATTAGTATTAATAGTGGTTCAGAGTTGTTATCATCATTATTGGTTTTTTATATGTTATTTATATGTTCATATATAACCATTTATTTATTTAATAATTTAATAAATGAAATGTAATATCTAAAATGAAATACGTTTTTAAAAAGTATTTTCAATGTAGTGCACTCCCTTGGTATTATTTATCATTCATTTATTTTAGATTAATACTGTAATTATTGGTGATGATGTTTTTAACATATATGTTGTTTTTTAGTACTCCTGACATGAATTCGCGTATATTTTTTTATATATATTTTAAAAGTAAGGGTGATCAAATAAATATTTTCTATGTGCTAAATATATACAATGTGTGCACATGTTGCCCTTAACAAATATAGCCTCAAGGGCAGTTCCGGAAAATAGGATGGCCTCCGGTATTGCTATTTAAGATGCATTGGTGGTTACAGTGGGCAGCCTCTGACGAAGTAGGGAGATCCCCTACGAAACGCGTAAGGCCACGCCCACCGCATCACTTCACCACGTCAGCCATTTCAGCAACCGCAAGCAAGCCGGCTTTACACTTGCGCTCCAGCTGTTTTGAGGACTGAGCGTGGTGGTAGCTATATACATAACTTTATCAGAACCATTAACTGTTTGTTTTATATGGAACATTTTTATCCTTTTGGGGACAATATTGGGACCGGAGGAGTCTCTGGGAACTGATACTGAAGATTACAAGTGAGGATTTAACATCTAAACCTCCAGACCGAGTGAGCTGTATTTAAGACACTGCAGCAGACTTGCCTTGAGAGACCCATAAGTTGTTCTCCCAGTGCTTTTACATACCTCACATGTTTGAGGTTTGATTGTGTGAGTTTGAAATTGTATTTTTTAATAAAATTTTGTCTGTAACAAACATATTACACTTAGAGGGGATGCACCCTGCCTTTGTTCTTTTCTTTATCATATATATATATATATATATATATATATATATATATATATATTTATACTCTTTATCTGGGTTATTTCCATTGCACTAAATTGCTGTATTTCTTATTACCAAGTGTTAAGTCTCATATCATTTGGTGTTTGAATGCTACAGCTACACAACAAACTATTTATAAATAGTGATGTCGCAAACTTAAAATTTTCCGTTCACGAACAGTAAACGCGAACTTCCGCAAAAGTTCGCGAACCAGAGCGATCCGCCATTGACTTCAATAGGCAGGCGAATTTTAAAACCCACAGGGACTCTTTCTGGCCACAATAGTGATGGAAAAGTTGTTTCAAGGGGACTAACACCTGGACTGTGGCATGCCGGAGGGGGATCCAAGGCAAAACTCCCACTGAAAATTACATAGTTGATGCAGAGTCTGGTTTTAATCCATCAAGGGCATAAATCACCTAACATTCCTAAATTGTTTGGAATAACGTGCTTTAAAACATCAGGTATGATGTTGTATCGATCAGGTAGTGTAAGGGTTACGCCCGCTTCACAGTGACAGACCAAACTCCCTGTTTAACGCACCGCAAACAACCGCAAACAGTCCATTTGCACAACCGCAAACTCCCCATTTGCACAAGGTTGGATACCAAGCTAGCCATGTCCCGTTCCTTGTCCTCACTGATGTCATTTCACAGTCTTTTCCTCCACCCAGCCACGTACAACACCGAGGGTCCCCGAAACGTGACAACAAGCCCCCTGGGACGCCTGCTGTGTTTGGTCTTCCACCTCCTCAAAGCCACCTTCCTCCTTTGACTCATGCCTGAAAAATTAGGTATTGTTGCAGCCGCTGCTGTAGCAGCGGCCAGAAAAATTGATGTTTGTTTCCCAGGCAGAAAGTGCCCTAAAACATTGCGGCTTGAACCCTAGTTGGTGGCGGATAAGTCACGCAAGTCATCCGGCATTCGAAGATAAAATACAGCAGCGTGTGGACCATTTTTAGCCCAAGGCAGCTCATCTCATCAGGCCTTTTTTACTCAAATGTATCGCCCAATGTCAGTCCCTTCGGGATCCATCCCTCATTCATCTTAATAAAGGTGAGGTAATCTAGACTTTTTTGACCAAGGCGACTTCTCTTCTCAGTGACAATACATCCTGCTGCACTGAAGGTCCTTTCTGACAGGACACTTGAAGCGGGGCAGGCCAGAAAATTGGGATAGCTCAGGCCACAGGTCAAGCCTGCACACCCAGTAGTCAAGGGGTTCATCACTCCTCAGAGTGTCTAGATCTGCAGTTAAGGCGAGGTAGTCTGCTACCTGTCTGTCGAGTTGTTCTCTGAGGGTGGACCCCGAAGGGCTGTGGCGATGCATAGGACTTAAAAAGCTCTGCATGTCCTCCATCAACAACACGTCTGTAAAGCGTCCTGTCCTTGCCGGCATGGTTGTGGGAGTCGGAGGATTACTTTCACCTCTTCTCCTGTTAGATTCCTGTTGTGCTGTGACATCACCCTTATACGCTGTGTAAAGCATACTTTTTAATTTATTTTGGAACTGCTGCATCCTTTCCGACTTGCGGTAATTCGGTAAAATTTCAGGCACTTTATGCTTATACTGGTGGTCTAGTAGCGTGGACACCCAGTACAGGTCGTTCTCCTTCAGCTTTTTTATACGAGGGTCCCTCAACAGGCACGACAGCATGAAAGACCCCATTTGCACAAGGTTGGATGCCGAGCTACTCATGTCCCGTTCCTTGTCCTCAGTGATCTCACTGTAGGTATCTTCTTCCCCCCAGCCACGCACAACAGCACGGGTACAAGATAGGTGACAACGAGCACCCTGGGATGCCTGTTGTGGTTGGTCTTCCTCCTCCTCCTCAAAGCCACATTCCTCCTCTGACTCCTCTTCCTCACAATCCTCTTCCAGCGTTGCTGCTGGTCCAGCAAGCGATGCTGAAAAGGCTGTTTCTGGTGGTGATGGTGACCACAACTCTTCCTCTTCACGCTCATCTACGGCCTGATCCAGCACTCTTCGCAGGGCACGCTCCAGGAAGAAAACAAATGGTATGATGTCGCTGATGGTGCCTTCGGTGCGACTGACTAGGTTTGTCACCTCCTCAAAAGGATGCATGAGCCTACAGGCATTGCGCATGAGCATCCAGTAACGTGGCAAAAAAATTCCAAGCTCCACAGAGGCTGTCCTAGCAGCCCGGTCATAAAAATACTTGTTAACGGCTTTTTCTTGTTGGAGCAGGCGGTCGAACATTAGGAGTGTTGAATTCCAACGTGTCGGGCTGTCGCAAATCAAGCGCCTCACTGGAATGTTGTTTCGCCGCTGGATATCTGAAAAGTGCGCCATGGCCGTGTAGGAGCGCCTGAAATGGCCACACACCTTCCTGGCCTGCTTCAGGACGTCCTGTAAGCCTGGGTACTTATGCACAAAGCGTTGTACGATCAGATTACACACATGTGCCATGCACGGCACATGTGTCAACTTGCACAATTTCAATGCCGCCACCAAATTACTTCCATTGTCAGAATCCACTTTGCCGATCTCCAGTTGGTGCGGAGTCAGCCACTGATCCACCTGTGCGTTCAGGGCGGACAGGAGTGCTGGTCCGGTGTGACTCTCTGCTTTCAGGCAAGTCAACCCCAAGACGGCATGACACTGCCGTATCCGGGATGTGGAATAGTACCTGGGGAGCTGGGGGGGTGCCGTTGATGTGGAGCAAGACGCAGCAGCAGAAGAGGACTCAGCCGAGGAGGTTATGGAAGAGGATGGAGTAGGAGGAGTAGAGGAGGTGGCAGCAGGCCTGCCTGCAAGTCGTGGCGGTGTCACCAACTCCTCTGCAGAGCCATGCATTCCATGCTTGGCAGCCGTCAGCAGGTTTACCCAATGCACAGTGTAGGTGATATACCTGCCCTGACCATGCTTTGCAGACCAGCTATCAGTGGTCAGATGGACCCTTGCCCCAACACTGTGTGCCAGACATGCCATTACTTCCTTTCGCACAATCAAGTACAGGTTGGGGATTGCCTTTTGTGCAAAGAAATTTCGGCCGGGTACCCTCCACTGCGGTGTCCCAATAGCTACAAATTTTTTGAATGCCTCAGACTCCACCAGCTTGTATGGTAAAAGTTGGCGGGCTAAGAGTTCAGACAAGCCAGCTGTCAGACGCCAGACAAGGGGGTGACTTTGTGACATTGGCTTCTTACACTCAAACATGTCCTTGACAGACACCTGACTGTGGGCAGATGAGCAGGAACTGCTCTGGAAGTGTGAGGGATGCGTAAAACCCCTTGGTCTGGAGTCTGTTTTGGTCTCAGTTGCGGAATTAATTGTTACTTTAAGTCTAGAGATGTTTTGTATCACTCAGGATATTGTTACCAATATTGTGGAAAGGCAACAGTGTTACCCTTGTGAGTTGATAGATGTAGAGATAGTAGACAGTAAGTTTCAGTACAGCTATGAGCTATACTAAACAACACACACTTGGGGTAAAGTGTGAATCCCAATAGAGTCACTGCTCGGAGTGGTTAATGCACTGCTTGAGTATAAAAGTTCTTCCAATTTATATACAGTTAATATGCTGCTGCTAGGAAGCTAAGCGGTCTGCTTCTGACTGTGTTCGGAACACAGCGTTACGTCACAGGAGTGGGCGTGACAGGACTTCGTTCCCCGGAGATCTCAATCCAGTTCGGGGCAGACTGTAGTGGAACTTGTGGCAAATGAGGAGCCAAGAGATGTCGGAGTCTCTGAGGATGTCAGCGTGTGAGAACGCTAATGGTTAGTGATAGCAGGAGTGAGCTGCCGGAGGTGAGAGCAGTGTGGAAGTTGCGGTCCGTAATGAAATGAGAGCTGACAGGTGCTGCATGGTTGTAGTCCGCTGTGTGCTGTGAGATCAGAGCGTGTTTGGAAACAAACAGGCTGAAGTTGAAAATAATCCTCTAACTAGTTCAGAGTGGTTATCCTGAGTTAGGAATCTTCACAGAGAATGAGGATTTAGGAAAACTGCAAAAGCGTGTCTGAAGACAAAGTTGGAGCTCAGTTTTAGGTATAACTGTCTGTTAGGTAGCAAACAAAATACTAAGCACCTGAGTGCAGGTGCGCAAGGCTTATGAAGACTTTGTAGGAGGGGTCTGCTTAAAGGGCTAGTCCTGACAGGAAGAGAGACGGAGGGGCGAATGGTTGAGAGGGGGCAAGGAGGACAGCAGTGGTTGACGTGGCTGAAGATGCTGGACCAGGAGGAGGATGGCGGCTTTGCGTTTGTGTGCTGCTTGTACTCATGTGTTGATCCCATAGGCGTTTGTGATGTGCGATCATGTGCCTTCGCAAAGCAGTTGTACCTAGGTGGGTGTTGGACTTCCCACGACTCTCTTGGCACAGGTTGCAAATGGCATTGCTGTTGTCAGAGGCAGACACACACAAAAAATGCCACACTGTTGAGCTCTGCGATGATGGCATTCTGGTGGTGGCAACAGCATGCGTTGATTGGTGTGCTGTCTGGCTGACCCCAGGTGCCGATGCATGCTGTCTGACTGTGCCACTAGCTCCTTGCGACAACCTCCCCCTGCTTCCAACTCGTCTCCTCCTCCTCTCTGTCTCCCCATCTGAACTTTCCCCCTGTACAACATCATCATCATCACACTGTACGTCCATGTCTGTAATGCTGCCTGACTGAGATATATCACTGTTATCTACATCCTCTGTCAATGATGGTTGCGCATCACTCATTTCTTCCAACTGATGTGTAAATAACTCCTCTGACAGATCAAGTGAAGCGGCTGTGGTGCTAGTGTTGGTGGTGGCGGCAGGTGGGCGAGTGGTAACTTGAGAGGTGCTGCCCGAAGATAAGTTGGAGGAGGATGGTGCGTCAAGGTTCGGAGCGGAAGCTATAGAAGATTGGGTGTCCTGTGTTAAAAAGTCAACTATGTCCTCAGAACTTTTCAAGTTCATGGTACGTGGTCTCTGAACACTGGGCATTATTCTAGGGCCAAAGGGAATCACAGCACCACGACCACGATGGCACCTGCGGGGTGGCCTGCCTCTGCCTGTCATTTTTTTTAAATGTACACTTACACTTCTATTAAACAAGATATGAGTGGTGCCACTGGGCAAGTGGGCACAGTATACGCTGTGAGCCTGACACAAAAAAGCAGACTGATGTTTCACAGTCCAAATTTTTTTTTTTAAATGTACACTTACACTACTATTAAACAAGATATGAGTGGTGCCACTGGGCAAGTGGTCACCGTATACTCTGTGAGCCTGACACAAAAAAGCAGACTGATGTTTCACAGTCCAAAAAGTATTTTTTTTTTTAAATGTACACTTACACTACTATTAAACAAGATATGAGTGGTGGCACTGGGAAAGTGGGCACAGTATACGCTGTGAGCCTGGCACACATGCTGGCAGGCAGGCAACTGCAATTAGATTACACTAGCAGACTGATGTTTCACAGTCAAAAAAATTTTTTTTTTTAAATTTACACTACTGTTACACCAGATATGAGTGGTGGCAATGGGAAAGTGGGCCTGGCGCACACGCTGGCAGGCAGGCAACTGCAATTAGATTACACTAGCAGACTGATGTTTCACAGTCAAATTTTTTTTTTTTTTAAATTTACACTACTGTTACACCAGATATGAGTGGTGGCACTGGGCAAGTGGGCCTGGCACACACGCTGGCAGGCAGGCAACTGCAATTAGATTACACTAGCAGACTGATGTTTCACAGTCAAAAAAGTTTTTTTTATATAATTTACACTACTGTTACACCAGATATGAGTGGTGGCACTGGGCAAGTGGCTTGGCAGACAGGCAACTGCAATTAGATTACACAGGAAAAAAAAAAAAAACAGACTGATGTTCTAGCCCTAAAAAGGGCTTTTTGGGGTGCTGTCCTTATAGCAGAGATCAGATGAGTCCTTCAGGACTGTAGTGGACACTGAATACACTAGCCTAGCTATCAATTTCCCTATTAAATCAGCAGCAGCTACACTGTCCCTCCTCTCACTAAGAATGCAGCTTCCAACTGAATCTAAAATGGATGCTGTCCAGGAGGTGGGAGGGTCTGGGAGGGAGTGTCTGCCGCTGATTGGCTGTAATGTGTCTGCTGACTGTGAGGTAAAGGGTCAGCGTTTACTCAATGATGAAGAATAGGGTGCAGATCGAACATCGCATATGTTCGCCCACCGCGGCGAACGCGAACATGCTATGTTTGCCGGGAACTATTCGCCGACGAATGTTAGACCTATGTTAAACATTACAGTCATTACACACCATAATTTCCATTCATTTCAATGGGAAATTCTGAATAAGGAACCAAGCTTTACTATTGGCTCACAAACATTTGGTTTATTTTATACTAATTGGGCATCCTTCTATATAAAAAAGGTTAAAATTAGGTTGAGCCAAATGATATTGATCATATAATATGGCACCAAACCTGGTACACTAATTTCCATGTATTTCAATGGGAGATTCTGAATAAGTAACTAAGCTTTTACTCTATTAAAACCATCTTGGCTCCCTCACATTTGGCTTGTTTTATGCCAATTGAGCATCCCTCTATATAAAAAAAATAATCTAGCCTGAGCCAAAAGATATTGATCATAAAATATGGCATCAAACTTGGCACCCTAGCACCCAAGAATTTAATTGGGAAATTCTGAATAAGTAACCACGGTTTTTCTCTATTAAAACCATCTTGGCTCACTCACATTTTGCTTCTTTTATGCTAATTGAGCAAAACTCTATATAACAAAAATGAAATCTAGCCTGAGCCAAATGATATTGATCATATAATATGGCACCAAACCTGGTACCCTAGTATCCATGCATTTCAATTGGAAATTCTAAATAAGTAACCAAGCTTTTACTCTATTATTTTATGCTAATTGTGCATCCCTCTATACCAAAAAAATAAATCTAGCCTGAGCCAGATGATATTGATCATATAATATGGCATCAAACATGGCACACTAGCATCCATGAATTTCAACCGGAAATTCTGAATAAGTAGCCAAGCTTTTACTGTATTAAAACCATCTTAGCTCACTCACATTTGGCTTGTTTTATACTAATTGAGAAACCCTCTATACCAAAAAATTCAATCTAGCCTGAGCCGAATGATATTGATCATATAATATGCCATCAAACCTGGTACCCTAATTTCCATGTATTTCAATAGGAGATTCTGAATAAGTAACCAAGCTTTTACTCTATTAAAACCATATTGGCTTACTCTCATTTGGCTTGTTTTATAATCATTGGGCACCCCTCTATATAAAATAATGAAATCTAGCCTGAGCCAAATGATATCGATAAAATAATATGGCACCAAACTTGGCACCCTAGCATCCATGCATTTCAATGGGACATTCTGAATAAGTAACCAAGCTTTTACTCTATTAAAACCATCTTGGCTCACTCACATTTGGCTTTGGTTTATACTAATTAGGTATCCCTCTATATAAAAAAAATCAATCTAGCCTGAGCCAAAGGATATTGATTACTGTATATAATATGGCACCAAAGTTGTTACCCAATTTCCCTGCATTTCAAAGGGAGATTCTGAATAAGTAACCAATATTTTACTTTATTGAAACCATCTTGGCTCACTCACATTTGGCTTGTTTTATGCTAATTGGGCATACCTCTATATAAAAAAAGTAAATATAGCCTGATCCAAATGATATGGATCATATAATATGCCATCAAACCTGGCACCCTATCATCCATGCATTTCAATGGAACATTCTGAATAAGTAACCAAGCTTTACTTTATTAAAACCATCTTGGCTCACTCACAATTAGCTTGTTTAATGCTAATTGGCCATCCCTCTATATAAAAAAATTAAATCTAACCTGAGCCAAATGATGTTGCTTATATAATATGGCACCAAACCTGGTACACTATTTTACATGTATTACAACAGGAGATTCTGAATAAGTACCAAGCTTTTATTCTATTAAAACCATCTTGGCTCCCTCACATTTGGCTTGTTTTATGCTAATTGGGCATCCCTCTATTTAAAAAAAAAATCAATCTAGCCTGAGTCAAATGATATTGATCATATGATATGTCATCAAACCTGGCATCCTAGCATCCATGCATTTCAATGGGAAATTCTTAATAAGTAACCAAGCTTTTACTCTATTAAAACCATCTTGGCTTACTCTCATTTGGCTTGATTTATACTCATTGGGCATCTCTCTATATATATATAAAAATTCAATCTAGCCTGAGCCAAATGATATTGATAAAATAATATGGCACCAAACTTGGCACCCTAGCATCCATGCATTTCAATGGGAAATTCTGAATAAGTAACCAAGCTTTTACTCTATTAAAGCCATCTTGGCTCACTCTCATTTGGCTTGTTTTATACTCATTGGGCACCCCTCTATATAAAATAATGAAATCTAGCCTGAGCCAAATGATATTGATAAAATAATATGGCACCAAACTTGGCACCCTAGCATCCATGCATTTCAATGGGAGATTCTGAATAAGTAACCAAGCTTTTACTCTATTAAAACCATCTTGGCTTACTCTCATTTGGCTTGTTTTATACTCATTGGGCACCCCTCTATATAAAATAATGAAATCTAGCCTGAGCCAAATGATATTGATAAAATAATATGGCACCAAACTTGGCACCCTAGCATCCATGCATTTCAATGGGAAATTCTGAAAAAGTAACCAAGCTTTTACTCTATTAAAACCATCTTGGCTCACATTCGGCTTGTTTTATGCTAATCAGGCATCCCTCTATTTAAAAAAATCAATCTAGCCTGAGCCAAATGATATTGATCATATAATGATCAATATGCACCAAACCTGGTACACTAATTTCCATGTATTTCAATGGGAGATTCTGAATAAGTAACCAAGCTTTTACTGTATAAAAACTATCTTGGCTCACTGACATTTGGCTTGTTTTATACTAATTTGGAAACCCTCTATATAAAAAAACTCAATCTAGCCTGAGTCGAATGATATTGATCATGTAATATGGCACCAAACCTGGTACCCTAATTTCCATGCATTTTAATGGGAGATTCTGAAAAAGTAACCAAGCTTTTACTTTATTAAAATCATCTTGGCTCACTAACATTTGGCTTGTTTTATGCTAATTGGTCATCCCCCTATATAAAAAATGTAAATCTAGCCTGATCCAAATGATATGGATCATATAATATGCCATCAAACCTGGCACCCTATCATCCATGGATTTCAATGGATTATTCTGAATAAGTAACCATGCTTTTACTTTATTAAAGCCACCTTGGCTCACTCACATTTGGCTTCTATAATGCTAATTGGGCATCCCTCTATATAAAAAAATTAAATGTAGCCTGAGCCAAATGATATTGATCATATAATATGGCACCAAACCTGGTACACTAATTTCCATGTATTTCAATGGGAGATTCTGAATAAGTAGCCAAGCTTTAACTGTATTAAAACTATCTTGGCTCACTCTCATTTGGCTTGTTTTATACTAGTAATCAGGCATCCCTCTATATAAAAAAATGAAATCTAGCCTGAGCCAAATGATATTGAACATATAATATGGCACCAAACTTGGCACCCTAGCATCCATGCATTTCAATGGGAAATTCTGAATAAGTAACCAAGCATTTACTCTATTAAAACCATCTTGGCTCACTCACATTTGGCTTTGTATTATACTAATTGGGTATCCCTCTATATAAAACAATTCAATCTAGCCTGAAGCCAAATGATATTGATTATATAATATGGCACCAAAGTTGTTACCCAATTTCCCTGCATTTCAAAGGGAGATTCTGAATAAGTAACCAATATTTTACTTTACTGAAACCATCTTGACTCACTCACATTTGGCTTGTTTTATGCTATATGGGCATCCTTCTATATAAAAAAGTAAATCTAGCCTGATTCAAATTATATGGATCATATAATATGCCATCAAATCTGGCACCCTATCATCCATGCATTTCAATGGAACATTCTGAATAAGTAACCAAGCTTTTACTTTATTAAAACCATCTTGGCTCACTCACATTTGGCTTGTTTAATGCTAATTGGGCATCTCTCTATATATAAAAATTCAATCTAGCCTGAGCCAAATGATATTGATAAAATAATATGGCACCAAACTTGGCACCCTAGCATCCATGCATTTCAATGGGATATGCTGAATAAGTAACCAAGCTTTTACTCTATTAAAGCCATCTTGGCTCCTTCACATTTGGCTTGTTTTATACTAATTGTGAAACCCTCTATATAAAAAAATTAAATCTAGCCTGAGCCGAATGATATTGATCATATAATAGGGCACCAAACCTGGTACCCTAATTTCCATACATTTTAATGGGAGATTCTGAAAAAGTAACCAAGCTTTTACTTTATTAAAATCATCTTGGCTCACTCACATTTGGCTTGCTTTATGCTAATTGATCATCCCTCTATATAAAAAAAGTAAAAGTAAAACCATCTTGGCGCACTCACATTTGGCTGGTTTTATACTAATTAGGCACCCCTCTATATAAAAAAAACTCAATCTAGCCTGAGTCGATTGATATTGATCATATAATATGGCACCAAACCTGGTACCCTAATTTCCATGCATTTTAATGGGAGATTCTGAAAAAGTAACCAAGCTTTTTCTTTATTAAAACCATCTTGGCTCATTCACATTTGGCTTGTTTTATGCTAATTGGTCATCCCTCTATATAAAAAAAGTAAATCTAGCCTGATCCAAATGATATGGATCATATAATATGCCATCAAACCTGGCACCCTATCATCCATGCATTTCAATGGGAGATTCTGAATAAGTAACCAAGCATTTACTCTATTAAAACCATCTTGGCTCACTCACATTTGGCTTGTTTAATGCTAATTGGGTATCCCTCTATATAAAAAAATTACATCTAGCCTGATCCAAATTATATTGATCATATAATATGGCACCAAACCTGGTACACTAATTTCCATGTATTTTAATGGGAGAGTCTGAATAAGTAACCAAGCTTTTACTCTATTAAAACCATCTTGGCTAACTCCCATTTGACTTGTTTTATGCTAATAGGGCATCCCTCTATTTAAAAAAATCAATCTAGCCTGAGCCAAATGATATTGATCATATGATATGGCATCAAACCTGGCACCCTAGCATCCATGGATTTCAATGGGAAATTCTGAATAAGTAACCAAGCTTTTACTCTATTAAAACCATCTTGGCTTACTCTCATTTGGCTTGTTTTATGCTAATTAGGCATCTCTCTCTATATAAAAATCCAATCTAGCCTGAGCCAAATGATATTGATTATATAATATGGCACCAAACTTGTTACCCAATTTCCCTGCATTTTAAAGGGAGATTCTGAATAAGTAACCAATATTTTACTTTATTG
Organism: Bombina bombina; assembly: GCF_027579735.1. NCBI lineage: Eukaryota > Metazoa > Chordata > Amphibia > Anura > Bombinatoridae > Bombina > Bombina bombina. Next base: position 400,880,827 of record NC_069504.1, read on the forward strand.
AAACCATCTTGGCTAATTAGGCATATCTCTCTATATAAAAATTAAATCTAGCCTGAGCCAATTGATATTGATAAAATAATATGGCACCAAACTTGGCACCCTAGCATCCATGCATTTCAATGGGAAATTCTGAATAAGTAACCAAGCTTTTACTCTATTAAAACCATCTTGGCTCACTCTCATTTGGCTTTTTTTTTTTGCTAATTGGGCATCTCTCTAAATAAAAAAAATAAATCTAGCCTGAGCCAAATTATATTGATTAAATAATATGGCACCAAACTTGGCACCCTAGCATCCATGCATTTCAAAGGGAAATTCTGAATAAGTAACCAAGCTTTTACTCTATTAAAACCATCTTGGCTCAATCTCATTTGGCTTGTTTTATACTAATTGTGCATCCCTCTATACCAAAAAATTCAATCTAGCCTGAGCCAGATGATATTGATCATATAATATGGCATCAAACATGGCACCCTGGCATCCATGAATTTCAACCGGAAATTCTGAGTAAGTAACCAAGCTTTTACTCTATTAAAACCATATAGGCTCATTCATATTTGGCTTTTTTATACTAAATACACACAGAGAGAAGCACGCTTACAGGAACGAACAACCGGGGCAATACCATTGTTAGCCTGTTCTTTGGCCCAGTAATGCTTCATACAGAGTAGAACTTTCTTGTAGTATATCAATCTGATCCTGCCTATTACGGTCAGTCCAGTGCCAAAATACCAGGCAATACCTCTCTGAACAAGGAGCACAGCAACCCCAGAAGATCGTTTTAGCCTTTATTGGGCATAGTTAATTCTAGCTTGAGCCAAATGATATTGATCATAAGATATGTTACTAAACTTGGCGACCTAGCATCAATGCATTTCAATAGGATATTCTGAATAAGTAACCAACGGCTAGATTACGAGTTTTGCGTTATCAGTGAAAAAGCATCGTTATGGCTCTTTTTCACTACTGCTGGTATTACAGGTGTTGTAGGTATAGCTGTATCGCACGCTTTTCAGCTGGTACACTAATTTCCATGTATTTTAATGGGAGAGTCTGAATAAGTAACCAAGCTTTTACTCTATTAAAACCATCTTGGCTAACTCACATTTGACTTGTTTTATGCTAATAGGGCATCCCTCTATTTAAAAAAATCAATCTAGCCGGAGCCAAATTATATTGATCATATGATATGGCATCAAACCTGGCACCCTAGCATCCATGCATTTCAATGGGAAATTCTGAATAAGTAACCAATTCTGAATAAGTAACCAAGCTTTTACTCCATATTACAGGTGTTGTAGGTATAGCTATACCGCACGCTTTTCAGCCGTCACGCTACGTAACTACCGCACTTTTTAAAAAGTCATTTTTCAATGGGACTTCCACAGTGCCAGTATTACGAGTTTGTCTGTCCAGACAAAAAGTGAGTGGTACAGCTCATAACTACAACATCCGTACTGTAAACTGAAAGTCAGTAGTTATGAGTTTTACGCTACAAATCTGTAACATAAAACTCATAACTAAAGTATTACAAAGTACACTAACACCCATAAACTACCTATTAACTCCTAAACCGAGGCCCTCCCGCATCGCAAACACTAAAATAAAATTATTAACCCCTAATCTGCCGCTCTGGACATCGCCGCCACTATAATAAACATATTAACCCCTAAACCGCCACACTCCCGCATCGTAAACATTATTATTACCCCTAATCTGCTGCCTCCTATGTCGCCACCACTATACTAAAGTTATAAACCCCTAAACCTCTGGCCTCCTACATCACTAACACTAAATAAATATATTAACTACTAACCCTGTCTAACACTAACCCTAACACCCCTAACTTTAATATAATTAAAATAAATCTAAATAAAACCTACTATTATTACCTAAATAATAACTATTTAAGACTAAATACTTACCTGTAAAATAAACCCTAAGCTAGCTACAATATAACTAATAGTTATATTGTATCTAGATTATGTTTTATTTTTATTTCACAGCTAAGTTTGTATTTATTTTAACAAGGTAGAATATTTTAACTATTTACTAGCTACCTAGTTAAAATAAATACAAATTTACCTGTAAAATAAAACCTAACCTAAGTTACACTAACATCTAACATTACACTAAAATTAAATAAATTACATTAAATACAATTAACTAAATTACAAAAAACCCACTAAATTACACAAAATAAAAAAGAAATGATCAAATATTTAAACTAATTACACCTAATCTAATAGCCCTATCAAAATAAAAAAGCCCCCCCAAAATAAAAAAAAAACCCTAGCCGAAACTAAACTGCCAATAGCCCTTAAAACGGCCTTTTGCCCCAAAGAAATCAGCTCTTTTACCTGTAAAAGAAAATACAAAACCCACCACCCACACAACCAAAACCCCAAATAAAATCCTAGCTAAAAAAAACTAAGCTTCCCATTGCCCTGAAAAGGGCATTTGGATGGGCATTGCCCTTAAAAGGGCATTTAGCTCTTTTTCGTTGCCCAAACCCCTAATCTAAAAATAAAACCCACCCAATAAACCCTTAATAAAACCTAACACTAACCCCTGAAGATTTTTTACCCTTTAATTCATATTGGCTGATAGAATTCTATCAGCCAATCGGAATTCAAGGGACGCCATCTTGGATGACATCATTTAAAGGAACTTTAATTCTTCAAGAGGATTCGAAAGAAGAGGATGTTCCGTGCCGGATGTCTTGAAGATGGAGCCACTCCGCATCGTAAAGATGAAGATAGAAGATGCCGGCTGGATGAAGATTTCTGCCCATCTGGAAGACGACTTCTCCCGGCTTGGATAAAGACTTCTGCCCGCTTGGATGAAAACTTCTCCCGGTTTGATGAGGATGGATGTCCGGTCTTTAAAAACTGTAAGTGGATCTTCGGGGGTTAGCGTTAGGTTTTATTAAGGGTTTATTGGGTGGGTTTTATTTTTAGATTAGGGGTTTGGGCAATGAAAAAGAGCTAAATGCCCTTTTAAGGGCAATGCCCACCCAAATGTCCTTTTCAGGGCAATGGGGAGCTTAGGTTTTTTAGATAGGATTTTATTTCGGGGGTTTGGTTGTGTGGGTGGTAGGTTTTACTGTTGGGGGGTTGTTTGTCATTTTTTTTACAGATAAAAGAGCTGATTTCTTTGAAGAAATGCCCTGTAAAAGGCCCTTTTAAGGGCTATTGGCAGTTTAGGCTAGGGTTTATTTTTATTTTGGGGGGGCTTTTTTATTTTGATAGGGCTATTAGATTAGGTGTAATTAGTTTAAATATTTGATAATTTCTTTTTTATTTTGTGTAATTTAGTGTTTACTTTTTTGTAATTTAGTTAATTGTATTTAATTAATGTAATTTATTTAATTTTAATGTAATGTTAGGTGTTAGTGTAACTTAGGTTATGTTTTATTTTACAGGTAAATTTGTATTTATTTAACTAGGTAGTTAGTAAATAGTTAATAACTATTTACTAACTAGTCTACCTAATTAAAATAAATACAAACTGGGGGGGCGGAGCCAGCTTTCAAACCAGACGGTTACACTTTTCAGCAGCTCCAACAAAAATATATACAACAAACAAAATTAGTGACTGTCTGGGTCCATTTACTCTTTTATTAAAACCACTGATGATGACCTGAAATCACAGCCGTTCTCATCAACCACTTTTAAAGCAAGGAATACTCCATACATGGAATCCCATAACCCTGATGCGCTATAACCAACTGCGTGGTCTAAAGCAGCCATCTTGCGGCCTGACTAGCACTTCCAGCTGGGAGCAAAATTAACCAAGGACTGCTATATTTAACCCCCTTCTGAGGGGACCGTTAACCTATCCCACCATGGAGGATGCAGAGAGCATTGTGGAACAGATGCATAGGTTCCTAGATGGGTGTAGTGCTATGCTAAGATGCCAGCCTATAACGAAGTTTCAGCAGCCAGCAGCGTCGAGGACAACCCACACTGCCTACTTACTCACTCCTGTTCTGGAGAATAGGGGAGCTGCGGGCTCACAGAGCTCGCCGCCTACGAAGCAACATATGCAAAGCACCCTGGGAGTGAACTATCGGATGGCGGCATCTTGTGTGTCTGAAGCGGACAAAGGGGAAAACACTTACACGTCTGAACGCTCACAGCTCCTAAACAGCGGCAGCCTAACTTGTGTGTCATCCGAAGCAACCGATCGCAGAGTATCGGTTAAGGGCCTAGTGTCTTATAGCGGAATGCACAGGGTCCCTTGGGACCAGCCGTGGACAGATCGGCTCAGAGGAACAGCTACTCGGAGGGACTCTTACCTTATGCGCTTGGGACTGTCTCCTCATTCGGCCTGCCTGGTGCCAGAGTCCAACACTTTCCTGTGCAACTTCCCCGCTACTATTTTACCGCAGGCCATGACTATGCAAGTACCTAGCACTTCTATAGGAGCGCTGACCTCAGTGGGGGCGCATGCCTCACAGCTCAGTTACCAAGGGACATTGACTGTGCATAGCTATCCCTCTGGCCAAACACCAAGACGCTATCCGAAAATAAGTCTGGAGTTAGTTTATGATCCTGGGGGCAGACTTCCCTCACTTCCATGGGGCGTAGGGTGACTACCCTGAAGTTTACAGTCACTGGAGGCTTATTTAAGTAGATAGTGCAACACTAAATGTGGACATACATCACACTATCACGGGGTTACACTTTTTTATTCATCCCATGAACAGAATGCTTATACTATAGTTCATAAATGTGTTTATTTTATACCGAATGCCTTATGCTTCTAATGTTATTCTTCCTATCACTTTACAGTTTTAAAGTAAGGTTTCTATATAATCACTTGGTTTCCTAATATTTCAGGTTAATTTATCTTGCATGAATGCAATGTATTATTGTATTATTGTATTATGTATTATTTCCCAAATCCTGCTAGCTCAGGTTCATGTTTGCTATGTGTGCTGGCCTGATATGCCTACCCCTCTAAGAGGACTTTTACTATGATGTTCCCTACTATGCACACTAATTTTTTCACTATTCATTCTTACCATTTTTCCTACTCCTATAGTGTTGAATGCCGTACATTTATATTTACTTAAATTTATGTAATATTAAGCTGCAGTATCTTGCATGCAGGTGTTAATATACAGGAAGATCTGGCTACACATACACTTAATATGAGATGAGAAGTGTACAGCTCTTCAGCTGCTCTATCACTTGGCACTTGGGTCTATCTATAGCATACTACCACTTAGCTTCTAGGTATTAATGTTGTGGGCTTGCTCTTGTAAGACTTTCAGATGGGTTTCTATCTCTGTAGTGTTAGACAATAGTATTTATCATACCCTGTTTATAAACATGTAAGTTTCCTATGAAAGCTGTCAGTTAGGATCCAGCTTATAGATCTTATGTAGGTGTACACTTTTACTCCCTTACACACCCTATACAGTTAATGAACACAGAGGTTTGACATAAAATGTGCTATGCTGTCCCCTACCATTCTGAATGCTCCAAAGGCTTGGGTGTCTGCGGCCGAGATTCCTGAGCCTTCTCATTTGTATTATTACAGACGACATAAGCAACTTATTTTCGGAAAGGTGACCAAATAGTTAGATGGGACATACTAATATTCCCCATTAGATATATACGTAAGCCCTTGCTGATAGTTCCAGACTTTTACTTCTCATCGGAATCTATATACTAATATATGTAGCCTACCAACGCATTTCACATGTCTACTAATGCAGGCTGGCCCTGCATTTTATATAGTCCCCCTCCTAATAGTGCCAGTGCTGAACTATATAACCTTCGTTAAATTTTTCCATTGAGATTTTTTAGGCTCTGATGGGTAGGGTTTTACACTAGTTCAATGTCCGATTGGCCCTTTTTATGCATATACTAGCAAACCATGTCCTTAGAATACTTCTCACAGCGTTGGGGTACCTTGTTTCATTAAAGCGTGCTCACTTTGAACTCTAATATAAAAAGCTTCCCATGCTACATGTCTCTCACACCATATAACCTACATATATATGTAACCACCTCTCCCCCCCCCCCCAATCTATAACGTGTCCCCTTGTTAAGGAGAACTAAATACGCGGCTTTTCTTGCCTATGCCGCAACCCTTACCATAACTTTCATTATTGCCTGTAAAAAGAACATGCTAAATAATTTTTCATTCCCACCTTGAGTTAATATTTCAGTTGGGGCCAACAGTGGCCTATTATTTTTCAAGAAAAAACATAATTTATGCTTACCTGATAAATGTATTTCTCTTGAAGTGTATCCAGTCCACGGATCATCCATTACTTATGGGATATTAACTCCTCCCCAACAGGAAGTGCAAGAGGATTCACCCAGCAGAGCTGCTATATAGCTCCTCCCCTAACTGCCATTACCAGTCATTCGACCGAAAACATGCAGAGAAAGGAAAACCATAGGGTGCAGTGGTGACTGTAGTTTAATGGAAAAATTACCTGCCTTAAAGTGACAGGGCGGGCCGTGGACTGGATACACTACAAGAGAAATAAATTTATCAGGTAAGCATAAATTATGTTTTCTCTTGTTAAGTGTATCCAGTCCACGGATCATCCATTACTTATGGGATACCAATACCAAAGCTAAAGTACACGGATGACGGGAGGGACAGGCAGGCTCTTTATACGGAAGGAACCACTGCCTGAAGAACCTTTCTCCCAAAAACAGCCTCCGAAGAAGCAAAAGTGTCAAATTTGTAAAAAGTATGAAGAGAAGACCAAGTTGCAGCCTTGCAAATCTGTTCAACAGAAGCCTCATTCTTAAAGGCCCAAGTGGAAGCCACAGCTCTAGTAGAATGTGCTGTAATTCTTTCAGGAGGCTGCTGTCCAGCAGTCTCATAGGCTAACCGTATTATGCTACGAAGCCAAAAGGAGAGAGAGGTAGCCGAAGCTTTTTGACCTCTCCTCTGACCAGAATAAACGACAAACAGGCAAGACGTTTGTCGAAAATCCTTAGTTGCCTGTAGATAAAATTTCAGGGCACGGACTACATCTAGATTGTGTAGCAGACGTTCCTTTTTCAAAGAAGGATTAGGACACAAAGATGTAACCACAATCTCTTGATTGATATTCCTGTTAGTGACCACCTTAGGTAGGAACCCAGGTTTAGTACGCAGAACTACCTTGTCTGAATGAAAAATCAGATAAGGAGAATCACAATGTAAGGCAGATAACTCAGAGACTCTTCGAGCCGAGGAAATCGCCATTAAAAACAGAACTTTCCAAGATAACAACTTGATATCAATGGAATGAAGGGGTTCAAACGGAACCCCCTGTAAAACATTAAGAACTAAGTTCAAACTCCATGGTGGAGCAACAGTTTTAAACACAGGCTTGATCCTAGCTAAAGCCTGACAAAAAGCTTGAACGTCCGGAACTTCTGACAGACGTTTGTGTAAAAGAATGGACAGAGCTGAAATCTGTCCCTTTAAGGAACTAGCGGATAAACCCTTTTCTAAACCTTCTTGTAGAAAAGACAATATCCTCGGAATCCTAACCTTACTCCATGAGTAACTCTTGGATTCGCACCAATATAAGTATTTGCGCCATATCTTATGGTAAATCTTTCTGGTAACAGGCTTCCTAGCCTGTATTAAGGTATCAATAACTGACTCAGAAAAACCACGTTTTGATAAAATCAAGCGTTCAATTTCCAAGCAGTCAGCTTCAGAGAAATTAGATTTTGATGTTTGAAGGGACCCTGGATCAGAAGGTCCTGTTTCAGAGGTAGCGACCAAGGTGGACAGGATGACATGTCCACTAGATCTGCATACCAAGTCCTGCGTGGCCATGCAGGCGTTATTAGAATCACTGATGCTCTCTCCTGTTTGATTCTGGCAATCAATCGAGGAAGCATCGGGAAGGGTGGAAACACATAAGCCATCCCGAAGGTCCAAGGTGCTGTCAAAGCATCTATCAGAACCGCTCCCGGATCCCTGGATCTGGACCCGTAACGAGGAAGCTTGGCGTTCTGTCGAGACGATATGAGATCTATCTCTGGTTTGCCCCAACGTCGAAGTATTTGGGCAAAGACCTCCGGATGAAGTTCCCACTCCCCCGGATGAAAAGTCTGACGACTTAAGAAATCCGCCTCCCAGTTCTCCACTCCCGGGATGTGGATTGCTGACAGGTGGCAAGAGTGAGACTCTGCCCAGCGAATTATCTTTGATACTTCCATCATTGCTAGGGAGCTTCTTGTCCCTCCCTGATGGTTGATGTAAGCTACAGTCGTGATGTTGTCCGACTGAAACCTGATGAACCCCCGAGTTGTTAACTGGGGCCAAGCCAGAAGGGCATTGAGAACTGCTCTCAATTCCAGAATGTTTATTGGTAGGAGACTCTCCTCCTGATTCCATTGTCCCTGAGCCTTCAGAGAATTCCAGACAGCTCCCCAACCTAGTAGGCTGGCGTCTGTTGTTACAATTGTCCAGTCCGGCCTGCTGAATGGCATCCCCCTGGACAGATGTGGCCGAGAAAGCCACCATAGAAGAGAATTTCTGGTCTCTTGATCCAGATTCAGAGTAGGGGACAAGTCTGAGTAATCCCCATTCCACTGACTTAGCATGCACAATTGCAGCGGTCTGAGATGTAGACGTGCAAAGGGTACTATGTCCATTGCTGCTACCATTAAGCCGATCACCTCCATGCATTGAGCTACTGACGGGTGTTGAATGGAATGAAGGACACGGCATGCATTTTGAAGCTTTGTTAACCTGTCTTCTGTCAGGTAAATCTTCATTTCTACAGAATCTATAAGAGTCCCCAAGAAGGGAACTCTTGTGAGTGGAAAGAGAGAACTCTTCTTTTCGTTCACCTTCCATCCATGCGACCTTAGAAATGCCAGTACTAACTCTGTATGAGACTTGGCAGTTTGAAAGCTTGAAGCTTGTATCAGAATGTCGTCTAGGTACGGAGCTACCGCAATTCCTCGCGGTCTTAGTACCGCCAGAAGAGCACACAGAACCTTTGTGAAGATTCTCGGAGCCGTAGCCAATCCGAATGGAAGAGCTACAAACTGGTAATGCCTGTCTAGAAAGGCAAACCTTAGATACCGGTAATGATCTTTGTGAATCGGTATGTGAAGGTAAGCATCCTTTAAATCCACTGTGGTGATGTACTGACCCTTTTGGATCATGGGTAAAATTGTCCGAATAGTTTCCATTTTGAACGATGGAACTCTTAGGAATTTGTTTAGGATCTTTAAATCCAAGATTGGCCTGAAAGTTCCCTCTTTTTTGGGAACCACAAACAGATTTGAGTAAAACCCTTGTCCTTGTTCCGACCGCGGAACCGGATGGATCACTCCCATTAATAAAAGATCTTGTACGCAGCGTAGAAATGCCTCTTTCTTTATTTGGTTTGTTGACAACCTTGACAGATGAAATCTCCCTCTTGGGGGAGAGAATTTGAAGTCTAGAAGGTATCCCTGAGATATGATCTCTAACGCCCAGGGATCCTGGACATCTCTTGCCCAAGCCTGGGCGAAGAGAGAAAGTCTGCCCCCCACTAGATCCGTTCCTGGATCGGGGGCCCTCGATTCATGCTGTCTTAGGGGCAGCAGCAGGTTTCCTGGCCTGCTTGCCCTTGTTCCAGGACTGGTTAGGTCTCCAGCCTTGTCTGTAGCGAGCAACAGCTCCTTCCTGTTTTGGTGCAGAGGAAGTTGATGCTGCTCCTGCTTTGAAATTACGAAAGGAACGAAAATTAGACTGTCTAGCCTTAGGTTTGGCTCTGTCTTGAGGCAGGGCATGGCCTTTACCTCCTGTAATGTCAGCGATAATTTCTTTCAACCCGGGCCCGAATAAGGTCTGCCCTTTGAAAGGTATATTAAGCAATTTAGATTTAGAAGTAATGTCAGCTGACCAGGATTTTAGCCACAGTGCTCTGCGTGCCTGAATGGCGAATCCGGAATTCTTAGCCGTAAGTTTAGTTAAATGTACTATGGCATCTGAAATAAATGAGTTAGCTAACTTAAGGGCTTTAAGCTTGTGTTTAATCTCATCTAATGGAGCTGATTCAAGTGTCTCTTCCAGAGACTCAAACCAAAATGCTGCTGCAGCCGTGACAGGCGCAATGCATGCAAGAGGTTGCAATATAAAACCTTGTTGAACAAACATTTTCTTAAGGTAACCCTCTAACTTTTTATCCATTGGATCTGAAAAGGCACAGCTATCCTCCACCGGGATAGTGGTACGCTTAGCTAAAGTAGAAACTGCTCCCTCCACCTTAGGGACCGTTTGCCATAAGTCCCGTGTGGTGGCGTCTATTGGAAACATCTTTATAAATATCGGAGGGGGTGAGAACGGCACACCGGGTCTATCCCACTCCTTAGTAACAATTTCAGTAAGTCTCTTAGGTATAGGAAAAACGTCAGTACTCGCCGGTACCGCAAAATATTTATCCAACCTACACATTTTCTCTGGTATTGCAACTGTGTTACAATCATTCAGAGCCGCTAACACCTCCCCTAGTAATACACGGAGGTTTTCCAGCTTAAATTTAAAATTTGAAATATCTGAATCCAGTTTGTTTGGATCAGAACCGTCACCCGCAGAATGAAGCTCTCCGTCCTCATGTTCTGCAAATTGTGACGCAGTGTCTGACATGGCCCTAATATTATCAGCGCACTCTGTTCTCACCCCAGAGTGATCACGCTTACCTCTTAGTTCTGGTAATTTAGCCAAAACTTCAGTCATAACAGTAGCCATATCCTGTAATGTGATTTGTAATGGCCGCCCAGATGTACTCGGCGCTACAATATCACGCACCTCCCGAGCGGGAGATGCAGGTACTGACACGTGAGGCGAGTTAGTCGGTATAACAGCTCTGCTGTGAGTGATTACCTCCCTCAAAACAAGTTTTGAAGACCCCTGAGTTCTGTAGAGATGAACCGGATCATGCAGGGAAGACAATAAACTTCTGACTGAATTTTTTGATGCGTAGCAAAAGCACCAAAAAAGGTCCCTCCCCCTCACACATAACAGTGAGAGAGATCAGTAAACTGTCATAAATTAAATAAAACGACTGCCAAGTGGAAAAAAATAGTGCCCAAAACATTTTTTCACCCAGTACCTCAGAAAATTAAACGATTTTACATGCCAGCAAAAAACGTTTAACATTAATAAATTGAGTGTTATTAAAAAGCCTGTTGCTAGTCCCTGCAAATTAGGCTAAAGTTTTATGCATACAGTATAATTCCAGTGAAGTGCCATTCCCCAGAATACTGAAGTGTAAAATATACATACATGACAGCCTGATACCAGTTGCTGCTACTGCATTTAAGGCTGAGTTTACATTATATCGGTATGGCAGAATTTTCTCATCAATTCCATTGTCAGAAAATAATAAGCTGCTACATACCTCTTTGCAGATTAATCTGCCCGCTGTCCCCTGATCTGAAGTTTACCTCTCCTCAGATGGCCGAGAAACAGCAATATGATCTTAACTACTCCGGCTAAAATCATAGAAAGACTCAGGTAGATTCTTCTTCAAATTCTACCAGAGAAGGAATAACACACTCCGGTGCTATTATAAAATAACAAACTTTTGATTGAAGGTATGAAACTAAGTATAATCACCACAGTCCTCTCACACATCCTATCTATTCGTTGGGTGCAAGAGAATGACTGGTAATGGCAGTTAGGGGAGGAGCTATATAGCAGCTCTGCTGGGTGAATCCTCTTGCACTTCCTGTTGGGGAGGAGTTAATATCCCATAAGTAATGGATGATCCGTGGACTGGATACACTTAACAAGAGAAATGTTTTAAGTTTATTTGTTACGCATGATATATACTCAGGAACAAAATGGCTATTAAATTTAAAAGAACAGCAGAATGATATTTTCACTTTTGTTATCATTTACAATACCAATTGCTAAACTTCTTTAAGCTTACAGGTCCAGGAGTGACCACTCAAACTACTGATCTTAGCTTATGTAAAAAAGAGAAAAAGAGGTTCCATTTTTTTCTATAAGATTATTCATATTGAGAATTTTGTTTTTCTATCTATATAGAAGTTGTTAAACTGACATGTACCATTTATGTTTGTCTTGATGATATGATGTTTCACATAAGTTGTATTGCTCTCGCACAACCTCAATAAAAAAATTATTAAATAAAAAATAAATAAATAAATAAATGCAAACTTAGCTGTGAAATAAAAATAAAACCTAAGCTAGCTACAATGTAACTATTAGTTATATTGTAGCAAGCTTAGGGTTTCTTTTATAGGTAAGTATTTTGTTTTAAATAGGAATTATTTAGTTAATGATAGTAATTTTTATTTAGATTTATTTTAATTATATTAAAGTTAGGGGTGTTAGGGTTAAGGTTAGACTTAGGTTTACGGGTTAATATATTTATTTAGTGTTAGTGATGTGGGAGGCCAGAGGTTTAGGGATTAATAACTTTAGTATAGTGGCGGTGGCGACATTGGGGGCGGTAGATTAGGGGTTAATACATTTATGTAGGTGGCGGCGACATTGGGGGCGGCAGATTAGGGGTTAATAAGTATAGGTAGGTGGCTGCAATGTCGGCGGTGGCAGATTAGGGGTTAATAAGTGTAATGTAAGTGTCGGGTGGCAGATAAGGGGTGTTTAGACTCAGGGTTTATGTTAGGGTGTTAGGTATAAACATAAATTTTCTTTCCCCATAGGAATCAATGGGGCTGCGTTACGGAGATTTACGCTCCTTTATTGCAGGTGTTAGGCTTTTTTTTAGCCGGCTCTCCCCATTGATGTATATGGGGAAATTGTGCACGAGCACGTGAAACCAGCTCAAAGCAGCGCTGGTATTTGTGTGCGGTATGGAGCTCAATGCTCCCATATTGCCTGCTAACGCTGGGTTTTTGCAAACCTGTAATAACAGCGCTATTAAAGGTAAGCGGTGGAAATAACTTGTAAGTTATTACCGAGCCACTTATAGCGCAAAACTCGTAATATGGCCGCAAGCTTTTACTCTATTAAAACCATATTGGCTCACTCTCATTTGGCTTGTTTTATACTAATTGGTCATCTAATGACTAATTGTCATATAACAAAGTTGAATCTAGCTTGAGCCAAATTATATTGATGATAAAATATGACACCAAATCTAGTACCCTAACTTCAATGCATTTCAAAGGTAAATTCTAAATAAGGAACTGAGCATTTCCTCTATGAAAGCCATCTTGACTCACCAAGATTTGGCTTGTTTTATACTAATTGGACATCCATCTATATATAAAAGTTGAATCTAGCTTGAGCCAAATGATATTGATGACAAAATATGACACCAAATCTAGCACCCTAAGTTCAATGCATTTCAAAGGGAAATTCTGAATAAGGAACTGAGCATTTCCTCTATGAAAACAATATTGGCTCACCAAGATTTGCCTTGTTTTATACTAATTGAGCATCTCTTTATAGGAAAAAGTTCAATGTAGCCTGAGCCAAATTATATTGTTCAGTAAATATGGCACCAATCCTGTCACCCGAACTTCCATGGGTTTCAATGGGATGTTCTGAATAAGGAACCAAGCTTTTCCTGTATTAAAATTATCTTGGCTCACTCAAATTTGGCTTCTTTTATACTAATTGGGCATCCCTCTGTAGAAAAAAGATAAAACTAACCTGAGCTAAATGACATAAAATATCACACCAAACATGGAATCCTAATTTCTATATCAATCTGTTCCTCTATTATTATTATTATTATTATTTTTATGTATGTAAAGCTCAGTTTCTTATCTATAATTTTATATTGAAATGCATGGATGCTGTGGTCCCTTGTTTTGTGACATATTTTAATTGTTCGGTTCCATATTCAGAATTTCCCTTTGAAATGCATTGATGTTAGGGTGCCAGGTTTGGTGACATATATTTTATAATCAATATGATTTGGCTCAGACAAGATTCATCTTTTTGCTATAGAAGGATGCTCAGTTAGTAGAAGACAAACCAAATTTGAGTAAGCCAAGTTGTTTTTTAAAGAGAAAATTCTTGGTTTCTTCTTCAGAATTTCCCATTGAAATGCATGGATGTTACAGTACCAAGTATGGTGTTATATTTCATGATCAATATAATTTGGCTCAGTCTAGATTTAACTTTTTCCTATATTGTGATGTTCAATTAGTAAAACACAAGCAAATCTGGAGGAGACAAAAATAGAAGGAATGCTCCGTTCCTTATTTAGAATTTACCTCTGAAATGAATATATTAGGGTACCTAGCATGGTGCCGTATTTTATGATTAATATCATTTGACTTAGGATAGATTTAACATGTGTATATAGATGCATGTCCAATTAGTTTAAAACAAGCCAAATATGGGTGAGCTAAGATTGTTTTCATAGAGGAAATGCTTAGTTCCTTATTCAGAATTTTTTGTTGAAATGCATTGGTTAGGTTGCCAAGTTTGCAGCAATATTTATTCACAATATAATTTGGCTCAGGGTAGTTTGATATTTTTTCTATAGAGGGATGCTTAATTAATAGAAAACAAACCAAATCTGGGTGAGACAACTTTTTTTCATAGGGGAAATGTTCAGTTCCTTATTCAGAATTTCACATTCAAATGCATGGATGCTAGGATTTGCTAAGTTTAGTGCCATATTTTATGATCAACATTATTTGGCTCAGGATTCATTCAACTTTTTATATAGAAGGATGCCCAATCAATATAAAGCAAGCCACCTTTGAGTGAGTCAAGATGAAAGCTTGGTTCCTTACTCAGAATTTACCATTAAAATGCAGGGAAGTTAGTGTGTCAGGTTTGGTTCCATATTTTATTATAAATATAATTTGGCTAAGGCTAGATTTAACTGTTTTAACTAGAGGGATACCCATTTAGTATAAAACCAGCCAAGAATAATGATGTTTTTCATAGAAGAAATGCTCTAAACCTTATTTTGAATATCCCATTGAAATGCATGGATGCTAGCATGCCAAAATTGGTGCCATAATTTATGATCAATATAATTTCTGACTAGATTTAACTTTTTCCTATAGAGGGATGCCAAATGTGTGGGAAACAAACCAAATCTGGGTGAGCCAAGATGGTTTTCATAGAGGAAATGCTTGGTCCCTTATTAAGAATTTCCCTTTAAAATGCATGGAAGTTAGGTTGCCAAGTTTGATGCTATTTTAACTCCTTATTGACCAGACCATTTTTCACTTTTCTTACTGTTAAGGATAAGGGCTGTTTTTAGATTTCTGCGGTGTTTGTGTTTAGCTGTAATTTTCCTCTTACTCATTTACTGTACCCACACATATTATATACTGTTTTTCTCGCCATTAAAAGATACCATTATTTTCATCATTTCATATAATTTACTATAAAAAAAATTATAAAATATGATAGAAAAATAGAAAAAAACACACTTTTTCTAACTTTGACCCCCAAAATCTGTTACACATCTACAACCACCAAAAAACAACCATGCTAAATAGTTTCTAAATTTTGTCCTGAGTTTAGAAATACCCAATGTTTACATGTTCTTTGCTTTTTTTGCAAGTTGTAGGGCAATAAGTAGCACTTTGCTATTTCCAAACCATTTTTTTTCTTCAAAATTAGCGATAGTTACATTGTAACACTGCTATCTGTCAGGAATCCCTGAATAACCCTTCACATGTACAGTATATATTTTTATTTTAGTAGACGACCCAAAGTATTTTTCTAGGCCCATTTTGGTATATTTCATGCTACCATTTCACTGCCAAATGTGATAAAAAAAAAATCTTTAACTTTTTCACTAACTTTAGGTTTCTCTCTGAAATTATTTACAAACAGCTTGTGCAATTATGGCAAACAAAGTTGTAAATGCTTCTCTGAGATCTGGCTGCTAAATGCTGCTGTGGACCACACTTGTATTATGCCCAGCAGTGAAGGGGTTAATTAGGAAGCTTGTAGGGTTAATTTTAGCTTTAGTGTAGAGCTCAGCCTCCTGACCCCTCTCAAACAGCTCTCTTCCCTCCCCCACTCCCCAAGGGTCACCCCCATCTTAAGAAAGCCTGCCAGTATAAAAATTAAAGTTTGAGTTTTTTTAAAGTTATTTTAATTTTATATTTTCTGCAGTGTAGGATCCCCCCTTACCACCCAACCTCCCTGAGCCCCCTCAAACAGCTCTCTAACCCTCCCCCCTCTACCTATTTGCTGGCATCTTAGGTACTGGCAGCTGTCTGCCAGTACCCAGTTTGCTCTAAATTTGTGTCATTTTGTTAAAAAAACAAAAAACTATTTTCCATAGTATAGCTGCCCCCCCCCCCCGAATAGCTTACCCTCTCCCCCTCCCAGATCCCTTTCAATACAACGATTCCACATAGGATCCACCTCTCCTCCTTCACCCTCCTTCCCACTCACTGCCATAGTTTAGCGTGGCATAGCGGTCCCACCCGCCCCCCTTCATGCTCCTTCCCGCCCACTTCCCGCCCTCCTCCCACCTCCTCCAGCAATGGGCCGCCCTCCAAGCCCTCCCACGCCACCAACGACAGGCACCATCACTGGCCGATGCAGAGAGGGCCACAGAGTGGCCCTCTCTGCATCAGTTACTGCCTAAAGGCTATTGCCCGATGCCTCAATATCGAGGCATCGCTGCAATACCCTGAGAATGGCTAGATGCGATTAAGAGCTCTTCCAGTGCTCAGTTTAACTGAGGACATGCTATGTATGTCCTTGGTCCTTCATTTTTGTTTTTTTGAGGTCGTACATAGCACATCCTTTTTCGTTAAGTAGTTAATTTATGATCAATATCATTTGGCTCAGGCTAGATTTATTTTTTTTAGATAGTGGGCTGTCCAATTAGTAGAAAACAAGCCAAATCTGGATGAGACAAAAAAGGTTTTCAAAAAAAAGAAATGTTTGTTTTCTTATTCAGAATTTCCCATTGAAATGCATGGAAGTTAGGGTTTAAGGTGTGGTGCCATATTTTATGATCAATATAATTTGGCTCAGCCTAGATTAAACATTTGCATATAGAGGTATTAGTATAAAACAAGCCAAATGTGAGTGAGCCAAGATGGTAAAAGCTTGGTTACATATTTAGAATTTCCCATTGAAATGCATGGATGCTAGGGTGCCAAGTTTGATGCCATATTATATGATCAACACAATTTGGCTCAGACTAGATTTAATTTTTTAATATAGAGGGATGCCCAATTGGTATAAAACAAGCCAAATGTGAATGAGCCAAGATGGTTTTAATAAATTAAATCTTGGTGCCTTATTTAAAATTTCCTTTTGAAATGCATGGATGCTATTTTTATGATTAATATCATTTGGCTCAGGCTAGATTTAGTTTTCTTATATAGAGGGATGCCCAATTAGTATAAAAAAAAGCCAAATAAGAGTGAGCCAATATGATTTTAATAGAGTAAAATCTTGGTTACTTTTTCAAAATGTCCCATTAAAATGCATGGATGCTAGGGTACCAGGTTTGGTGCCATATTTTATGAATAATATCAAATAATATTATTATTTTTTTATATAAAGGGATGACTAATTAGTATAAAACAAGCCAAATGAGAGTGATCCAATATGGTTTTAATAGAGTAAAAGCTAGGTTACTTATTCAGAATCTCCCATTGAAATGCATGGAAATTAGGGTACCAAGTTTGGTGCCATATTATATTATCAATATCACTTAGCTCAGGCTAGATTTAATTTTTTTACATAGAGGGATGCCCAATTAGTATAAAATAAGCCAAATGAGAGTAAGCCAAGATGGTTTTAATAGAGTAAAATCTTGGTTACTTATTCAAAATTTCCCATTCAAATACATGGATGCTAGGATGTCAAATTTGATGCCATATTATATTATCAATATCATTTGGCTCAGACTAGAATTCATTTTTTTATATAGAGGGATGCCCAATTAGCATAAAAGAAGCCAAATGTGAGTGAGTCAAAATGGTTTTAATATAGTAAAAGCTTGGTTACTTATGCAGAATCTCCCATTGAAATGCATGGAAATTAGGGTAACATGTTTGGTGCCATATTTTTTGATCAATATAGTTTGGCTCATTCTAGATTGAATTTCCTTATATAGAGGGATGCCCAATTAGTATAAAACAAGCTAAATAAGAGTGAGTCAAGGTGGTTTTAATAGAGTAAACGCTTGGCTTCTTATTAAAAAATTCCCATTGAATAGCATGGATATTAGAGTACTAGGTTTGGTGCCATTTTTTATGATTAATATCATTTGGCTCAGGCTAGATTTAGTTTTCTTATATAGAGGGATGCCCAATTAGTATAAAAAAAAGCCAAATAAGAGTGAGCCAATATGATTTTAATAGAGTAAAATCTTGGTTACTTTTTCAAAATGTCCCATTAAAATGCATGGATGCTAGGGTACCAGGTTTGGTGCCATATTTTATGAATAATATCAAATAATATTATTATTTTTTTATATAAAGGGATGACTAATTAGTATAAAACAAGCCAAATGAGAGTGAGCCAATATGGTTTTAATAGGGTAAAAGCTAGGTTACTTATTCAGAATCTCCCATTGAAATGCATGGAAATTAGGGTACCAAGTTTGGTGCCATATTATATTATCAATATCACTTAGCTCAGGCTAGATTTATTTTTTTTTACATAGAGGGATGCCCAATTAGTATAAATCAAGCCAAATGAGAGTAAGCCAAGATGGTTTTAATAGAGTAAAATCTTGGTTACTTATTCAAAATTTCCCATTCAAATACATGGATGCTAGGATGTCAAATTTGATGCCATATTATATTATCAATATCATTTGGCTCAGACTAGAATTCATTTTTTTATATAGAGGGATGCCCAATTAGCATAAAAGAAGCCAAATGTGAGTGAGTCAAAATGGTTTTAATAGAGTAAAAGCGTGGTTACTTATTCAGAATCTCCTGTTGAAATGCATGGAAATTAGGGTACCAAAATTGAAATATTTTACATAGAGGTAAGCCCAATTAGCATAAAACAAGCCAAATGTGAGTGAGCTAAGGTGGTTTTAATAGAGTAAAAGTTTGGTTAGTTATTCAGAATTTCCCATTGTAATACATTGATGCTAGGGTGCCAAGTTTGATGCCATATTATATGATCAATATAATTTGGCTCAGGCTAGATTTCATTTCATCATATAGAGGGATGACCAATCAGCATAAAACAAGCCAAATGTGAGTAAGCCAAGATGGTTTTAATAGAGTAAAAGCTTGGTTACTTATTCAGAATCTCCTAATGAAATGCATGGAAATTAGAGTACCGGCTTTGCTGCCATATAATGTGATCAAAATCATTTGGCTTAGCTTAGTTTTAATTTTTTACATAGAGGGATGCCCAATTATTATAAAACAAGCAAAATGTGAGTGAGCCAAGATGGTTTGATTATAGTAAAAGCGTGGTTACTTATTCAGAATTTCCCATTAAAATGCATGGATGATAGGGTGCCTAGTTTGATGCCATATTATATAATCAATATCATTTGGCTCATGCTACATTTAATTATTTTATATAGAGGGATGCCCAATTAGCATAAAACAAGCCAAATGTAAGTGAGCCAAAATGATTTTAATAGAGTAAAAGCTTGGTTACTTATTCAGAATTTTCCATTGAAATGCATGGATGCTAGGGTGCCAAGTTTTATGCCATATTATGTGATCAATATCATTTGGCTCAGGCTAGATTACAAAATTTTATATAGAGGGATGCCCAATTAGTATAAAACAAGCCAACTGAGAGTAAGCCAAGATGGTAAAAGAGAGTAAAAGCTTGGTTACTTATTCAGATTTTCCCATTGAAATGTGTGGATATTAGGGTACCAGATGTGGTGCCATATTTTATGATCAATATTATTTGACTCAGGATAGATTTAACTTTTTTAGATAGAGCGATGCCCAATTAGTATAAAAAAAATCTAAATGAAATTGAGCCATTACTGTTTTAATAGAGTAAAAGCTTTTTTCCTTATTCAGAATATCATATTGAAATGCATGACTGCTAGGGTGCCATGTTTGGAGCTATATTTTATGATCAATATTATAGAGGGATGCTATAATATTAGTAGAGAGAAAATACTTTGTTCCTTGTTCAAAATTTGCTATTGAAATGAATGGAAATTATGGTGCCAGGATTGGTGCCAAATGTTATTACCTTTGCTTATTGTTGTTTAATAAATATTTACTTTCATGAACAAGAAGCTAACCTGAACAAGATACTGGGTGAAAAGAAAGCTAATTTCAATCTTCGAATATGGCTGAATAAGAAGCTAACTTCAGCATTCGAATAAGAAGCTGGCCGAATAAGGAGCTAACTTCAGCATCATCCATCTGTGATGGACACCACCTACATAACAGGAAAGTTGTTTGATTTAGAAGCAATGAATTTGATGGCAGATAAAAACATAAAAGCCCATCTAGTCTGCTCATATTACCTTCTGAAGTGAGCGCTTAGTTGTTTCCTAGGACGTTAGATATTTATTGCACAAATCTATAAACCTAAGATTGTGACACCCCGTGGTTTAGTTTGTGCTCTTTTTGTGGAAAATACTTTCAACCTCAGTTTTATTAAGGTTTATATCACCTCAGCTCTCTAGTCTCCCTGTAATACACATCAAACATAACTTTTATTTTCAATATAATCCTTTGTTGAACCTTAAACCCTTTCCAGTAGTGCATATTTAGGTAGGCTTAGGAGCATGCATGTATCTTGAACATTATGACCTAGATTAAAAGTGGCACATTTTGTTGCATGAGATTTCTAGTGTAAATTGTGTGAGTGAAATTGATACTGTGAGTATGCCACATCATCTGTGTACTTGTACTTAGGGTCGCCACCAAGCAAGTATTTGTATGATTCAGGTCAATATAGATAATTAGGAATGAATTTAGAAATAAAAGTCTTTTCATGCTGAAACTTATTCTATGTGTGTTGTAATCTAATTATAAAGGTAAATAAAGAAAGACAGGAGCACCAGCGGATGTGTGGATCAGCGTTTATTTCCTCAATAACGCTGTATTTAAAAGCACTCAAAGATACTCAAAAAACACAATTTATGCTTACCTGATAAATTTATTTCTCTTGTGGTGTATCCAGTCCACGGATCATCCATTACTTGTGGGATATTCTCATTCCCAACAGGAAGTTGCAAGAGGACACCCACAGCAGAGCTGTAATATAGCTCCTCCCCTAACTGTCATAGCCAGTCATTCAACCGAAAACAAGCAGAGAAAGGAGGAACCATAGGGTGCAGTGGTTACTGTAGTTTAAATTTAAAAATGACCTGCCTTAAAATGACAGGGCGGGCCGTGGACTGGATACACCACAAGAGAAATAAATTTATCAGGTAAGCATAAATTGTGTTTTCTCTTGTAAGGTGTATCCAGTCCACGGATCATCCATTACTTGTGGGATACCAATACCAAAGCTAAAGTACACGGATGAAGGGAGGGACAAGGCAGGAACTTAAATGGAAGGAACCACTGCCCGTAAAACCTGTCTCCCAAATATAGCCTCCAATGAAGCAAAAGTATCAAATTTTGAAATTTTTGAAAAAATATGAAGCGAAGACCAAGTCGTCGCCTTGCAAATCTGATCAAAAGAAGCCTAATTTTTAAAGGCCCAAGTGGAAGCCGCAGCTCTAGTGGAATGAGCTGTAATCCTTTCAGGAGGCTGCTGTCCAGCAGTCTCATAGGCTAAGCGGATTAAGCTTCTTAGTCAAAAAGAAAAAGAGGTTGCCGAAGCCTTTTGACCTCTCCTCTGTCCAGAGTAGACAAAAAACAAAGCAGATGTTTGACGAAAATCTTTAGTAGCTTGTAAGTAAAACTTTAAAGCACGGACCACGTCCAGATTGTGTAACACAAGGATGGAACAACAATCTCTTGATTGATATTCTTGTTAGATACCACCTTAGGTAAGAACCCAGGTTTGGTACGCAGGACTACCTTATCCGTATGAAAAATCAGATAAGGAGAATCACATTGTAAGGCAGATAGCTCAGAGACTCTACGAGCCGAGGAAATAGCTACCAAAAAAAGAACTTTCCAAGATAAAAGCTTGATATCTATGGAATGAAGAGGTTCAAACGGAACTCCTTGAAGAACCTTAAGAACCAAGTTTAAGCTCCATGGTGGAGCAACAGGTTTAAACACAGGCTTGATTCTAACTAAAGCCTGACAAAATGCCTGAACGTCTGGAACATCTGCCAGACGCTTAACTAGCTGACAATCCTTTTTCCAAACCTTCTTGGAGAAAAGATAATATCCTAGCAATCCTGACCTTACTCCATGAGTAACCCTTGGATTCACACCAATAAAGATATCTACGCCATACCTTATGGTAAATTTTCTTGGTGACAGGCTTTCGTGCCTGTCTTAAGGTATCAATAACTGACTCGGAGAAGCCACGCTTTGATAAAATCAAGCGTTCAATCTCCAGGCAGTCAGCCTCAGAGAAATTAGATTTGGATGGTTGAAAGGACCCTGAAGTAGAAGGTCCTGTTTCAGAGGCAGAGACCATGGTGGAAAGGATGACATGTCCACTAGATCTGCATACCAGGTCCTGCGTGGCCACGCAGGTGCTATCCGAATCACCGATGCTCTCTCCTGCTTGATCTTGGCAATCAGTCGAGGGAGCAGAGGAAACGGTGGAAACACATAAGCCAGGTTGAAAGACCAGGGCGCTGCTAGAGCATCTATCAGTGTTGCCTTGGGATCCCTGGACCTGGATCCGTAACACGGAAGCTTGGCGTTCTGGTGAGACGCCATGAGATCCAGTTCTGGTTTGCCCCAACAATGAATCAGTTGTGCAAATACCTCCGGATGGAGTTCCCACTCTCCCGGATGAAAAGTCTGACAACTTAGAAAATCCACCTCCCAGTGCTCTACACCTGGGATATGGATAGCTGATAGGTGGCAAGAGTGAATCTCTGCCCAACGAATTATTTTTTCAACTTCTAACATCTCTAGGGAACTTCTCGTTCCCCCTTGATGGTTGATGTAAGCTACAGTCGTGATGTTGTCCGACTGAAATCTGATGTACCTCAGAGTTGCTAACTGAGGCCAAGCCTGAAGAGCCTTGAATATCGCTCTTAGTTCCAGAATATTTAATGGAAGGAGAGACTCCTCCTGAGTCAACGATCCCTGAGCCTTCAGGGAGTTCCAGACTGCACCCCAACCTAGAAGGCTGGCATCTGTCATAACAATTGTCCAATCTGGCCTGCGAAAGGTCATACCTTTGGACAGATGGACCGAGATAGCCACCAGAGAAGAGAATCCCTGGTC
The DNA here is from genome assembly GCF_027579735.1 of Bombina bombina. Lineage (NCBI taxonomy): Eukaryota > Metazoa > Chordata > Amphibia > Anura > Bombinatoridae > Bombina > Bombina bombina. The sequence continues at coordinate 400,904,061 of NC_069504.1, forward strand.
TCTTGGTCCAGATTCAGTTGAGGGGACAAATCTGTGTAATCCCCGTTCCACTGACTGAGCATGCATAGTTGCAGCGGTCTGAGATGTAAGCGTGCAAACGGCACTATGTCCATTGCCGCTACCATTAAGCCCATTACTTCCATACACTGAACCACCGAAGGGCGCGGAATGGAATGAAGAACCCGGCAGGAATTTAGAAGCTTTGATAACCTGGACTCCGTCAGGTGAATTTTCATTTCTACAGAATCTATCAGAGTCCCTAGAAAGGAAACTCTTGTGAGTGGGGATAGAGAACTCTTTTCCTCGTTCACTTTCCACCCATGCGACCACAGAAATGCCAGTACTACGTCCGAATGAGACTTGGCAATTTGGAAGTTTGACGTCTGTATCAGGATGTCGTCTAAATAAGGGGCTACTGCTATGCCCCGCGGCCTTAGGATCGCCATAAGCGACCCTAGAACCTTTGTAAAGATTCTTGGGGCTGTAGCTAATCCCAAGGGAAGAGCTACAACTGGTAATGCCTGTCTTGAAAGGCAAACCTGAGAAACTGATGATGATCTTTGTGTATCGGAATGTGAAGATAAGCATCCTTTAGATCCACTGTAGTCATATATTGACCCTTCTGGATCAGTGGTAGGATGGTACGAATAGTTTCCATCTTGAACAACGGAATTTAGAGGAATTTGTTTAAGATATTTAGATCCAGAATTGGTCTGAAGGTTCCCTCTTTTTTGGGAACCACAAACAGATTTGAGTAAAAACCCTGTCCCTGTTCCTCCTTTGGAACTGGATGGATCACTCCCATAACTAGGAGGTCTCGTACACAGTGTAAGAATGCCTCTCTCTTTATCTGGTGTGCAGATAATTGTGAAAGGTGAAATCTCCCTTTTGGGGGGGAAGCTTTGAAGTCCAGAAGATATCCCTGGGATATAATTTCCAACGCCCAGGGATCCTTAACATCTCTTGCCCACGCCTGGGCAAAGAGTGAAAGTCTGCCCCCTACTAGATCCGTTCCCGGATAGGGGGCCGTTCCTTCATGCTGTCTTAGAGGCAGCAGCAGGCTTTTTTACCTGCTTACCTTTTTTCCAGGTCAGGTTTGGTCTCCAGACCGTCTTGGATTGAGCAAAAGTTCCCTCTTGTTTATTATTAGAGGAAGTTGATGCCGCACCTGCCTTGAAGTTTTGAAAGGCACGAAAATTAGACTGTTTGGCCCTAGATTTGGACCTGTCCTGAGGAAGGGCATGACCTTTTCCTCCAGTGATATCAGCAATAATCTCCTTCAACCAGGCCCGAATAGGGTCTGCCCCTTGAAGGGAATGTTAAGTAGCTTAGATTTTGAAGTCACGTCAGCTGACCATGATCTAAGCCATAGCGCTCTGCGCGCCTGTATAGCAAAACCAGAATTCTTAGCCGTTAGTTTAGTCAAATGAACAATGGCATCAGAATAAAAGAATTGGCTAGCTTAAGTGCTCTAAGTTTGCCAAGTATGTCATCCAATGGAGTCGCTACCTGTAAAGCCTCTTTCAGAGACTCAAACCAGTACGCCGCAGCAGCAGTGACAGGGGCAATGCATGCAAGGGGCTGTAGGATAAAACCTTGTTGAATAAATATTTTCTTAAGGTAACCTCTAATTTTTTATCCATTGGATCTAAAAAAGCACAACTGTCCTCAACAGGGATAGTAGTACGCTTTACTAGAGTAGAAACTGCTCCCTCCACCTTAGGGACTGTCTGCCATAAGTCCCGTGTGGTGGCGTCTATTGGAAACATTTTTCTAAAAATAGGAGGGGAAGAGAACGGCACACCTGGTCTATCCCATTCCTTATTAATCATTTCTGTAAACCTTTTAGGTATTTGGAAAAACATCAGTACACACCGGCACTGCAAAGTATTTATCCAGTCTACACTATTTCTCTGTCACTGCAATGGTATCACAGTCATTCAGAGCAGCTAAAACCTCCCTAAGCAACACGCGGAGGTGTTCAAGCTTAAATTTAAATGTAGAAATATTGGAATCAGGTATCTTTCCTGAGTCATTAACATCACCCACTGACTGAAGCTCTCTTTCCTCAGCTTCTGCATATTGTGAGGCAGTATCAGACATGGTTCTTAAAGCGTCAGTATGCTCTGCATTTTGTCTCACCCCAGAGCTATCTCGCTTACCTCTAAGTTCAGGTAGTCTGGCTAATACCGCTGACAGTGTATTATCCATGACTGCCGCCATGTCTTGTAAAGTAAACGCTATGGGCGCCCTAGATGTACTTGGCGCCATTTGAGCGTGAGTCCCTTAAGCGGGAGTCAAAGGGTCTGACACGTGGGGAAAGTTAGTCGGCATAACTTCCCCCTCGTCAGATTCCTCTGGTGATAAATTTTTTAAAGACAGAAAATGATCTTTATTGCATAAAATGAAATCAGTACATTTGGTACACATTCTAAGGGGGGTTCCACCATGGCTTTTAAACATAATAAACAAGGAGTTTCTTCTATGTCAGACATGTTTATACAGAATAGCAATGAGACTAGCAAGCTTGGAAAAAACTTTAAATCAAATTAACAAGCAAATATAAAAAACGGTACTGTGCCTTTAAGAGAAACAAATTTTGTCAGAATTTGAAAAACAGTGAAAAAATGCAGTAAATCAAACGAAATTTTTACAGTGTGTATAATAGGCTAACAGAGCATTGCACCCACTTGCAAATGGATGATTAACCCCTTAGTTCAAAAACGGATCAAAAAAACAAAATAGATGTTTTTTAACAGTCACAACCAACTGCCACAGAAAGCTGTGGCCCTACCTTCCCCAATAAACGACTTTGGAAAGCCTTTGGGCCCTTTAGAAATGTACTATAGCATTCAGAGGGCCTTTGAGGGAAGCTGGATGTCACAGTTTGTAATTTTAACTGCACCAACTGTAACTTTTATACTACAACAGTGGAAATTGTTTCTAGTCAAAATTTAAGCCAGCCATGTGGAAAAAACTAGGCCCCAATAAAGTTTTATCACCAAAGCATATATAAAAACGATTAAACATGCCAGCAAACGTTTTATATTGCAATATCATAAGGGTATTACCCCTGGGAGTAAGCATGATACCAGTCGTTATTAAATCACTGTTTTCAGGCTTAACTTACATTAATCCGGTATCAGCAGCATTTTCTAGTGTTTTCCATCTCTAGAAAAAATTATAACTGCACATACCTGATAGCAGAATAAACTGCACGCCATTCTCTCGCTGAAGTTACCTCATCTGTGTAATCCCCTCAGACATATGTGAGAACAGCAATGGATCTTAGTTACAACCTGCTAAGATCATAGAAACCTCAGGCAGATTCTTCTTCTATTTACTGCCTGAGATAAAATAGCACAACTCCGGTACTATTTAAAAATAACAAACTTTTGATTGAAGAAAAGAAACTAGCTATATTTAATCACTCTCTCCTACAACGTCCTTGCTTGTTGAGAGTTGCAAGAGAATGACTGGCTATGACAGTTAGGGGAGGAGCTATATTACAGCTCTGCTGTGGGTGTCCTCTTGCAACTTCCTGTTGGGAATGAGAATATCCCACAAGTAATGGATGATCCGTGGACTGGATACACCTTACAAGAGAAATCAACTTGTGGTAAACAAAAAAGTGCTCTGATGATACTGGCGGGAGCTGATTGTTCAGTAGGATAGGAAGGTGTGGAGAACAGCTGACGCGTTTCGGCAGTAGTGCCGTAGTCTTAGCTGATTAAAAATTAAAAACAAGCGCCCTTTTTCTAGGGCTTACCTTCCTCCTATTGGATAATCGGTTGAGCCAATCTAAAGCCATTAGCAATTAACAACTTCAAGTACATTTTGACAACTGCAAGTACAATTTAACCCCCTAACGCACCCTGTACTGGACTAATGATACTGCTTTACAAAAGCCCATATATCTTAAACATCCTATTTTAGAAATAAAGTTTATGATGAATCACAGTTAGATAAGCAAAAAATATTATTAGAATTAAAAACGAAAAATTACATCTGTATTTAGCAACAATACATATGAAAAGGAAAAATGGTGCACCAACGTCTCACATCCTGCAAAAGAGAATCACACAGGATGCATAATCACATATAAGCAATATGTCATTCTAGGTGCACAGTGAAGAGTTGCCTCTCTATCACTTCATGCCAAAAATTATCATAATTTGCACTTATCCTCAGTGAATTCACTCCTGCTTAGTGAATTGTTACTTATACTCTATCAATGGATACTTTGGAACTGTTGTACAATAAGCCAAATAGCAATGAATTGCGGTGTATTATACTATAGAAGAGAACTATTCATTTCTCACTGAATCACTATACTGGAGGTTCACATAATATACTTCCCTATTATGCCATGGATGTGAAGATTGTCTACTCCATAAATGACCTGATTTCAATCTTATCTGTAGAGATGTGTATTGTGGTATATATGAACCCTCCCAAACTTATACTGTCTAATACCAATAATTGATTAAGTCAAAGGCTGAGTTTAGTCCTGAAGGTGTCCTGGTCTTCAATTTGACGATCCAGAACACCCCCTGCCTGCCTAGGGCTTTCTCCCTGTCCCCACCTCTTGGTGGCACAGGTACATATTCTATGGCCTTCCACCTGAAACTCTCAGTACTTTTTGAGTGTTCCAGTGCAAAGTGTTGCACTAACGGTATGCTGGATTTGCCTGCTCTGATGGTTGAGAGGTGCTCCCTAATTCATGATCTAATCTCACGTGTCGTTAATCCTACATATTGAATTTTGCACAATATACAGGTAATCAAATATATCACATACTTGGACCTACTCGTGATGCATGTTTTTATGCCAAATTGTTGGCATGTGACAGTGGACTGAAACATTTCTCCACATTCAACTTTTTCACAGGCCACACAATCTCTATAGTTGCACCTGTGCATGCCCTTTACTAGTAGCCATGCTGACCCTCCTGTTTCACTCCTTTTGATTTTTGTGGGTGCTACTGTGTTCCCAATTGTCTTGTTTCTCCTGTACGAGAACTGGCACCCAGAGCTGGATATATTTGTTAGGTCATCATCCGCAGAGAGCATTTCAAAATGCCTTCTGATGATGTTGCAGATTTTAGGGTATTCTACCGAATAGTCAGTGAGGAATATGAGTCTCTGTTTAAAAATATCGCTTTCTCTGGACTCTTTGGATTTTGATACGAGTAAGCTCTCCCTGTCCAAATTCCTAACTGATTTTTCGGCATTTTTTATTGTTGCGAGTGCATATCCCCTGTCTTTTAACCTTTTTGGCCAATGCACTGCTCTCTTTTTCAAAATCTTTTGCAGGATCTGAGACGTTGGTGCACCATTTTTCCTTTTCATATGTATTGTTGCTAAATACAGATGTAATTTTTCGTTTTTAATTCTAATAATATTTTTTGCTTTTGTAAAGCAGTATCATTAGTCCAGTACAGGGTGCGTTAGGGGGTTAAATTGTACTTGCAGTTGTCAAAATGTACTTGAAGTTGTTAATTGCTAATGGCTTTAAATTGGCTCAACAGATTATCCAATAGGAGGAAGGTAAGCCCTAGAAAAAGGGCGCTTGTTTTTAATTTTTAATCAGCTAAGACTACGGCACTACTGCCGAAACGCGTCAGCTGTTCTCCACACCTTCCTATCCTACTGAACAATCAGCTGCCGCCAGTATCATCAGAGCACTTTTTGTTTACCACAAGTTGATTTTTTAGTATCTTTGAGTGCTTTTAAATACAGCGTTATTGAGGAAATAAACGCTGATCCACACATCCGCTGGTGCTCCTGTCTTTCTTTATTTACCTTGATGATCGGATCCCTTACAGAGAGCACAGCTGAGGTTCGCCTCCTCCCCTCCCCCTCCCATGGATTGGACGCAATATCCACCGGATGGTGACGTCCCAAGCCGTTGACCAATAGGAGGAGTCGCACGCGTCTGAGGAGGGCGGGGTTCACGCTGGGTCGGCAATCAACGGAGTCTAGGAGCTCCATTCTGGGTGCAAGGAAAAAGGTTACCAATACACCTATGGGAGTTGCGGATCACCGCCAACCAGGACACAGCCCTCTGACCGACCAGAAAAGTAAGAATACCCCTCCCTAGGACCGGACGCGGTAAGTCGACCATACACTGAGTCACAGAGTTTTCTTTTAGTGTGGGACTTTTGTAATCTAATTATAAACAAATAATTTAAAATCATTCCTAGTTTTAGTTTCTGATTTATGCTGAGTAATCACTTTTGCAAATTTATGCAAATGATCATGGCTGGTATTTTCCCCCCAAAAAGATGGCAACCCTACTTATCAAACTGGAAATAAAAAATGTATTATCCGAGCTCAAGTTACCAGAGTAGAAAGTAAACCATGTTTCCTATTGGGAAGTTAGAAACCTACCAGTTTTACAAAATGCAAATCATTAATACAATTATTACAAGTGTTTGCATTTAAGCTGTTGTGCAGTGTGAAATAACAATGGTGATGTATGAATTGAACCTTTTCACTTCCAATATAATAGAAAACTTGTGAATTAATTATTCATAAATGTGAGCTTGGGTTTATTGGGTATACAGTGCATGTGAGTATGATGTATTATTTAGGGACATTATACTGTAAAATGTCCATTATACACTTTTTCTAACTTTCTTTATTGTAAAAAAAACAAAACAAAAAAAAACTTTTGAAAGGTATTGGTCTAGAATATTAATATCTCACATAAAAAATGGCCACGGCTTTTATCATTTTTAACATTGGTCTTTTAAATGATTCTTATACTGTAAAACATTTTTTTCGTAAAATGGTGCCCTTTCTACCATTGAAACTAATAAGAAGCTTAATTGGAGCAAAACTGAAAATTCTCACTGTACAGAATAGGATTCCAAACATTAGGCTAGATTACAACTGAAGCGGTAGTTTACTCTCCCAATCACAAAATAATACCGTTCGAATCCGGATTTATACAAATTGAGCAACCCCAATCCGATCCAATCCCATTTTCTCAATACACTAACCCGACATGAAATATTAATATTTCCCATTCCAATGTTCTTTACATAGAAGTATATGTTCTATTTATTTATTCATAAATATATATTTCTGTATAGATCTGATGGTATTTTGGTACAATATCTATCTATCTATCTATCTATCTATCTATATATCTATATATATATATATATCAATGAACAAATGGCTGCACTCACTGGTCCTTTTCAATCAAAAATATTTATTTCTGTGACGTTTCGGGGACCGTATCCCCTTCCTCAGACAGAGGACACATGCAAGATGCATCCCTTTATACAAACACCAATACAAACAAATGAAGACCCCACCCCCCACAACGTGGAAAAAAACGCCAAAGGTTGTCATAGCAACCTCCCAAACACAGTGAACACAATGCATAAACAGTGATATACACAAGACATAAATATAACCATCAATAACACATCTCATCAGTGATAGCAGCAACAGGAGATCATATGTAAATAACAAAATAAAATTGCATTCCTAGAATATGTTTATGATATCAATGCTGTAACCTTAATATACTGCAGACACGCTGCTGCTCACAAAATATAATACCATACATATGCCCTATTGTACAAAAGGACGATACTATTAAATTTATAACCAAACTTTGGGGAAGAGGAACAAGAGGAACAAAAAGCAGAGCAATTATACACATCTGTTAATGTATAATTAAATAAATAAATGAGTAAGTCAGCATTACATTCTCCTACCTCAGGGCTGCTTCATCTCAGAGCGTGCGTACATGCAAAACAGGGGGCGTTGCTAGCAGTGTAAGCCCGGAGACAGCATGTGGTACGTCATCACGTAGCCCAATGTAAACACAGACTCAGCTGTTCACCCGGGGGAACACTCATAGCACGAAAAAGCCTCAAGCGGCAACAGGCTAGTGCTGCTAATAAGTTATTGGGGGGCAATAAAAATTAAAAAATAAACAGTATACATGTATTGGCCATATGTTATCTTACACAGTGTCTGAGGTAGGAGAATGTAATGCTGACTTACTCATTTATTTTGTGAGCAGCAGCGTGTCTGCAGTATATTAAGGTTACAGCATTGATATCATAAACATATTCTAGGAATGCAATTTTATTTTGTTATTTACATATGATCTCCTGTTGCTGCTATCAATGATGAGATGTGTTATTGATGGTTATATTTATGTCTTGTGTATATCACTGTTTATGCATTGTGTTCACTGTGTTTTTGAGGTTGCTATGACAACCTTTGGCGTTTTTTTCCACGTTGTGGGGGGTGGGGTCTTCATTTGTTTGTATTGGTGTTTGTATAAAGGGATGCATCTTGCATGTGTCCTCTGTCTGAGGAAGGGGATACGGTCCCCGAAAAGTCACAGAAATAAATATTTTTGATTGAAAAGGACCAGTGAGTGCAGCCATTTGTTCATTGATATTATTCATTTTTTGCATGCACCCTGGCACATTGAATTTGTAAGTGAGAGTGCTCTCCTGCTGCTTATATTTATGTATATATATATATATATATATATACAGGTAGCCCTTAGGTTACGCCGGGGTTAGGTTCCAGAAGGAATGTTTGTAAATCGAAACCGTTACATTATAAACTGGGTTTCAATTTACAAGTCAATGGGAAGTGAGGGAGATAGGTTCCAGGCCCCTCTCAAAATTGTCATAAGTAACACCTAATACGTTATTTTTAAAGCTTTGAAATGAAGACTTTAAATGCTAAACATCATTATAAACCTAATAAAATAATCACACAACACAGACTTCACTTGCATTTTTCTGCAAACAGTTCTTTCTATGCATTACAATCTGGTCCGATTTATAGACAGGAAGATCTTGTTCCTTTGAAATCTGCTCGATAGCTCAGGTCTGGTTAAACTGATTAATTTCAGCTTGCTTGGCTTTGCTGTAACACAAGTGGACAGCTCCACCTACTGGCTATTTTAATAAATGCATTGCTTCTCAATGCTTTTCAATAGCAGCCACATGACTGAATAAAAAGGTTGTTATTCTGAAACGGTGTAAATTGAACCGTTGTAAAACGAGGGCCACCTGTATCTCTCTCTCTCTCTCTCTATATATATATATATATATATATATATATATATATATATATATATATATATATATATATATATATGATTATATATAGGTATATAGAGAGATAAAAAGGAATATCTATTTGAAAATACTTTGAATATATTCCCCTATGTCAAGAACATTAGAATGTTAAATATTTACAGTCCATACCCAGTTAAAATCTTTATTAAACATAAATATTGCATAAATATGATTTTTCATGTTTTCAGCTACATGAGTGCAATGGGCTCCAATGTACTTATAAATGTGTCTATGGGGCCTATCTATCAAGCTCCAAAAGGACTTGACGGCCCGTGTTTCTGGCGAGTCTTCAGACTCGCCAGAAACACCAGTTATGAAGCTGAAGTCTAAAGACCGCTGCTCCATAACTTGTCCGCCTGCTCTGAGCAGGCAGTCAAAGATCACCGCAATTCAACCAGATCAAGTACAATCGGGTTGATTGACACCTCCCTGCTGGCGGCCGCGAGTCAGCAGGGGGCGGCGTTGCACCAGCAGCTCTTGCAATGCTGAATACGGGGAGCGTATTGCTCTCCGTATTCAGCGAGGTCTGGGGGACCTGATCCGCACTGTCGTAAATACATAAATACAAATAAATATTTACACACATATAAACATTTATATATACACGTTTAGACATATTTATGTATCTCTATATTAAAGCCCTTTGCAGTCCTCATATCTTAAAGTCCTTATAACTTTTTAATGCAATTTATTTTAAAATATTTTTTATTAGATGGTGTTATTATGAGTGTGATTGTACAAATAAATGTATTTTTTATGTATTTTGTTCAACTTGAAGCCATGCTATCCCGACACCTGTTAAATTAAATTGTGCTTGAGCGAACACGTTTACTTTCATCTTGTAATACAAACACCCGTGATAAATTCCTTTTCGCTCACACGCAGCAGTTAGAGTGCCCCTCGTAATCTAGCCCATTGTGGACTAGATTACAAGTGCCGCAATAACTGTTGCCTGTTGCGTGCAAGTGATATTGGGTTTATGACTTTTTTTTAAAAGCAAAGCTATTGTGTTACACTTGAGATAGAAGCATGGTAGTTGGTCTCACTACACGTAATTTGCTTATTTTGATAATGATTTGGATTGTATAATGTCTTCTGTTAATAAAAAGTATGCATATAGAACTAAAAAAGCTTTAATCAAGCATTTTATATTTTTCTAAAGATAGTTTTACATAAACACAAACACATATACATACAACAACCAAATATTATGCACAGAAAGCAACTGAAAATATAATGAAAAATATTTTTTTCTGTTGATAAACTAATCTGTAGTTTAAAGAAATCTTGAGCTCAGAGAATAAGTGTGTGTCTTTTCCTAGGAAACACGTGCACTGGAATTTCCTTTGTAGAGTCATTTATTAAATTACACAAAGATGATTCATAGCTTTGATATGGAATTTGGAGATATAAGAATGGGAATCGAGCAATAAAGTCCAAAGGAAAAGCTGAGATAAGGGAAAATAAGAAAAAATATTATGTAAACTAATAAAAAATATTACGTAAACTAATAAAAATATTACGTAAACTAGCTAGTGCAGAACTAAAGTGTTTTCTTGAGAGTACTACTAAAATTCAAGGGTGTAACTACATAATGGGATTTGAGAGGCAGTGCTCATGAAAATAAGGGTGTGTTGAAATGTTATTATGGAAAGAGAACAAAGAACTAGCTATCGTATCCTAATACTGTTCTTAAATTATTTCACAATTCACTTTGGTTTACTGCAAGACTAGAAATAGACAGCTAGATTACAAGTTTTGCGTTGCGGCTTGTAACGCTGAAAATATGGCATTTTCAGCGTTAAACAGCACCGCAGCTATTACAAGTGTTGTCGGTATAGGTGTACCGCACACCTTTTAGCCTGTAACGCAACGTCAGTCCCGCACATATAAAAATGACGTTTTTTCATGGGATTCCCATAGTGCCGGTATTCCGAGTTTTGTGTTCTGGCTAAAAAGTGAGAGTTACAGCCTAAAACGACAAGATCCGTACCGCCATCTAAAGTCAGTAGTTATGAGTTTTACACTACAAAGCTGTAGCATAAAACTCATAACTAAAGTGTTACAAAGTGCACTAAACACCCATAAACTACCTATTAACCCCTAAACCGAGGCCCTCCCGCATCGCAAATACTATAATAAATTTATTAACCCCTAATCTGCTGCTCCCGACATCGCCACCACTAAAAAAATGTATTAACCTCTATTACGCCGCTCCCCGACATTGTTGCTACCACCCCTAAACCGCTGCCCTCCCACATCGCAAACACTATTTAAATATTATAAAAATAAATCCCAGCCAAGGAGTCTTAGAAATATCAGCAAAAAAGGAATTTAATGAATGTATATACAGTGGGGCAAAAAAGTATTTAGTCAGCCACCAATTGTGCAAGTTCTCCCACTTAAGAAGATGAGAGAGGCCTGTAATTTTCATCATAGGTATACCTCAACTATGAGAGACAAAATGTGGAAACAAATTAAGAAAATCACATTGTCTGTCTGATTTTGAAAGAATTTATTTTCAAATTATGGTGGAAAATAAGTATTTGGTCAATATCAAAAGTTCATCTCAATACTTTGTTATATATCCTTTGTTGGCAATGACAGAGGTCAAACATTTTCTGTAAGTCTTCACAAAGTTGTCACACACTGTTGCTGGTATGTTGGCCCATTCCTGCATGCAGATCTCCTCTAGAGCAGTGATGTTTTGGGGCTGTCGCTGGGCAACACAGACTTTCAACTCCCTCCAAAGGTTTTCTATGGGGTTGAGATCTGGAGACTGTCTAGGCCACTCCAGGAACTTGAAATGCTTCTTACGAAGCCACTCCTTCATTGCCTTTGCTGATGGAAGGAGGTTTGCACTCAAAATCTCACGGTACATGGCCCCATTCATTCTTTCATGTCTTTTTTTGCAGAGAAACAGCCCCAAACCATGATGTTGCCACCCCCATGCTTCACGTTAGGTATGGTGCTTTTTGGTTGCAACTCAGCATTATCTCTCCTCCAAACACGACGAGTTTCATCTAACCATATGACATTCTCCCAATCCACTTCTGGATCATCCAAATGCTCTCTAGCATACTTCAGATGGACCCGGACATGTACTGGCTTAAGCAGGGGGACACATCTGGCACTGCAGGATATGAGTCCCTGGCGGCGTAGTGTGTTACTGATGATAGCCTTTGTTACGTTGGTCCCAGCTCTCTGCAGGTCATTCACTAGGTTCCCCTGTGTTGTTCTGGCATGTTTGCTCACCATTCTTGTGATCATTTTTACCCTACGGGGTGAGATCTTGCATGGAGCCCCAGATCGAGGGAGATTATCAGTGGTCTTGTATGTCTTCCATTTTCTAATTTTTGCTCCCACAGTTGATTTCTTCACACCAAGCTGCTTGCCTATTGCAGATTCAGTCTTCCCAGCCTGGTGCAGGTCTACAATTTTGTTTCTGGTGTCCTTCGACAGCTCTTTGGTCTTCACCATAGTGGAGTTTGGAGTGTGACTGTTTGAGGTTGTGGACAGGTGTCTTTTATACTGATAACAAGTTCAAACAGGTGCCATTAATACAGGTAATGAGTGGAGGACAGAGGAGCCTCTTAAAGAAGAAGATACAGGTCTGTGAGAGCCAGAAATCTTGCTTGTTTGTAGGTGACACAAAAAAACAAAGTTCTATTGCATTAGTTGTATCCAAGGTGAAAAACGAAAAAAAGAGAACAAAGTTCTTATGAGTAATTCAGGATATTTTGAAGAGAAATCGAGTTGTGATATTTAGCCCTTGTATCTGGTATCCTGTAGATGTAATAGTATTGGGCTTGCCAAGAAAACTTATACGTGCTGTTAATGTTTATAGTCCATGTCTTTATCCTGTCACGAAGAGATCACACATAGCAATTGGCACTGGTAAGCATATAATAAATTGCTTAGAGAAGACAATATTGTGCTTCTTAGTGTCCCTCCGAATATACTATCGAATGAATAGTCACAAAAATATAATGCAAGTTGCCGTATAGAGGCGAGGTATACTCGCACAGCAAATCCAACCTCACACCCTTTATAATAGATTCACTCACGGTGTACTTTTAACACAGCAAATGGTAACTTTGTTCTCCCAATCTGTGTCATAACACAACAATAAATCATAGCCAAAGATTCCTTGTTTTGTGATACGGGTAACAGTTTCTAGGATGTAGCTGAAAACCGATAGAAATGGACGATGCTACCTGTGGCGTCTAGATGCTGGTATGTGTAATGTTACTATGAGACTTGTCACCGACGTAGCCTTCA